>NC_137913.1:6782551-6800051 GCF_963457725.1 Sprattus sprattus | reverse complement strand
AGAGGTAGCCACATAACATGACTCTCTCTACTGCCTCAGTCCTTTTGCCCAGGGGAGGAGGCAGGTTAGCTCAGTAGTTTGGGTGCAGATCCCGGAAGAACATGTGGAAAACCTCTTATCCAGAGGAAGAGACATCCAGTAGCCCACAAGCAACGCTTGCTATGGGGCCATTTATCAAAGCCCTTTAACCTCCCAAAAATTCTCTGGAGGCTTTGTCCCTCGCCTATTTGCTATTCCCTCATTGCAATTTAGTTTCTCTCTGTCTCTTATCCCAAGGCATCACAACCTTCGCTGACAAGCTGCCAGTTAACCAAATCTACTAGCACATGCATGTAAAAAAGACCAACTCCTAGCAGGCTTGAGTCTGTGTCCAGGCATATGTTCACTGTATGGGGTCGGTGATTGTATTTACGCACACATTGATATTATGAGACTTCCTGGGAGGCACTTAGCGAAATCAGTGCTCACTCAATCACGCCCTCTATCACGGCCCTCCCAAACACTGGAACCAGGTCACGCCTAGCAACTGTCCTCTTATAACCTCCTTGACGCTTAGCATGTCGGACCCCCACTGACACGCATAGGATTTCTCTGAGGTCTTCGGCGGGCCATGTCACGCCTCCCTAGCCTGGAGATGTGTGCCCGGCTGCGATCCATGCTCTGAGCTGCGGAGGGCAGTGATGGAAGAATGACGACGTGAAAGACTCACACGGATTGATTTGATTCTGGGGAGTCATGTGGCCCTGTTCTGGACCGAACCTGCCAGTCCAGTCCTGGGCCAGATTCACTCCTCTGCCAGCTGCTATTTTGGGTGTGGGGAGGGATTGGGCGGGGGTCTGGGTGGGGGTGGGGGGGGGGGTGGGGGGTTCAGTCCTGGAGACGCAGAGCCTCACTGTAAACTACAATGAAAACTGGGTCACTCCCTGGGGCGAGTTCAATATATAATTATGAGGCAAACGCCATAATCTGCCCACTGCTCCCACCGGCACCCCAGGCCCTCACACGGAACACAGAGCGTGGGGGAGGCTCCTCAGGACCCCAACCCAGCCGCGGCAGCTCAGCAGCAGCCAAATTGAAAAAGCCCTCTCTCTCACGGCCACCTTCGCCCAATTATTCTCTACTTAATGTCATTACACTGCCATTTCGCATGCTGCCGAACACTTTCCCCCACAGCGGTGACCCCCGCCAAGCATTTGAAATGCCCCGGAGAGGGGGCTCTGCGGCCCACATAATGATACATCACAATTATCACCTTTTTTTTTAATAGAATTGCTTTTAAAGTGCATTCAGACGTGGTCTTGGTCTTCAACCAGCTGCAGGGCCCCGGCTAGGGGTGGCAGTAGCCGTCGACTCCTTTTCTGTTGCGAGAGTGACCCTCTCTATTTTTAATTCCACACCACTTAATCAGTTAGGTGCAGGGAGAGATCATTGACTCTCGGCGGCCTGGCCGTGGTCCTCGTTAGCCACCCCCTCTCCTGCCCATCATATGAGCCCGGTGTTTTTAACGAGCTGTACAGTGGGACGTCTGCGCATGGAGGGCCACGTTGATGAATGAAAATAGTGTCTGGCTGCACGGCATGGTGGCCCTGCTAATTGAACACGGAGGCAGGGGAGAAGAGGGCTGAGGTGGGGGGGGGTGGTGGGTTCAGGCCATATTCCCCCCACCTGGAATGCCTGAGACACACAGTGGGCCATCTGGTTTTTGTATCCCTTGACCCTGGCTTTGGCGGAGTGGGAAGTGGCCACTACACTGGGATTAAGCCCCTCGTCAGCGCTTCCTCCCTCATTCATCCGTCCCATTCCCAATGTCACATTCCTGATGGAAGCGGAACAGTGGGCACTAATCAAAATAGTGCCCCCTAAGCATGCTGGGAGCGTGAAAGGCGTGAATGTGAAACGGGTTACAGATGAAAAGAACCGTGAAAGACTGCACTGTGCTCCGAAGACAACAAGCATTCTCTGTGTTCTCTGTTTTCATTGGCTGATGGACATCTCTCCACCCTTTCCACAGTGCTGTGACTTCCTAACATGAAAAACAGATGATGCCAAAATTATCAAACTTTATTATACGGCTCTTCAGAATGTTCCAAAAAGTACCGTTGATTTGAATGGGCCATCCCTACGTCATAGGTCACATTAATTCCTGCTAACAGACCGCTGCGAAAGATAATCACCGCTGTCATTGGCAACGGGTTTTGTACTTCTAATTCACATCTTTCATATCATTCCGCCAGAAGTCCAGTCATTTTAACGCAACAGTAGACAGTAATTTGAAGTCAGCAAGTAATGGGTTGCTATGCAACACCTGAAACTTCAAAGTTCTATTTGCTTGAAGAACTATTTATTTCTAAACGGGACTCATGAAACGGCAACTAATCATTAAAAAGAGGTATGTTGGAGGAATGTCTTCTATCGTTTTTGGCAAGTAACCGTATAATAAGCGGGATAATGTATTGTCCGTCGGTCATTCTCCAAAAATAATTCCCTTCAGGACGAAACAACACCCTCTGATGCCAAAATGATCAAACTGCATCTCAAGTCTCAAGTCTTTTATTGTCAGATGCACTGTTCAAAGAAGTCGGTCTGGGCACTGAAATTCTAAGGACAGGACCCCGTACCACACTACCATAACATAACGACATAACATAACATATAAGTACTCCAATCTTTAATGCTGAAGACTTCACCCTTGCCCTGGCAACCAGACATGTAACCAACGATTGAACATGTTTTTGATTATCTTAAACTTCTTTCATCTGTGTTGGATCATATGTGTTAGTTTGTATGCTTAACATCAAGTTTGATCTTCCTGTAATGGTACACATTAATATTTCAGTAACAGTGTGAGGGAAACGTTGGTTAGGATATGATTGTGTTGCATTGCACACCCTCGAGCCTGCAAAGAGAAACTTTTAAAATATGTACCGGGAAAACGTAATGACTCTGCAGATATTTAAATTGTCTTCATCTAATGTAGGACAATCCGGTAATCGGGTTACATTAATCTCCCTTTCTTGTATATTTGAATATTGAATGGCAGTAGACTACAGAACCTTTTAAAATGGCACTTTATCAGCCTTGGAAGATTTTCAAAAGATGTCAAGACAAAGATATATTTGGGACGCATATTCCTCAACTATGGATTTTGTTTTTTTCAGAAGGACTGTCTATAAATAGATCGTTTGAGTATCGTATAAGAGAAATGATTACAGACAAACCCCATAATGTTCTAGAAAAATAGTGTGTATCTCCGAATCAGAAATCATTCTAAATGGTTCAATACTCAGCTAGAATGATGCATTTATAACAGCAGTGGCACAGCAAATAGGCCCGACCGCCACACTGGGGCCAGACAGCAATATGGACCTGGCCTTGAAGAGGGGGCATGAGGTGGTCGGTCCTCTCTGGAATATCTTGAGTGGGAAATGGGCTAGATACCCTCTGGGAATCCCCCCCTTCCACATCTGCAGAATGGCACACAGTTTTCACACAGTGCCTCCATTCAAGCAGTCCAGCATGGCTCATTGTGGTGGGCCCTCCGTGTGGGCATTTGAAGAGCTAATAGTGAGTCCAGGGGTCTGTCTCTGAGTCTGCATCCTTTTACATTAGCATTCCAGGGACCGCAGGCGCTGGAGGAGTTTCAGATTTGTTTTAAAGTTAGGTTCATTTCCCCTCTGGCCGTTTTTCCGGGGACATGTCAGGAATGACAATGAGAAGGAGCAACCTTGTGGCAAACCACACCGTTTCTGTCTCTCGGTATTTTTCTTATCATTTTTAAATTTGCTCCCTTTTGTTATTTTGTATAAGTATTCCAGCGGTGCAAAAGGAATGCCCCTTCTTGTGCAAATCTGTCAGAACTAAGGCACATGCAGGCAGAGAGCTGGATTGCAGACAGATAGAGATTTCAAAAAATGATAGCTCGCAACATATTGGAAAAAATAACTTTGAATAACATAATTTTGAATCATGAACTATGAACTGAACTAGTTCATTTTTAAATTTGTGAACTATGAACTGAACTAGTTCATTTTTAAATTTGTGAACTATGAACTGAACTAGTTCATGTAGAAAGCGAACTTTCCCAACACTGTCTGTCATCACACAAGTCACATGCTCTCTCATGGTCCCGCTGCCTCTGAGCATCATCATGAAGCCCAGCTGAGTCAGGCACACACTCACTCCCTCACACCCCATCAACTTAACGATATCCACTCTGATTGGTCACAGTTATGGAAGGGCACTGAGTGCATAGGCAGGTGGAGTGGTGTCTGGTAAAGCTCTACATGGTCTGTCTTTAGCCTATTTCCACGGTCGTCCTTTAAAGTTTCCTCCAGATAACCAGCTCCCTAAAGTGGGTCATTCCTTTGAGGGGTCTAGCAGATGAGTAATGTGCGTAATAAATCAACAGAATGTATGTATAAGGATCAGCTATTTTCCCCACTGGGTGTTGGGTGCTTAGGTGAACACTGTTGGGGCACCCCCTTCCTAAGGCCTACTGGTCCCTAATCAGCATGTGATGGTGTAGAGAGGAGTATCCAGCATGGGCCTGGAGAGGAAATCCGAGGATGAGGGGTACCCCCCATGGGAGGTTTTACCCCCCCCCCCCCCCCCTTTAAGGAAGTGTCTGTTAATGTGGAAACCAGCTAACCCCACACTGATGACAAGGAGTGAGAGGCAGGTTATGGTGCAACAAGTCAAGGCAAAATCTAAAAATGGGGGTGCTTCAGTGAACCCGAAATCTGTGGAAGCAGTTACGAGTTCACCAGTGCAGCCCATACAGATCTCAGTTCATAGATTAAGATAATTGATTATTGATTCATAGATTATTGTATAGACTGGCTCAGAAGAATCAAACACACACAGACTTAACACATGCAGTAATGTAGGAAGTTCACATTGTTTGTTTCCATGACGTCTGTCTGACGAATGTTCCCTATCAGATACCTTCATGGGTTTCTACAGAGTAAAAAGAAATTGTAGAATCAGAAGGAATAAAGCTTGGAAAGTAAAAACAATGTCATATGTGCTGTCTGTGTATAAAGCAGTAGGAGTGTCACCGTAGAAGCCACCGAATTCGACACAATACAGGAAGAACCCTTTTTTTAATTCTGTAAAGTTTGTAATACAAAACACCAGATAACAGTCTAGTACTCTAAATCTAATTACTTGAGCAGCTTTATTTTTGGCTCTTAACAGCTAAGTGTCGCGTGTATTTTCTCTTACTGTTAACAACCAGACAGGAAATTAATGGGTTTAACCTGCAATGTTGGAAACACAGTTCATTAATCACAGGAGCACATCCGACTGCAATCTGCCCCCACACAGAGGGGAATAAACTGCCCAATAGAGGCTGAACGAGGTGCTGAAATGGATTATCGCAAGGCACTTACGCCATTATCTTATTTCTGTTGTTTAACGTCTGGAATGAGTCCAGTGGCCGTGCTGCAGTAAATTGTTTCCAGACAGACTAATTCTGACTAGAAGATTCTTCCAATTCTGTAGAGTGTTTGTTTGTAGACAATGGATTTGTGATAGAAAGTATGCCATTTTGGGTATGCCTATTCCCCCCACGAGCTTATGTATTTGTAAGAACTTGAGGCTAGCTTACTTTGTTGCATTGTAATAATGTACAGTATATGTTAAGTCTGACTCAGAGATTGTGATTGTCTCTTTGAATTATCTAACTCTTCAAAAACCCAGAACAAGATTAACAATTTTGTTGTGCTTCATAATCACCACGAAACTCAGTGCCTTCTCCAGACGCTCAGATTTACTTGACAGATGCAATAGGAAGAAGATGTGTGTGTGTGTGTGTGTGTGTGTGTGTGTGTGTGTGTGTGTGTGTGTGTGTGTGTGTGTGTGTGTGTGTGTGTGTGTGTGTGTGTGTGTGTGTGTGTGTGTGTGTGTGTGTGTGTGTGTGTGTGTGTGTGTGTGTGTGTGTGTGTGCAGATGCAATAGGAAGAAGATGTGTGCAGATGGAATAATCCCCCAAGGCCTGCAGTCAGCTGGCAACCTGCTGTGTTTGGACTATAGATGTTTAATCCATGTTTTTTTTCTTCTTTAAAATCAAGTATCCTTTTCAGTGCTGGAGTCGACAGTGAATGACATTAGACAACTCTATCATCATGTTGCTCCAGTATCTCATGCAAGTGGAATATAGAGGTGTACCAGGTGTTCATTTTATTTTATTTTATGCACTCTTTCCTAGTTTTTATGTGCTACGTTTATTTGATTTCTTTTTTTTTATGTGGATGTCATTTCTTTGTGCATGTCATTTCTTTGCTGTTCAGCACTTTGAGCTGCATTGTTTTGCACAAAAGGTGCTATGCAGATAATATATATTATTATTATTATTATTATTATTATTATTATTATTACTATTATTATTATTATTATTATTATTATTATTATTATTACTATACCATGTCATAGGCTTCTTCCTATGTAACAATACCTGCAAGGAGTACAGTCATTTTTACTTTAATTTACTCCCAAGCAAAGGGGTCATCCATCAGCATTTGAGGGCATGCATACCCTGCATAATAACCTGGCCACATGAAGACATCACTTCACGTATGGACGAGTGAATGAGTGATTACCACACTGTGGTGTGTGATTAAAAACTTAATGATGTGACAGAGGCCATAAAACACGTAGAAGCCTGTGCACCTCCCTCAGACGACGGCTGAAGGATCGCCCGGTGTGGCAGGGGCGGTGGCTTTTTACTAGGGGTATAAATAAGGGGGAAGAGCGCAGGGGTGGGGTGGGGGGTGGGGGGGGACTGACGCCATTGTAAGATGGCAATGCGGCGGACGCTGCGTGATGAAATCGTCTTCAGACAAAGAAAGGGAGGTGAAATCCATTTGACATGGCTGCCCTCGGAGCATGCATCCGCTGAATAAAAGACAGTCCCCCCCGTATCAGTCGAAGACCTAAAATTGGTCAAATTGAATCGCCACCTCCCCTTTTACCCATTGTAGTCAAGCAATCATGGAGCGGAATTGTCACAAATACGCAGCATTCCCCTGAGAGTGCGAAAAACTACCTTTTGCCTGTCTCCTACCGCCACACGTCCCAAACTCATCATTTGTACCTTTCATTGCTTAATCACCCTCAATCAATTTAGCCTTCCTACAGGTCTGCAGATAACCACATTTGAGGGACTCATTCATTTTAATGACACCGGAGAACAGGCCTTACTCATTGCAGCTGTCATGGTTCATTTTTTCGAGTCTCACTCATTTCACTACCCCAACCCCCTCCCCCAAAAAATAAATAAAAAACCGCAGGGTGATACGGTGATCATGGTGATCTGACCCAGGGACGACCCCACAGTGCAAGGGATAGCCATTATAGCGCCATCTGATTCTGATTCCAAGCGGTTACATCTAATTTAATGTGTGGTAACCTCTAACCCCCAAAAAGCTTGCGGTGTCGTCTGTTCCCGTAGCAACCTAATATTTAATCTGGGGATCGCTTGAAAGAGAGAGCCACCCAATGGAAGGTTTTTTTTTTTTTCATGAGTTTTAGATGGACACCTCCGAACAAAGAGACAAATCCGGTGTGGTGTGCTTTCCGCGGCGAAGAGAAAGGAACCCCTGGCGGGTCTACAAGCTGGGCTCCTTCAGATAACAAACTCCCCCTGTGGATCGCTGATAGCGCTTTATTAGAATTCAGCCGCTGTGTCCTCGGAAAGAAGAAAGTTCTGACGCGTGGCCGCCTGTAAACTGATGGCCGTGATCACCAGGCCCGATAACGACCAAATAAAAATAAAAAAAAAAAAAACGTAACAAAATCAAATGTACAAAGGAGTTTGAATCTTGCGTAATTGATGGTAATTAATGTGTAAGGGGAAAAGGCACCATTGAACAACAAATTGCTTCCCTTCGGCTCTTTGTGTGAATAATAAAGAAAACGCTGCATCAGCAGTCGTATGCCCCACGTACAGTAATTAAGGGGTAATGATGATCAGTGGAGTGTCTTGAACTTGAAATCAGCAGTAGCTGTCGAGTTCAACACTGTCACCGTATCATCATACGGGAGGAGTTCACTCGAAGCGTAGCCTGCAGGAGGCCTGTTGTGCTGTTTACCACGTCAGTGACACAGTCTCGGAGATTGGATGAGTCACACAGAGGGATGAAATATTCATGCGAGAGGAAAGCATTCAGACGGAGGCGCAGTACGTCTGATGCCCCGGGGTGTGTTCAGCCTCGCTTCTTACCCCAAATCAAAGAGGCCTATACACAGAATTTACCAGTTTTTAGGGTGAAGAGTAGGTGTGTGTTGTGGTTAATCAAGGGGTCACCGGCAGATCAGATTTCCGCTGAACTTTGAAAGACCCTGCAAAGTTTTCCCACTTTGCCTCTAGATGCCACATGTGGAAGGAGAAGTTTGACTTTATTTATATACTTGCGCTCAGTGGTGTAGTCTAGGGTATACGCAGGTATACGGAGTATACCCACTTATTTTTCAGTCAGCATTGAGTATACCCACTTCTGAAAACAGGGCGTTTATCCTGTGCTGTATGGGCTGCTTAAAAAAATGAAGAGTATACCCGCTTCTCCAGGGACCACTACACCACTGCTTGCGCCTGTGCCACCTGTGTTACGTTAATCAGTGGAAAACACACTCTTCAGAGTCCACGACGCCAGTTGCATTAACAAACTCACAAACAGAACATTGCCGACAGAACTGCCAGGGAAATGAAGATGGGTCTCTCCCACATTCTTGTGTCAGATTTATAGCCCATCTTTAAGAGCTGAGGGTGGAGCGTGTTTGATGGGGGCCTGGGTCATCCATCACCTGGTGTGTGATCACAGATGAGCACTCCAGGACATACGGGAAGGACTCGTGGCTTACGGGGTTCAGTCATTATCAGCCCCGAAGAGGGACGTAAATTGCATAACACTTTGATGTGGCCAGTTTGTCATGCTTACTCTTCCCCATACACGCAGGGGTCTCGGCAGTTTGTTTGTCTCCACAAATTGCCATCTGCCGTGGCAGATTGTAGAGATAGCGGCCGCCTAAACACGTACCTGACCTGAATCTTGAGCCGAACTGTTGCCAAGGAGTGTCCCTGGCAAAAGCGAGAATATTTTGCAGATAGATTTTCTTGGGTAATTCTGTAATTCCATGGTTTATTGTGAGTGAGATTGTAGGGAATTGTTGCATTGATTTTTACTTTTTTACTCACACACACATCTGTACCTGCTCTTTCCTTTACGTAATTCAGCCATCAGCACAACATCTCATCCCCAGTTTATGCATCCTTTGCATCCAACTCTATAAAACTTTCACTACCCATATCCTGCTAACATCCTGGAAGGACTGGAAGTTAAAAAAATGACTTGGTCATGATTCTGGACCACTTCCCATTGGGGGCAGTGGTAACTCCTGTGAAAGAAAGTACTGTAGTGTACTAACACTTGCAGAGGAACACGATGTGCCTCTTTCAAATGTAGTGCCGTAGATGCTCTGTGGAAACTGCACTGCGGAACGTGGTTTGCCTTCCCCCCTCTTACTTAAAACCGCCTCGGCTTACGGGCTGTGAATCCTTCTTCCACAATCTACTGTGAGGAGAGACGAAATGGTGGATTGTATTGAATAAGGGCATCACAGCTCACTAACCTGACTATATGAGAGTGTGTTCAAATGCTCGGGGATATGCTTCCTCAGTAACCTGACTGTATTAGTGTGTGTTCAGATGTTTGGGGATATGCTCCCTCACTAACCTGACTATATGAGTGTGTTTTCAGATGTTTGGGGATATACTCCTTCACTAACCTGACTGTATTAGTGTGTGTTCAGATGCTCCGGGTTATGCTCCCTCGCTAACCTGACTATATGAGTGTGTGTTCAAATGCTCGGGGATATGCTTCCTCAGTAACCTGACTGTATTAGTGTGTGTTCAGATGCTCGGGTTATGCTCCCTCGCTAACCAGACTGTATTAGTGTGTGTTCAGATGCTCAGGGATATGCTCCCTCACTAACCTGACTGTATGAGTGTGTGTTCAGATGTTTGGGGATATGCTCCCTCACTAACCTGACTGTATTAGTGTGTGTTCAGATGTTTGAGGATATGCTCCCTCTAGCAAGATGGCTAACTGAAAGTAAACATCCTTCGTAATTAAGGACTGAATCAGATACTAGCTTGAATCAGTGCACACTTGGTTGCTTTGCCTCTGTAGGCAGGAATCAAAGCCGAGGTTTATGAATGACAGAGACGGGTGTGTTATCATTGGAACGGCTCTTTGTTTGGTGGAGCACATTGGTGTGATTATGCCTTGCTTTGCCTTGTGTTCACAAATTATAATTCTTAAAGAGCGGATGCATCAAAAAAGCTGGCAGTCATACAAATACCCCCCCCCCCCACACACACACACACACACCACAACCCACCCACCCACCCCAAAGCAAGCGCAAAGAGACAAAAGAATAAAAGAATCAGGAAAGAATAAAAAGAGCTGAGTGATCTCAATCAAGAAATAGGAACATGCGGACAGAAATGTGTTCTCACTCAACATCACTAAAGTAAATGTGCTATTTGTGCTTGGTTAGCAAGAAATAAAGAGTGCTCGGTGTTTTTGGGTTTGTCGAAAGATTCACCCCACGTCTTTCCTCTCCACTGAGCGCAAAAAGATGAAGGTCATCGTGGATAAAGTGAGGAAAGAGAGAAAGAGAGAGATAGAAAAGCTCCACTACTCTCTAAGCTTTTGCTGAAAAGCTGTATCCCAAAGCTGCTGATTTTCATTAAGGGCTGGACCTCTGGCCTCTGTTTTATTCACCCTTTCAATTAAAGAGCCACTGTGGAGAGTGGGCCTGCCAGCATCGTGCCCTTGTCATGCAAGGGTTGAGACGACCCTCAAGGTGATGAGCCGGGGTCATTTACTCGAGCTCCACCAACGGGATGCGCGCGCCCCGCCGCAGGAACAGCAGGGATTGGATAACGGAGCTGTCACTCAACCCCCGCAGGCCGGCATGATTCTAGCCCGCTGTGAAACTTCCAAACAGATGGCTTGCCATGGTGTCTTCAGAAAGCAATGCCATTCACCAACAGTCCCCCCTCCCCCTTGTCCCCCCCCCCCCCCACCCATAAACTGTTGGTTAGAAACAGTAAGCTCCTTAAATTTCTTAACTACATCTCACTAAATACAGCAGAATTTGTCACTGCGGAATCAGGGTCTTCAGCGTTTAAGCCCTTGCAGCTTTAATTTGTACCACACAGATGCACTTGCCGCGTTTGAATTACAATTGACCAGCCACAAAGCAATCTACCATCTATCTCTCTCTCTCTATATCTCTCTCTCTCTCTCTCTCTCTCTCTCTCTCTCTCTCTCTCTCTCTCCTCTCTCTCTCTCTCTGTTTCTCTGTGCCACTCCTTCAGCACCCATTTGGCACGCGAGCACAGGATGCAGGGGCCGCGTCTGCAGTTTATTTTGGGGTAAAGGGGGTTGGATGACCCTGTGGGTCTGAAGCTGAGAGCTGAGAGGAGACTGAGCCCAGAGCAGGTGCCTCCTGTGACATCTGCCTCAGTTCTCAGGGGAAGCAGCACTCACGCACGCCCGCACGGCCAGGGCTGCCAGCCGACTGACGAGCCCGCTGATGAGCCTCATCTGCATATAAAAAGGTACATTTTCAGGGCATTTGGGGCAACGGTGCGAACGCACGGGACTTTAATATCCTGTATTGATTTTTTGGGGCTGAATGAAGAATGTTGTGTGTAATCTGCGGTGAAGGGGTCACTTGAGTCTTTGCTGCAACTGAATAGAATTGAATAGAATACAAAAAAACTGAAATTCTTCATTCCGGACTGCTGCATTTGTTGCAGTGTGAAGTTACCCAAATTCTGACTTTTGTGTTTACGTAATATAATGTTTTAAATTCACCATAAGGTTTTATAGAATGATGATGTATTTAATTCCATTTTTTAAGAGAATGTAATTGAAAATTGTACAATTAAAACTTATCTCACTTCAAAATAAAAAAAAAAAGCTAAACATTTAACTCCCATTTACGTATGCGTACTGTATACATGAATTTTGCCGTGAAATAACTTTTTTCCGCAATGCACTGAACAGAGTGTTGATCCTTTGTTAAGACTCTGGTTCGGCCTTGCGCACGCAATGTGGCAGTGTTAGTAGTGATAGTGGGGATGAATGGCCGTGGTATTATGGCGTGCGGGGATGCCGGGCTGAGCGCATGGCTTAATATGTGCCATGTGGAGGATCCGGTGACATGTGGAGCAGTAGGATAATGTCCAGACCTAGGTCAAATATTGTAGATGTTTAATCTCTTTAAACTGGTAAGATTTTTTTTTTCTGAATATAAAATACAACAAAAGCTTTTGATGGCACATTTAAGCACTGGACCTCGAAATCCTGAAAAGAATGCCCAGATTGGCCCGGAACGCGGTGATGCTTAGACACAGATCGGACACATCTCCGTGTCGGATGCGTTTTTCCCGAGAGAGGCCCAATCAGTCGGAGGCAAAGAGCCAGAGTGTAGCTGGTGGGCCGGAGCTCATAAGGATTCCGAGCATGAAGCACGAGTGCTATTGAATCCAGGGGCTAAGCGTGGTTCGGTAAATAAAAATCTAAGGCAAATAAACAGACTTGCAGCCTTATCCATTTAATCTGGGGAGGGTTTGCGGAGCCGCAGGAGATGGAGACGAGGCTCGCATTGAGGCACTTCTGCATGCAGTGTAAACAGTCGGGGATTGAACGGGCCGCTCCTCGGGATTTTTTTATTGGATACGCGCTTCGGAAAGGTCACGGGCGATCCGGCCCCTCTTCCAGATGTATTTTTTTGAGCTTGCATGTAAAACGTTCTGAAGCGTGAAGTACATGTAGCCATGGTGGACGTGTTAATGGATCCTGTTTGATGATTTGTGGGCCTTCACAGGCATTTGTGGGCTTTTTTTTTTCTTTTAATGGGTTCAGTGGTGGATCGGTCTGCCTGGATGATAGCAGTCCTTTGAAGTCACAAACGGTAGTTTATCTCTGTTTTACTGTGGCAAAAAAAATAAATAAAAAAAACAACAACCTGGAAATGTCAAGTGAGAAATTGTTCTTTGTTGAAGTGAGGCTCTCATGGTCTTCTGGTGAGGAGACTGAGGAACATTCGAAGACTTTCCCTCCATTTTGTACCTCACCCACTGACACACAGGAATTTGAAGAAGGTCCAGTCAAGGTTTATTTTCGGCTACAGGGGTGAATTCGGGCAGGGGCCAATGCTGAGCTGGCGTGAGCCTGTCTGGAGTTGGGATTAGGGGGGGTGGGCTAGGGAGGAGATGAAGGTTTTTAGACAGCTCAACAGCTTCTGGGTCTTTACGTGCAGAGATGGAGCATTTGTGATCCCCATGCCTTCTGGGGCCGGGGGCTAGTGTTTAACACGAGTATGCATCCCCATCCTCAGTGGCTGGGGGCTAGTGGTCAACATGAGTATGCCATCCACATCCTCATCCTCAGCTAGTGGTCAACATGAGTATGCCATCCACATGCCTTCTGGGGCCGGGGGCTAGTGTTCAACATGAGTATGCCATCCCCATCCTCATCCTCAGCTAGTGTTCAACATGAGTATGCCATCCCCATCCTCAGTGGCCGGGGGCTAGTGTTAAACATGAGTATGCCATCCCCATCCTCAGTGGCCGGGGGCTAGTGTTCAACATGAGTATGCCATCCCCATCCTCAGCTAGTGTTCAACATGAGTATGCCATCCCCATCCTCAGTGGCCGGGGGCTAGTGTTAAACATGAGTATGCCATCCCCATCCTCAGTGGCCGGGGGCTAGTGTTAAACATGAGTATGCCATCCCCATCCTCAGTGGCCGGGGGCTAGTGTTAAACATGAGTATGCCATCCCCATCCTCAGTGGCCGGGGGCTAGTGTTCAACATGAGTATGCCATCCCCATCCTCAGTGGCCGGGGGCTAGTGTTCAACATGAGTATGCCATCCCCATCCTCAGCTAGTGGTCAACATGAGTATGCCATCCCCATCCTCAGTGGCCGGGGGCTAGTGTTCAACATGAGTATGCCATCCCCATCCTCAGCTAGTGGTCAACATGAGTATGCCATCCACATGCCTTCTGGGGACGGGGGATAGTGTTCAACATGAGTATGCATCCCCATTCTCAGTGGCTGGGGGCTAGTGTTCAACATGAGCATGCCATCCCCATCCTCGACATTAGAGCTTACTGGAGCCTTGATGGGTGGGAGGGATGGATGTGATTTATGAGTCCATGGCAAAATGAATGGAAAGATACAATTATGTGGTTTTCAGATGATTCATTTTTACATTTGTGTATGGGTTCTGGTGGAAATGAGAGGACAAACCACTAACCTTTGCTGGCGAAACAATGGTGAAGATAGACATGCTTGTGGATGCCAAGACAACTTCTACGGTGTATTTCACTTCATGCTGTTTCATCCTCCAAATGTTAATTGCAAGGTTAACTTGCTCTGGCACTGACACTTCGACAGGAACAGACACCCCCTTATTAGGATTCTACCCCAGCAAGTCTTGAAACAGAGATCTGACATTTCAAGTCTTTACGTTTTGAATTCCTGAAGCCCTCTGCACAGTTAATCTCGAGATCGCATTTCAGTGATGGACCAGATTTGGTGTCTGAACCATTTTTACGATATTCAATGCCATTTTTGAATAAATGGCATCACCGTGACAACAGATCTCTGATATGACAGCTCTAGTGGCGGCAGCTATGGATCTGGGTAATTTTCACCCCACTTCACATACTGTTGGACAATATTGTACAATTACTTATTTCCGTTCTATATGCTTTTCTTAGTTATACCTTTATCTGATTTGTCTCGTATGTTTGCATTAGAAATCACAAAAAGTAATGTCGCACTTTTTTTCTTTTAATCAATGTTTGAAGTAACAGATGCTGGATTTGTCCTTACCCCTGTCACTGTTGATTGAGGCTCATGGTTAACCTTTGGTGAAATAATTGCATTCATATGACCAGCGACGTAACGAACATTGACTGCCATTCACACACACACGCACACACACACACACACACACACACACACACACACACACACACACACACACACACACACACACACATAAGTGGGCAAATATTGAACCGGCGGAGAAGAGCAGACACTCAGAGAGTGAAAAGACTTGAGAAGCAATGAAGGGGGGATGCGTGAAAGAGAGGCAATGAAGGAGGGATGCGTGAAAGAGAGGCAATGAAGGGGGGATGAATGAAAGAGAGGCAATGAAGGAGGGATGCGTGAAAGAGAGGCAATGAAGGAGGGATGAATGAAAGAGAGGCAATGAAGGGGGGATGAATGAAAGAGAGGCAATGAAGGGGGGATGAGTGAAAGAGAGGCAATGAAGGAGGGATGAATGAAAGAGAGGCAATGAAGGGGGGATGAATGAAAGAGAGGCAATGAAGGAGGGATGAATGAAAGAGAGGCAATGAAGGAGGGATGAATGAAAGAGAGGCAATGAAGGAGGGATGAATGAAAGAGAGGCAATGAAGGAGGGATGAATGAAAGAGAGGCAATGAAGGAGGGATGAATGAAAGAGAGGCAATGAAGGAGGGATGCGTGAAAGAGAGGCAATGAAGGAGGGATGCGTGAAAGAGAGGCAATGAAGGAGGGATGAATGAAAGAGAGGCAATGAAGGAGGGATGAATGAAAGAGAGGCAATGAAGGAGGGATGAATGAAAGAGAGGCAATGAAGGGGGGATGAATGAAAGAGAGGCAATGAAGGAGGGATGAATGAAAGAGAGGCAATGAAGGGGGGATGAATGAAAGAGAGGCAATGAAGGGGGGATGAGTGAAAGAGAGGCAATGAAGGAGGGATGAATGAAAGAGAGGCAATGAAGGAGGGATGAATGAAAGAGAGGCAATGAAGGAGGGATGCGTGAAAGAGAGGCAATGAAGGAGGGATGCGTGAAAGAGAGGCAATGAAGGGGGGATGAATGAAAGAGAGGCAATGAAGGGGGGATGAATGATAGAGAGGCAATGAAGGGGGGATGAGTGGAAGAAAGGCAATGAAAGAGGGATGAATGATAGAGAGGCAATGAAGGAGGGATGAATGATAGAGAGGCAATGAAGGGGGGATGAATGATAGAGAGGCAATGAAGGGGGGATGAGTGGAAGAAAGGCAATGAAGGAGGGATGAATGATAGAGAGGCAATGAAGGAGGGATGAATGAAAGAGAGGCAATGAAGGAGGGATGAGTGAAAGAGAGGCAATGAAGGAGGGATGAGTGAAAGAGAGGCAATGAAGGAGGGATGAATGAAAGAAAGGCAATGAAGGAGGGATGCGTGAAAGAGAGGCAATGAAGGAGGGAGCGTGAAAAAAAAGTAAACAAGAGATGAGGGGAAGCTGTCAAGTAAAAGTGTGCGATGAAAATAAGGAGCAGGAGGAGGAGGTGATGGGAAGGGGGAGGAGGTGATGGGAAGGGGGAGGAGGTGGGGGAAGGGGGTCACACTCCCCCCTCGGCTGCGTCCCCCTTCAGCAACCAGATATGTTGGAGATTTAGTTTTTTCCTTTTAATTCTTAATGAGCTTAACGTGAATGCCAGCGATGAGACGCTCGGGTTGAGATTCAGAGAGGAAACCCATAGACGGCCTCTTTATCCTATGGGCTTCCTAAGATAACGCCTGGAACAATGGGTGCAAGAGGCTGCTGTGGAGAGGGGGGAGGCTTTCGGAGGTATTCCATTGCAGAATTACCCCGAATTACCTTGGCAAGCCTGCAGGTTACACACTATAGGGGAAGGGGGGGCTGGGGTTATGCAAAGAGGCTGGTGGTGGTGGTGGTGGATGGTATTATATGGATATTATATTTTCCTTTTTTATCTTTTTTTTTTCACTACATCAAATGCTGTATCTGTTCTATTGTTTGTCTTTATCTTGAGTTTATCTTGCACGCTTCCAGGTTTATTTAAATGCCTGTATGTATACACACAGATGTTCACATTTATATATTAATATATACATACAAATATATACATATATTCACATACGTAGGCACTCTGAGATTCCTGCGAATGAAAATTGCGTTAAAAATAAAATGTATTATTATTATTATTATTATTATTATACAAAAATGTGTTCTGGTTGTGATGAACCTTGTTCACAGCTTTGGATGTTCACTATCACAACTTGTACACCTTTGTGCACACAGCTTCTTTTGCTTATCTAATCCACAAGTTAGTAGTATAAACAGGGTGCGATTTGTCCAAAAACCAGAGGGGGGGATGTTTTTTTTTTTTTTAATCATGAAAAAAAAAAACAAGCAATACATAGGCCTAATTCTCTTTATGCATCATATATGTCTATGATATGATAATCGCTGCTAGACGCTCAATTCTTGTGCTCCCTCTCATTCACGTTGAAATACTGAAACCGAAATTGAAACTGAAACGCAACTGTTTTGGACAGAACTCGCTAATTCAGTGAACAAATAGGCTATTTTCATATTCATTGTACAGTAAGGAAAGCCAGCGAGTTCTGAGAATGCC
>NC_137913.1:6770051-6777551 GCF_963457725.1 Sprattus sprattus | reverse complement strand
AAGGAGCTTTGTAATTCAAAACAGTGAAGACGGCTCCCTTGAGACGTCAAGGTAAGCTGCTTCATTTGCACACAAAACAATGTGAGAACTCAGAAATAGCTGCAGAGCCTAGGTAATGGAGCACTGTGAATTAAAGGAAAGAAAAAATTGACCTTTTTCCTCCCGGGCGCTCTTTCATCATTCCCGTGGCAAAATATTTACAGAACTCTCGGTTACACGGTAGAGAAGACACGAGGGGCCCTGTGGCTACTGAGAGGATGCATTTAAAGTGATCTAATAAGGCTGCGGATTTTTATTCAAAAGGACGAGTCAAGGACAACCGATAGCAGGCGACAGTCAGTAGGTGCTGAAAGCTGCTGTGTGTGTAGAAGACCTTACGCTCTCTCATCTGCAGCTCATCACCTCATCAGCTCATATCCTTCCTCTAGTGTGTGTGTCACACTTGGTACTTGCTGTCATTTTGTTGGTTAAAAAAATGAAAAGCCCCCCCTAGTTACAGTGGGAACTGTCTATCTTTGAAATGAGTCTTGGATACACCGCATAGCAACCATTGGCTGTCTCGGGATGCTCTCAGTCAACTCATCCTCCCCTCCTGCCGCTCATAGAAAGATAGTGAGTTTAAGATGAGAGGGGGCACTGCGTTGGTGTAAAAGGGGCTCGAAATGCATGTCACAAGATCGTATCTCCAGCCTAGTGATTTATAGTGTATTTCCAAGTGGCGTAGACGCTTTTCACGAGGCAGGTGATTGTTTGGCGAGGGATATCTCAGGACACAGGCGGGGACGGACGGGGGGGGTTATTTGATGCGGGAGAGCGCCCCGAGGCCCGTGGTGATCCATCTGATCCATATTACGTGTCATCTCTCCCGGGGGCTGGATAAGCCAGGAATGATGGTCTGGAGCCTCTCAATCAGAGCACGCTCCACCACGCTCATGGCTAGCCACTTCCTGATTGCATCGCTGCTGGGTCTCAACATAGGGAGAGAGAGAGAGAGAGAGAGAGGAGAGAGAGGGGGGGGGGGAGGGAGGGAGGGGAGAGAGAGAGACAGAGAGAGAGAGAGGGAGAGAGAGAGGGAGAGAGAGAGAGAGAGAGAGAGAAAGAGAGAGGGATAGACAGAGAGAGAGGAGAAAAAAAACCCTACCACTTCCAGTCCATAAACCATAAATATCAGATTCTCACCTTTCCCTCGGCTGAGTAGCGGAGGCTGTGTAGGGTGAAAGTGAGGCTGAGTAGAGGAGGCTGTGTAGGGTGAAAGTGAGGCTGAGTAGAGGAGGTGAAAGTGAGCCTCATGACCCGGGGTCAGGGGTCAGCCCGAAATGAGCCCATTAAAAAAACTTTTTCTCTTAACTGAGTTCTAATCTAATTTGCTTGAATTGACTTGAATTGATGAGAATTGACGATTGAATGAGCGAATCTTTGTCAAACTTGCTTTATGGAATGCTTTTCCTTGTTGTGTTCTATATAATGCTGTATTTAGTCGAGCTGACGAGGGAAGGAGTATTGGCGAACGCGTGCGTCCAGATGTGTCTGGCATGTGCATTGGCTCGACATGCCTGTCGGCAGTGGAGTGTGAGCAGACGGGCTCCCTCTCCTCTCCTCTCCTCTTGTCTGGCAGCCTGACACTGGGTCCTTTGTGAGGGTCTCGCCGGGTTTAACTTTCTAGATGTTAAGGCGGAAATAAGGAAAAAAAGCAAGTGGACCACCATCCCTATTCATCCCTTTCTGAAACACTCGCCCTGCATGTCAATGCGCAGCCTGGTTCTCTCTAATGGACTTTGCAGGCGACCCCGAATCAGCCTGCGATGGGATCTGGGGGGGGGGACTGTTGTACTTGTCAGTAACACACGGGTGACTCCAGTAAAGCCGGCTTCCTCTGTCTGGGTTTTGTGTGGTAGGGAAGGGATAGCTTGTTGAGATAAATGGATCTCAAATGAACACCTGATAAATCCTCGCCACACTCGCTCAGCCTGATGGGGTAAAATGTACTTTAAGTATACTAGAGAAGCCATTGTGCTTACCTGCCACTGCGTTTAAAAAACGTGTAAGGTGACGAAAGTGGTGCCGCCCCATGGCTTAGTAGAGTTTGCTTGACTAAATCTCTTTTGGCGCAATTCACAAAGGTGAGATCGTAACCCTTGGTAACCTCCTAAGCCCAGCTGCGATTATCTCTGCCAGACACAATGTCGACCGAAAGACACTTCCTTTGATTCCATTCCGAGACAACGTGAGATCTACAGAAAGAGGATTCGGAGAGAGGAGGAGGAGGAAAAAAAAAGTAGCAAAAAAAAGTCGAGTGCCCAGGCATTCACCCCGGACTGGGTTGATTGACAGGCCCAGGGAGAGATGCAGTGGACGGTGGGGAAATAATTGAGAGTCAGAGCGGTCAGCTGGGCCTTAGCCGAGACGGGGGGGGGGGATGTGTGATGACAGGCGAGATGAGTCCATCGCTGCTGTGCCGTGCATTCTCATCGCAGCAGCTCCCTGGAGCCCCCCCCCACACACACACACACACACAACCACACAACCACACACACCCCACACACACAACCACACAACCACACACACACACACACACAACCACACACTCAACCACACACACACACAACCACACACATACACACACACAATCACACACACACACACACACACACACACACACAACCACACACATACACACACACAATCACACACAACCACACACACACACAATCACACACAACCACACACACACAATCACACACACACACACACAACCACCCCCCCCCCACACACACACACACAACCACACACACACACAACCACACACACAACCACACAACCACACACACACACACACAACCACACACACACACAACCACACACACACACAACCACACACACAACCACACAACCACACACACACACAACCACACACACAAACATGCAGAGGCGCCAAGCCTGCTGTCCTGCTCCTAGCAGGGTTCATCTGGAAGAGGCCTTGTTTTAGTGCCTCTCAGAGATGAAGCAAAGCCTTGAAGTCCTGTTGATAAGGAGCACAATTTACTGTCGCTAGATGTTTCCCTTGAGGGTTAGAGTCTAGGAGATCTCTGAGGTTGTTGTTTTATTTTTGGCAGTATGCGTGTGAATGCTAAAGAGGAAAAAATACGTTTCATCAGTATTTAATGTCTAAAGAGATACTTTAATCAATCATGTCGTTTTCATTAAATGTGTTATTCAAAGGAAGGCCAATCGCTATGAAAAGAAAAAGCCTGCATCCTTTTGACCTAGGACACAACTCTTGTTTGGATAATTAAGTTTTAGCGAACTCACATCCACATATGTGTCCCCCATTGACTGCGCTCTGTTGTGATTGGCAGGGCAGCGCATGAATTGAGATGTTTGAATAGAGCTGCCTCTGTACATATTTGCGGCCTTGCGGCCTCGCTGGAGTGAGGGAGATTGCGCAACATGTACGCATTGCTCAGCCCCAGCATGATTTTGCCTGCTAAATATGAAACAAATAAACAACCTACATGGTTCATACTTTACGTCCTGACAAAACGGTTACAGGTTCTCACACCTCTTAGGTCTGTCGTTTCAAAGCTGACGTTTTGAGTAACTGTTTCATGGCTAAGATTTTCTTACAGTCGAACAGATATTGCCTACTGACCATTGCCATGTAAAATAAGGGCCACCTTAACCAGTGAATTCCTTGTTGTTTTTGTCCAAGTGATTATTTGCAATATATTTATTAACAATAGAACGTGAATTGAGGAGTGTTTGTTAAGTGTAAATATTGTGATTGGCAGGGCAGCTCATGAATTGAGATGTTTGAACAGCGCAGCCTCTGTACATATTTGCGGCCTCGCTGGAGTGAGGGAGATTGTGCAACATGTAGGCCATCGCTCATCCCCCCCCGTTCCCTTCCCTGCAGCCTCTCTCCCCGGCAGCCTGGTCTGTGGGAATGCAGTCCTGTGGCATGGCGGGATACGCTTAGTAATGGCGTGCAGGTTTCCATGTTTTAGTTCCTGCTCGCCACCATGAAGTTTCCTTCATCACGGACCAAACCTCAGCTGCTCAGTTAAAAAGGCTAAATTACTGACTTGCTCTAAGAGGTGGTTATTTTGACGGGGCCCCCCGATTCAAGCCGTTGCCATGACACAGGGATGGTAAGCATCTCCCGGTGCCCTATTCTTCCGCGGGAGAGAACAGCCTGCATTGTGAGCTCTGGCGCGTCGGGAAACAAAACCGCAGGGCTTCGTCCGCTCGGTGCTGAATGGGCCGAGCTGTAATGTCAGATGTCCCTGCGTCGAACTTCCACTCTGCCGTAGTTTGCTTGTTCTACGGCTAATTGGAACCGAAATCTCCCACTGAGTCCTTCCTGGGGCATTCCAGCGCAGACCTCGAAGGTCAGTTAAACAGATCTGATATCACCTCGGAGCGCCTTTATATGATCCAGCACTCTCACTTCACACCCACCTCCACCACACACTCCCTCTGCTCCAACCTCTCATCTATCAGGTACAATATTGGAAACCTTTACGCATGAAATGAACATAAACCAGATTCAGTCGAGCTACTTGTATTACCTTCCCAACTTCGACACTGTTTTCTGTCCTCACTTTCCCACTTAATTCAGACGTGCTTATGATAAGAATGCTTATCTTTGAGTGTTCTGTAAAAGTCGATAGCACATACAGACGACACGTCTGACTCTCAGCTGCCATCCTTAACAAGCCCCGAGTGCAAAAGCAGTACGGGGTCGTCATAGAAACTGCAGAAGGTGATATTCCACACCGTAATTCTATTAGTGGCACATAAGCGTTTTCCTGAATAAAATATCTTGGCTGAGGTTTTTCTCAATAAATTTTAATTTGTGCTTCGCCTGGGAGAGCATTAACTCGTGAATTATTCTATCAGAAGTGGAAAATTGAATTTACGAGGTATTACTTGTCATGGTGTGTCTTAGTAAACATCATGGGGAAAGAAACACATTTCAACGGGGAGAATTATTATTTGTGGAGATATTAATCACAGAACTTTTGTGGAAAAAGTTGTTACCCTGGTAGCACAAACAATACAGCCATTACAATCATGTCCATGTGTGTCTAGATATGAAACATCACAATCATGTCCCTGTGTGTCTAGATATGAAACATCACAATCATGTCCCTGTGTGTCTAGATATGAAACATCACAATCATGTCCCTGTGTGTCTAGATATGAAACATCCCAATCATGTCCCTGTGTGTCTAGATATGAAACATCACAATCATGTCCATGGATGTCTAGATATGAAACATCACAATCATGTCCCTGTGTGTCTAGATATGAAACATCACAATCATGTCCCTGTGTGTCTAGATATGAAACATCACAATCATGTCCCTGTGTGTCTAGATATGAAACATCACAATCATGTCCCTGTGTGTCTAGATATGAAACATCACAATCATGTCCCTGTGTGTCTAGATATGAAACATCACAATCATGTCCATGGATGTCTTAATATGAAACAGTTCCCTGCACAAATGGGTTGCATCCCAGTCTTCAAAAGCTTGGTGCTCAAGAACATGGCACAGGTTACCCAGCTCCTCAGTGATAACCAACTGTACATGCCTTCTCTGAGCTCAGTTGGGAGAAGGCAAAGTTTTATCACCGTTGGCTTATCGTCCTGGTAAGCTTCATGAAACACAGTGTTGTGGTGTAATGCTGCATAATCAGTGTTGTCACAATGTGAAAAGACTGGCCTGCGCATAAAACAACTCAACTCAGCAGCCTGTAACATGACGGCGCAGTCTATAAACGTTTCAATGGTAAATGTGTTGCAGATTGTTCTTGGGCTGACTCACAAGTTTGCCTTTGTCTCTTTTAAACGACCCGTAGCATTCGGCGGAATGCATTCCTCTTGGCCACAGGAGGTGACCATATATTAACTTGTGAGTGTGTGTGTGTTTGTGTGTGTGTGTGTGTGTGTGTGCGGTGTGTGTGTGTGTGTGTGCGGTGTGTGTGTGTGTGTGTGTGTGTGTGTGTGCGTGTATGTGGGGGGTGGGGTTGTGTGTGTGTGTCTCTGTGTGTGTGCGTGTCTGTGTGTGTGTGTGTGTGTGTGTGTGTCTGTGGGGGTTGGGAGGTGGGGGTGGTGTTAGGGCACAATAAATTTGCCAGCCCCTTTCCCAGACAAAACTTTAACCTTTAGCTGGCTCTGGCGGACCCCCAGGGACTAGGTTTACACTCTGCATGTCTGTTTAGGGGGTGCATCATCACCCTCTGTGATTCACTATCCTGCCGGCTTTGAAGAGGGGGCTACGCGAGAGGCGCCGATCCCCTCCATTGGCCACCCTTTCACAGCACGCCATGCCTATGAAGACTCGCAACGCTACGTTATAATTGAGTTCTCCCCATGCATTATGATGGCTATATATTTCCAAAAGGAGAACAGTGAGTGACAGAAGAAAAGAGACAGAGAAAGAGAGAGAGGCTGTAAGGATGCCAGTGGCAGCCAATTAAATGGAATATGATTTCCCATGTAGAACCCACGGTGAATTAGATGGTGTTTTTTTTCCCCTCTCGTTTCTTTCCTGTGCATGCATTATGCAACCCCAACACTCACAGCGTGGCTCTCTGGCACCAGTGCACTCTAGAAGGCTGGCTCAGTGTGGCCTTTAAGGAGCCGCGCTTCCTTCAGAGCTGCACCACCATTACAGGAGACCTGCTTCTGTAGACACACACACACACACACACACACACACACACACACACATACACACACACACACACACACACACACACACACACACAGGAGACCTGCTTCCTACAGAGCTGCACGACCATTACAGGAGACCTGCTTCTGTAATTACAGTGGGCCACCCTCAGGCCTGTTTCTAGAGCCTGCCTCTAACACACACACACACACACACACACACACACACACACACACACACTGCACACACACACACACATACACACACACACACACACACACACACACACACACTCACACACACACACACAGACAGACAGGGTGGGAAAACACCAGGTGGACAGGCACAGGAATGGGGAGCTTTGTACCAGAGAGGCAACTGGCACTTACGGGGCTGCACTGAAAATGTTTCAAAGGCCTGTTTTTGAGAACTTGAGATGATTGAGATGGAGATGGAGGCCGACGCCATGTGCTGGTTTTTCTGAGGCCGATCAATGTTCAGCTTGTAGAAGTTTCGTTTTGAAACTTCTTAGTGATTTTATGGTAATTGCACAGAGCAGGAAGAAGTCATGGCCAGCCTTGTGGATTTTTCCGTCGGTCTTCCCTTACAAGTGCTCTGAAATGTGGGCTTGAATGTGCTCACTCTGCAAGCAGTGGGGATAATGTTGGACCGGTAACATTTACAGATGTGTGGGAGTTGCAGCTGCAAAAAGCCTTAGTCAGCTGTGGAGCAGGTCGGGTTTTTTTTTTTCCTCACAAATGCAGACTGAAAATGAAAATGTCTGCCCAGGTCAGCCTGACGCTGTTTCTAGGTGTCTGCA
>NC_137913.1:6762551-6765051 GCF_963457725.1 Sprattus sprattus | reverse complement strand
TGACCATCACTGAGTTGTTGACATCTGCAAAAGCGTATACTCTTTGATTCCAGAGCCTTGACCATCACTGAGTTGTTGACATCTGCAAAAGCGTATACTCTTTGATTCCAGAGCCTTGACCATCACTGAGTTGTTGACATCTGCAAAAGCGTATACACTTTGATTCCAGAGCCTTGACCATCACTGAGTTGTTGACATCTGCAAAAGCGTATACACTTTGATTCCAGAGCCTTGACCATCACTGAGTTGTTGACATCTGCAAAAGCGTATACACTTTGATTCCAGAGCCTTGACCATCTCTGAGTTGTTGACATCTGCAAAAGCGTATACACTTTGATTCCAGAGCCTTGACCATCACTGAGTTGTTGACATCTGCAAAAGCGTATACACTTTGATTCCAGAGCCTTGACCATCACTGAGTTGTTGACATCTGCAAAAGCGTATACACTTTGATTCCAGAGCCTTGACCATCACTGAGTTGTTGACATCTGCAAAAGCGTATACACTTTGATTCCAGAGCCTTGACCATCACTGAGTTGTTGACATCTGCAAAAGCGTATACACTTTGATTCCAGAGCCTTGACCATCACTGAGTTGTTGACATCTGCAAAAGCGTATACACTTTGATTCCAGAGCCTTGACCATCACTGAGTTGTTGACATCTGCAAAAGCGTATACACTTTGATTCCAGAGCCTTGACCATCACTGAGTTGTTGACATCTGCAAAAGCGTATACACTTTGATTCCAGAGCCTTGACCATCACTGAGTTGTTGACATCTGCAAAAGCGTATACACTTTGATTCCAGAGCCTTGACCATCACTGAGTTGTTGACATCTGCAAAAGCGTATACACTTTGATTCCAGAGCCTTGACCATCACTGAGTTGTTGACATCTGCAAAAGCGTATACACTTTGATTCCAGAGCCTTGACCATCACTGAGTTGTTGACATCTGCAAAAGCGTATACACTTTGATTCCAGAGCCTTGACCATCACTGAGTTGTTGACATCTGCAAAAGCGTATACTCTTTGATTCCAGAGCCTTGACCATCACTGAGTTGTTGACATCTGCAAAAGCGTATACTCTTTGATTCCAGAGCCTTGACCATCACTGAGTTGTTGACATCTGCAAAAGCGTATACACTTTGATTCCAGAGCCTTGACCATCACTGAGTTGTTGACATCTGCAAAAGCGTATACACTTTGATTCCAGAGCCTTGACCATCACTGAGTTGTTGACATCTGCAAAGCGTATACTCTTTGATTCCAGAGCCTTGACCATCACTGAGTTGTTGACATCTGCAAAAGCGTATACACTTTGATATTCAGTCTAACAATCCAACAGCTGTGTTGTGAAAAAAGAAAGAGAGGATTTGATTTGAGTGACTGTCGCATGTAAAATGAATTTGCAGGTAACAGGAACAAGCCATCGCAGGGCTTTTTTCTAGTCTCCGTTCGGACAGAGATGGACCAGGTCCAGACTGCACCCTGATCTCTTCTGTCTCGATCTGTCTTTCCAATCGACCATTTATCTTCGTTTCGCCCAGTGGTGTAGTCCAGGGTATACGCGGGTATACGGAGTGTACCCACTTATTTTTCAGTCAGCATTGCGTATACCCACTTCTCAAAACAGGCCGTTTATCCTGTGCTGTATGGGCTGCTTAAAAAAAAATAAGAGTATTCCCACTTCTCCAGGGACCACTACACCACTGGTTTCGCCCATGTCTCCACTGTGGGAAACTGTGGGTTTCTGTCCCTGGCATCCTGATACCGCCGTGAGTGATCTCAGGCGTGCAAGCGTCCTCGCATCTCTCACAGGTGACAACCTGAAAATGAATGGAAATGGAAATGAGCCCTAGTGACTAGTAATGGCAGAGATAGTGACACGCACACAATCTGAATTTTATCTCTGCATTTTACCCATCCAGTGTAGTGATACACACATTGAAGCACACTAACCAGGAGCAGTGAGCTGCTTTTGAGCGCCCAGGGAAGCTGAGGTGACTGAGGTGTGAGCTGCCTCTTGCCAAAGCGGTCAGTGAGGCTGGTTCTGTGGGTGTGGTGAACACACACACACACACACACACACACACACACACACACACACACACACACACACACACACACACACACACACACACACACACACACACGGTCAGTGGGGCTGGTTCTGTTGGTGTGGTGAAGTGGAAGATGTTGGTTTCCTATGCTGTGCTTAGAACAGATACAACGAGCGAGTCGTTGATGTTTCTCCAATGGCTTAAAACATGCATGCATTAGTGATCCCCAGTGGAAGAGCATGCACACACACACACACACACACACACACACAACACACACACACAACACCACACACACACACACACGCATGCATTACGGATCCCCCTATCTCAATTTCCCAGCGTCTTTGCCAGCGGGAGGTGGACTACGTGGTCTCTCGTCTGAGCAAAAGAAATAGGTTAGTAAATAAATGAACCTTCTGTGTGTTCATGGTTCCTTC
>NC_137913.1:6760278-6762351 GCF_963457725.1 Sprattus sprattus | reverse complement strand
ACTCCCCCAATAAAGTGCTCATTCAGCGGGACCCCCAGTCCCAGGCGGACCTCCCATTCAGCGGGTGACAATTGTTGTAATCTGGTGAGGGGGAAATTATTTATTTGTCTTGGCATGGCCAGCGGGAAGCTGTTTGTTTTAAAGGAATGTGTCTGCGTCTTGCGGCTGCAGTTGTAAATCGCGACGTCACTTCTCGTGTACTAAAATAACGCAAGGCAAAACATTCAGGATGGAGAAGATAAAATAAGAGTTGATTGTTTCATTTTTTTTTTTTAAAGCAATGTCAATTCAGCCCAAACTGAAAATAGTGAAATTGTTAAACATGCCCCCCCCCACCCCCCCACCATCATGTTGTGAAACAGGCCGTGGAGATGCTGCGTGTGTGTGTGTGTGTGTGTGTGTGTGTGTGTGTGTGTGTAGCAGGCCGTGGAAGTGTTGCATTGTAAGATGTCCGAGGCGATGTGTCACAATTTAGAGAGAAAAGATGGGCCATACATATATTACATCCTGACTTCACAGGAGGAGGTAATACGAATCTCAAGGAGGCATGACTTCACAGGGGGTAATCCCATGTTAACACTCTAAGGTCCAAGGCCTTTTAGACTTTTCTAAGTTGACTGACATGCCTTGATGTTTTTGTACATTTTGCTTTACTACAAACATTGATGCACAAATGGAATATATGATTCTATTCTAGAAGACCTCAGCAATAATATTAGAAAAGGGTTCAATGTTTCCGTGGTTGTTCTTTTTATGTCTCTAAGACGAAAACTAAAAAAAAAATATCCCGGACGAGGGATATAGACCTTTTAGTGTTAAAGGAGGCTGTTCATCTCTGGGCTTTATGGATCCTATGTGCATGTACAGCAGACCTAGAAATGAAAAGAAGTTGGAGAAGAAGGGAAGAATGTCTCTCTCACTGAGTCTGTCCATGACAGTGAGCAATGGCACCAGCCGCAGACAACTGGAGAGCCAAATAAAGATGGCTGGGGGTGTGATGGTGTTTGAGTCTGTGTGTGTGTGTGTATATGTGTTTGTGTGGGTGTGTGTGTGTGTGTGTGTGTGTGTGTATGTATGTGTGGTGTGAGTGTGTGTGTGTGTGTGTGTGTGTGTGTGTGTGTGTGTGTGTATGTGTGTTTTGTGTGTGTGTTTGTGTGTCTATGTATGTATGTGTGTGTGTGTGTGTGTGTGTGTGTGTGTGTGTGTGTGTGTGTGTGTGTGTGTGTGTGTGTGTGTGTGTGTATGTGTGTGTGTGTGTGTGGTGTGTGAGGGGGGAAGGAGGGGGGAGGTGCTCTACAGGGGTCACACAGGTCAGAGATTGCTGTGAAGTCCCAGCTCCCTCCATTGTGCTTGACGATTTACAGGCTTTTTATATCTCTGCACACAAAGAGGCAGACCTGTGTGTGGTCTACAAAACAAAACAATGTGTGTGTTTATTTGTTTGTGTGTGTGTGTGTGTGTGTTTGTGTGTGTGTGTGTGTGTGTGTGTTCAGTGGCGCGGGAAGGGGGGGTGCTGAGGGCGCTGCAGCTCCCCCTATAGCTCCAGGCCCGGAAAAATAAATAAGCTCTTACTCATTATTATGTATTAAATATATATTTAAACGGTTTAATACATATTTTTGCGTTGGGGAAGAAAATAAATGTTAAACAAATGGGTTTGCTAGTTTTTAGTTATCACAGGCATACATGGAGATCTTGCTATATGAGGTTCACGTGTGTGTGCTGAAGTTGGTACTGTAACTGATGAAGAAAAACATATTTTGGCAAAATGCGACTAGTTAGAAGATGGAGATGCTGCAGCACCTTCTTCTACTTTCCACCCACGCATTACTGTCGCAATGACTAGCAATAAGCCAAAAAATAAGACCAAACTTTCGAATTCTTTATTGTGGATTCACAGGAGTTGTGAATGTTAATGACGTTTATAATTTATGCCGAGATCTGGAACATGCCACATAATCGATCGTGTTGTATGTTTTGTTGTTGTTGATCATTTATTTTTTTGGATCTGATTACATGTTTAGATTCTCATTGGCGATAGGCAATACTTGTAAGTGATGATCCCATTTTTGT
>NC_137913.1:6742778-6747778 GCF_963457725.1 Sprattus sprattus | reverse complement strand
ACGAGAGGTCACCGGTGTCCGGGGTGTAAAAGGAGTCTCAGAATAGCAAATGTGTGCTCCGAAACCCGGTCCATCTGGACAGACCCAGGGATACTCACACACTTTGGCACTTACGCAGGTCGGAGCACTTCAATACTTAAACAGCTACACACTTCGCAATTCATTTCATTTGGAATGGCATGAATAATATAAATGTTTTTTCTAGATTTCCCACAAGCTCCAAGTATCAGATGAGACATTGGCCACAAATACTTCAACTTTTCCCCCAGTCATGTCAGCGGGAAATCTCCTTCAGCAATGTCAATACCCAAGTGCACTCGGGAGCAGTGGGATAGCTCCTATCAGAGACCCCCCCCCCCCCCCATACCCCCACACCCCACCCCCCAGCCCGCCTTATCAGACGCACACACACTAACCCTCTATCGGTGCCATCAGATCCTCCGGCATCATTACAGAGCTCAGAAACGCGGGCTCGGTTGTCATGGAACCTGGCCTTTTCATTAGAAAAAAAAAAAGAAGCCCCAACGGCCTTGCTGTTTTGCCTCCGCACGTAACCGTACGCCTGTCTTATCGTGAAGCAGAAAAACTCTGCGTGCAGCCTGTCACTCGAGCTATTAGAATATTCGAGATGAGATGAGTATCAATATGCTTTCAGATTTGGGAGTTTTAATGAAATTAGGGCTCGTATCGGTATGCTTTAGATAAGTAAAATGAAACAATTTGCTTCTCTCTAGATTGTCATGTGAAGGATCAGAGTGTCCAAAAAGAAAAAGGTGGTGTGTTGGGGAAGATTCGCACCTGCCGCCACTGAAGTGAAATGCCAAGGATGACATTCGAGGGTCAAGTGTCATGCTGTGTGGCATTTCAGAAGCTTTTATGCTGCCCAGATGCTCTCCACGCTCTCCTTATGATGGAAATAAAACATTTGCTTGAATCGTTGGAGACATTTGTTTGATCACTGAACCCTAGCCAGGGCCATCCATGAGAAGCTTTTGAACTGAAGGCCGGCCAAGTAAAACAGGATAGCCTTGGAAGATTCGTGAATGTGAACTGAAGAGAGAGAGCCTGTTTGGGTGCAGTCAAGTGTTACCATGCTACATCATGCGCTGTGAATACGTCCTAGTCCCCCTGTTAGGAATAACAAACAAACCCAGTTTCAGCCAAAGTTTCCACAAACCCAGTTTCTTTTCTGTTTTAAAAAATTAATAAAATAATATATATGTATATATTTTGAAATGGACTCTCTCAGAAGCGTAATACCATCTTATATTGATCGACCAAGGGCAAAAAGGCAGACAGAAAATCTGAGTGGAGGCAGCCGGTGGCAGATGCGGCCTGACTGCTCTGTGTATATCGTCTCGGAGGGTGATAACTTCGAAACCCATTTTTTCCCTTGCGATCCAATAACATGACTAAATGGCGCTCGCCGGCCCATAGATCCTGTGTCGGGTACTCGTGGCCCCGGCTGCAGGGAGCCGTCGTGGATGTTGTCCATTCTGTTGTTTGATGATTATGACTCCTCGAAGCACTGTGCCGGTCTCAGCACCTCTCCATCTCTCCGACGGTGACCTTGGAGGCGTGGCGGTGGTCGATACCTCGCAGCCTTGCAGACGGAGATAAGTGGGCCCTCCTCTACCTGTGGAGCGTTTTAATGATGATTTATCTGTATATCATTGCATTTTTTTTTTGTCGATAGCAACATCCACAGTAAATCTTCTATGGCACGTCCAATGATGAGAAAGGGCAAGTTTCCTTCTGTAATTATTACTGTGAGGTTTGTCAGGGATGCTGCCTTGTAAGCGAATCCATTGGGGACCGTCTGTGGCTCACATATTGTTCTGTAGCTCTGGGCAGAAGGGCTTTCTTTGCCATTGACTTCTTTTTCTCTATTACTGTAACTGCCGGAGCATTTGTATGGCACCTCTCAAGGTGAATAGAGTCCCCAGACAATGCCCGCTCATTCAGCGGTGCGGTGGCGACCCAGATTAAGACTGTGTCCCAGAGAAGGCGGACGCTTTTCTGTTATGGGTGACCTACAAAACTAGGCAAGCTTTGATAATTCTACTGAGAGATAGAGCGAGAGAGAGAGAGAGAGAGCGAGAGAGAGAGAGAGAGAGAGAGAGAGAGAGAGAGAGAGAGAAAAAGAAAGAATGAGACAGAGAATGCGTTACAATATTGTTTGCATACTTGGAGCTCATTAATTGAATATTACAGTATTTGCGCATCAGGAGGACTGTCGTGCTTCATTATTCATACTGTTTGTTGTTGTGCGTTAGAAACGATAGCCCCTCCCCTCTGCATGCTAATTTCATACAAACATGGTGGATCCATACTAATGATTGCATGATAAGAGAAGAAACATTCACATGGACTGGAATTGAAAAACAAACAAGTTCAAATAAACTTTATTCCCTTTTCATTCTATCATGAGACCGAAGTCTGCGTCTCTCATGAAGGGAGACACACAAAGGCAAGAGACTTCTTCTCTGCCATAACATGATATTCAGGAGCCAATTCAGAACTAATATTGCTCCTAAAATGGGGGGACATTGCAAAATACGAATGCTGGAAAAGTCATCACCGACAAAATGAATCATTGACAAATACTTGTGGTGTGTTGTCTCGAAGGCCCAAGGCTTGAAAATCTGAGGTATGAGAGGAAAGGACATTTAGATGCAAATACTGCGACTCCAAAATGCTATCTGTTTGGCATTTACCTTCATGGGCAGACACAATGAGGCTAAGCGTGCTCCTCCCTCTTGCGCAATAAGCGCATCAAATAAACCACAGAGGCTGCTGCGTCTATACTGGAAGCAGGCAAACAGAGTTGTCCTTGTCTCAGGGAAACAGCGAAAGTCCACCTCATTAAATGGCCCCCCCAAATGACAAAGGTCCTTCCTCTCCCGTCGACAAGTTTGTACATGCGACTGGATCCGTGACAGTGTAAGCCGCCCTCTGTTGAGGGCAGTCTGACCAGTTTTCTAATTGGCTCATTGGCTTTCGTGACAGACAGGGTGGTCAACAGATAATTGTATTGGTGGGACGGGAAAAAAAAGAAAGAAAGATTGAATGTGGTTCTCATTTAGCACTCTTGATTTATCATCCACTCTTAAGAAGCAGAACAAATGCACAACAGCCAGCGTGGCCTTTACGGACACACTCATGGAGTTTTAAAGCCAACAGCAAATCAAAAGCCTTAATCAAATAACTCCTCAGGAAGTGTAATTGCTGCGCCACTCCAAAGCTTAAGCAAACATCCCTTGGAAAGTTTTCCCTAATAACAACTTTCACTGGTTTAGCTCTGTGATTCTCAGGTATGGGGGTCCCAAATTACCCTGTTGACAGACCAATTTTAACAAACCATTAGAGAATTCAGTGCAGGATCTTGGTACGAGGCAGCCATGTAAACGTTTCAGTAGCCGCAGTCAGCACTGGAGGAGGACACACACATACAACTACAAGAGACTAATTTAGATCGCTTGCACTAAATATGCGAGCCAGCAGGTTTCTCCTCACATCAGATGCGCGGCTGCCAACTGGCTCGCTTGCAAGTCTGAGAGCTCGACAATCGCGAGTTACAAAGAAAACAAAAACAAGAAAACAACCCCGAGCATTAGAAAGCGGCAGTCATATTGTGTCTAGTCCATCTAAATGTGCCAGTAACCAGCCTCATTAGCATATTGCCCTGGATGCAGCAATGTCTTGACAGAACTCCAAAAACCCGAGAGGGGTGGGGGGCTTTGTGTGATTTGCCTGGTGAAAGAGGCACTGTTGGTGCTCTCCAGTCCTCCACTGCTGGTCACCCCACCAACACCTCTTGCATATTGAGTCGCTTTCCTGAGAGGCCACTGCAGCAAAGCATTTTTTTTTTTTTTTGTAATGATTCTGTCAGAGCTGATTTGGGCATGTACTGCCTCGTCTGGTCATGTGTTCAGACTGGCGATGACTCTGCTTAGTGTAGAGGGTTCAGGAGGGTTAGTTCTGAGTGATTGAACAAAGAGCGGGCCCCCCCCCCCCCCCCCGGTTCCGCAAAATGGTGCTTGAACACTTTTCTTGTGGAGTTTCTCATGGAGACGAGCCAGCCCCCGAAAAAGTGAAAAAGCCAGTCATCGGGCCTGAACTAAAACTCGACATAGCGACTCAAAGCAATTTTCTGGCTATTTTGTCCGATTTAATCCCCGGTTTTGGGATGCCTGGCGACTTTGGATGGCTCCCAGAAGGGAGGGAAGAGAGTGACCGACCCCCCCCGCGCCCCCAACACCCCCCCTCCGAGGCTCCAGATCGGGGTGTTCCCACCCTGTCTCATCCACAGGGAGCAGACACTTTAGTCCCCCTTGTGCTGCGTCCATTCCAGGAGCGCTCATCCCTGTCCATCTGATCGGGGTTAGTTTGGAGTGGAGTGGAGTGGAGTGGAGTGTGAATGTGTGTGTGTGTGTGTGTGTGTGTGTCTGTGTGTGTGTGTGTGTGTGTCTGTCTGTGTGTGTGTGTGTGTGTGTGTGTCTGTGTCTGTGTGTGTGTGTGTGTGTGTCTGTGTGTGTGTGTGTGTGTGTATCTGTGTGTGTGTGTGTGTGTCTGTGTGTGTGTGTGTGTGTATCTGTGTGTGTGTGTGTGTGTGTGTGTGTGTGTCTGTGTGTGTGTGTGTGTGTGTGTGTGTGTGTGTGTGTGTGTGTGTGTGTGTGTGTGTGTGGAGGCCGTGGGATCCCTGCTGCCTCCACTCATCTGTCAAGCCCCCGCTAATCACACGTCAGCCAGTCAGGCCTGGGGAGTCCCCGCAGCCCCGCGCAGGAAATTACCTGCAGATGACCTGGCAGAGTCGCTGACCGTCAGCCTCGGACGCTCTCACGGACGCCGGGCAAGATTCATGATTTATGACACCCCTGCGGTGCCCTGTCACTGCGCTCTTTTAATAATATGCTACCGCTGTCTTTTGGGAATCAGGACCCGGGTGCTATGAATGTAGTGTTGATGCTCAATGAACATCTCACCGCAATAAGATTGGG
>NC_137913.1:6735278-6740278 GCF_963457725.1 Sprattus sprattus | reverse complement strand
AGGAGAGATAACAAGCAGGCCCTACTGCAGTGGGCATGGCAACTACAGCACGGAGATCTGCAGCTGCGTGTGCGAGCCTGGCTGGAGGGGTGTCAACTGCTCGGAGTCCGAGTGCCCCAATGACTGCCAAGATCAGGGCCGCTGTGTCGACGGAAAGTGCGAATGCTTCGAGGGATACTCCGGTGACGACTGCAGCCTCGAGCTTTGCAGAATGGACTGCGGAGATTACGGCGAGTGCATCGAGGGCTCCTGCGTCTGCGAAGACGGCTTCATCGGCCTCGACTGCTCCCAGACCGACTGCCCAAACAACTGCCTGGGCAGGGGCCGCTGTGTCGAGGATGAGTGCGTGTGCGACGAACCCTGGACCGGCTTCGACTGCTCCGAGCTCATCTGCCCCAACGACTGCTATGACCGCGGCCGCTGCAACAACGGAACTTGCGAATGCGATGAGGGCTTCACTGGTGAGGACTGCGGCGAGCTCACGTGCCCGAGCAACTGCAACAACCGGGGCATGTGTTTGAATGGTAAGTGCGTATGCCACGCTGGATACAGTGGAGAGGACTGTTCCAAGCTCACTTGCCCCGGAGACTGTCACCAGAGGGGCCACTGTTTCAACGGAAGGTGCATCTGTGATCCTGGCTTCGAGGGAGAAGACTGCGGAATCCTTTCCTGCCCCGACAACTGTAACAACAGAGGCCAGTGCGTCAACGGGGAGTGCTTTTGCGATGTCGGATGGGAGGGCTCTGACTGCTCGGACCGTTCTTGCCCAAACAACTGCATGAACCTCGGCCGCTGTGTCAACGGCAAGTGTGTGTGCAAGCAGGGCTACACCGGTGAGGACTGCAGCACCAAGATGTGCCCCAACAACTGCCACGGCCGCGGGGAATGTGTGGACGGCAAATGCATCTGCCCTGCCGGCTACACAGGCAAGGACTGCAATGAGCTGACCTGTCCGAATGACTGTAACAGCCGCGGACGCTGTGTGAACGGCCAGTGCATCTGCAACCGAGGATTTACCGGAGAAGACTGCAGTGAGAAGACGTGCCCGAACAACTGCTTGGACCGTGGGTACTGCGTCGACGGCAAGTGTGTCTGCTTCGAGGGCTACGCTGGAGCCGACTGCTCTGTGCTCACCTGTCCCAGCGACTGCACTGACCAAGGCCACTGCCTGAATGGAATCTGCATCTGTGACATGGGATACACCGGCGACGACTGCTCTCAGAGTAAGCAACATCAGACGTTTAGCTTAAGCAACATCAGACGTTTAGCTTTAGCTATGCAAGGAGATTATCATCACAAGTCTTTGGAAAGATATTATGAGAAGTTAAGCCATTAGTTATAAAAGACTTAACCATTGTCTCAGAGTAAGCACTTTCGGGCATATAGCCCTAGCTTTGCCAGGAAAATGTCATCACAAGTCTCAATGAGAGGTTAAGCAATTAGTCATAAATGTCTGACCTAACAAAAAAAGACCAGAGGGTGTCAAACCTTCATTCTTTTTCTTTCTGATCTAATTTCAGGATCATTTATCAGTTCATATTTATCTTTTATCTTCTGTTAAGAGAAACCCTGAATAAAGTTATCATGTAACATTACCAGCTAATTTAATTCTTATTCTCATCTTCACACAAAGTCCTAACTCAATCTCGCAAACATGTAACATGAACTGCTGTAATCCCTTTGACAGTCACCCCGCCCAAGGACCTGGCTGTGGTAGAGGTGGACCCAGAGACCGTGGATGTGTCCTGGAAGAACGAGATGCTGGTGACAGAGTACCTCGTCACCTATGTGCCCACTGCCCCCGGAGGCCTGGAGTTGGACATGCGGGTGTCGGGAGACAAAAAGATGGCCACCATCCGCGAGCTGGAGCCTAGCATCGAGTACCTCATCAGCGTTTACGCCATCCTCAACAACAAGAAGAGCATACCTGTCAGCGCCAGAGTGGCCACACGTAAGCCCGCCTTTATCATTCAAACAGCGTGATTGATTACGTTGAAAAAACAGGAATGCTAAAAGTTGGCTTGAGATTGTATTTGGCAAACAGTTAGTTCAAATGTATTTAATTTATTTAAATAGCTAAATTAATAAGCACCTCAATGCCTCAGGCCTGCAGCACCCCCCCCCCCCCCCCCCCCACCCACTCCCCCAAACAGCTAGCATATGGCAACAGTGGCAGTCCTTCAATTCTGCTTTCATCTGTCTGTATTACCAGAACACAACACCTAATTAGACATGCTCTCGGATGAGGATGAGGGGGGTGGGTATGTTGTTAAAGGAATTAAGCAGCGGGGGGAGGAGCAACAGACTTAAAAAAAAATACGAAAAATAAATACTTTATCTGTAGCCTTCGAGGGCTATTTTGGGTAATTATGTTGAAGCATGCATTTAGAACTACACTGGAAATTACCAGGTCAGAACAAACAGTTAATTAAGAACTCTTATACAAGCACTGCATCAAATTCAATTGTTGGTTAAAACCAATGATTCAAGGCTTCAAGAAAAACATCAATAAAAAAGTGTTTTTAAAGCTCAAAGAGTTTCAGCACATACAAACACTTGGTGGGTGAATGCAGTGTCAGTCACAAGAACTTTTCCCTGTGACAGATCTTCCCCAGCCAGAGGGCCTGAAGTTTAAATCAGTGAGGGAGACCTCCGTGGAGGTGGAGTGGGATCCCCTGAATATCCCCTTCGATAGCTGGAACCTCATCTTCAGGAACACGGTAAGTCCTCTTGACCCCATCCTCCTCCCTCCCTCCCTCCGGCGGTCATTGGTCTGTGCTGAGTTTTCCCTTTGGGATGGCTGGAAATCGTTTGGGCCAACCATCCATGATTATCCATGCTGCTCAGTTGGAGGAACAGCAAAATGTGTGATATGAAAATCTCCTTTCACTGTAAGACTCCATAATGGCTCAGTGTGCGTCTGTGGGAATAGGAGTATGCATCCTGTGGAAAAAAGGCAATGCTATGCCAGTATGTGAAGGCTTGTTGTCTGGAAGTGTGTGGTTTCGTGGGACAGGGGAAAAAAAAGAGAAGAAAAAAACTTTTGAGTCTTCTGGCGACAGCTGTACTGACCATGTGCTTGCCACAGGAGGGGTTTTGTCTCCAGCAGGCTCGTCTCTTTCTCCTGGGGCTTTAGGAACCAAAAGAAAATGGTTTTGTCAGAACATGTGCACTGGATCAAAACCGCCACCACAAGCGACTCGCACATCTCCACCCGCAACTCTTTCAAAAACGATTTGGTTCTCCTTTGCTCGTAAAGTTCAAAAGACGTCTGCCAAACAATGAACGCCAGTTTCCCACTCCCTTGGCACTGCCAGAAGCGTCTCTTGAAACAGCAAACTGAACGTATTCATTTTAGGGGGTTAATCTAACCTTTCATCCTTTCAGACATATTTGTTGTCTCCTTGACTATTCACCCCAACCAACGATACACCTAGTGTAGCTTAGTAAGATTGCCACCATGGTAAGGCATAGTATTCAGATGATGCTCATTTTTAGTAGTGGACGTTTTACTTGCTATTTTATATCTCGTTTAATTTCAACCATAGCAATGAAAACACTGGTTTCTTTCACCCAGTAGTCCACCAAGATTAGTTCCTTTGGCAACAATTGTGTCTCTTGGCAACTTTGTATCTCTTTTACATTGGCACCTCCTCAAAGATCTCAGCCCACCAAACCTTGGTGCAGCACACAACACCGAAGTGTGGCCAACGCTTAAGTGTTTGGCCCCCTGCTTTTTGATGGAAATAAACAATGCCAACAATAGCTTCAATCATTGTTGACAACGGTTTCTGTACTGTGCCTTTGATGACAGAAAGAGGAGAATGGAGAGATCCTGAATGCGCTGAGCCCGCCCGAGACCACCTTTGAGCAGTCTGGCTTGGGACCTGGCCAGGAGTACGAAGTCAAGCTGCAGGTGGTGAAGAACAACACCCGCGGACCCCCTGCAACCAAACACTTCTTCACAAGTAAGCACGTTTGTTCTGAGCTATTTACCTGAGCCAATTTTGGGACCTCTTATTTTGGGAAGGAAGAAAGGGAAAGAAAAGAAGTAAATGAATGAAAGAAAGAAAGGAAGAAAAAATAGATGAAGGTGTAAAAAAGGGTTGACGTTGAATCAGACAGACTTATTTTATTAATCTAATTATTGTTAGAATTGATGACTTCCTGCCCTTGGAGTGCTGTCATAAGTCATAACTTCCTTTAAGCCAGTAAAACCTGCCAGCATTAAATTTAACAACAGTTATCTTGAGCCTCTGTCTTACCCCCCTCTTACCTCCCCTTCTCTTCTCCTCGCTTACTGGCTCGGACTCTAAAAACAAATGCTGGAGGTTTCGCACCTGTCACATGTGTTATTTGTCTGGACTTTTTGAAAAATGTCTCTTCCAGTTAGCTTTCATTAAAAATAATCTCATTACCCTTTGTGGGGTGACTCCTGACTTACAGGAAGCAATAAAAAAGACAGATGTGAGAGGTTTCACTGTGTTTCTCAAGTTAATCATTTCTGTTGGACTGTTTCGAGCCGGCAGTAATGGTTTACTCTGGCCGACAACGGCTGACATTTCAGATCCACACACCACACACAGCTGGCTTGAATTCTCAGATAATAGGCCAGTTCAGTCTATTGTCAGAAACTAAACGAGCCCTTTGGGGAGGCAATCCGATAAAAGGTTACAGTCTAAACATCGACTTATTTGAATGGCTGAGAAGGGCACGTTGAAGGTGAAAATGTCGGACCATTTTGGCAAGTCATCGTACAGAATGCGAACAATGTTCCTTGACTTCCTTCGAGAGACTCTGGTCTAATAAAGCCCTCAGTCAGGCGGCCAAAAGTTCTGCGCTCTCATGGTTTCGTGAACATTTTTATTGCCTGTCGGTATACGGTCGGCGGGTCAGACTCTCCCCTTCTTATTTATGGTTTCGCAAAATGGCCGACGTTGCGCCAGCATAAACAAAATCCATATGTGGAAAAACCATTAGTTACCTGACGTCTCCCTTTC
>NC_137913.1:6717778-6730278 GCF_963457725.1 Sprattus sprattus | reverse complement strand
AAGCTCTTGTTAAGACCACAAACATGAATTTGAAGCCTGCAGTCACCCACCATCAACTTGCCCAGAAAGTGTCATTCACCGCCAAGTGTCCCCGTGCTTGCCCCTGTCCCTGTGTCTCTGTCATCTTCTTAGATCTCGATGCTCCGAAGGACCTGGAGGTCAGTGAGGCCACTGAGACCACGCTGCTTCTGGTCTGGAGGAAGCCGTCGGCCAAGATCGACATCTACAGACTGGTGTTCGTGTCCGCCGACGGCCGACGGGCTGAGGTGGAGGTGCCCGGTGGCGCCGACACCCACACGCTGGTCAACCTGACTCCTGGCATGATGTACACCATCACCTTGGTGGCAGAGAGAGCGAGGAGAAAGAGCGCGCCAGCCACCGTCACCGCCCCCACAGGTCCGTCTTGCCATCCCAGAAAATGTCTAACCTGTCTCTTTAGTGTGTTTTTCTCCCTCCTGAATGCTACTGCAGCTAATGCCTCTGGTTCATTTGAGCTTTCAGGGATTCAGACCATGCGAGTCATGTTCTGGAATCAGCACATTGCTCATCTGTCTGGGGGACACTGGATAAAGACCATAACTTATTTCTAACTCGATTTAAAATGCCAGACTCAAGCTCTTTTTTTTTTCGCTCGCTATTGTTTCGAAAGGGGGTACTTATTCAGCACTGCCCACACGCTCGCAGCTCGGGATCCAGCGATCCAAGGCCAAATTCAGGCATGAATTGAATTCATTGTTGCTCTGATATTTTTTTCTGCTTCTCCTTCCAACGCTCATTTGGTACATGTGGGTTTATTTTATTTCTTAAAGAAACAGGGGAAAGACAAATAAGATAGTTATGGGATTCAATCTTTTTTTTTTTCTTCTCTTTCTTTCGCAAGCCCTGTGGTTGGGGGTGGGGGGGGGGGTGGTGGGGTGGGGGGGGGGTGCTACTAAAACATCCAAGGCAAACATTTCCTAAAGACCCGTTTTGGAGTTATGCAACAGGGGTGATCATTAACTGTACGGCCATAGGCATGAATTGATGTGACATGGGGGGGGGGGGAAAGCTGGTGGGGGCCTGCAAATAAAAATGGCTTTTCATAAGGGCCGTGTGCTTTCCACACCGGGGAGGGGAGGGGAGGAAGAGGAGAATGAGCAGGGGCTGGGGCTGCACACAAAGCTCATTCATGTGATAATTGTCAGGAGTGAGCACGGTCCCCTCTGGTTTTGTGTGATTTGACCACGATGAACTGCGGGGCGATCTGATAAATGCACCACATGCTGAGGTCCCTGTTTCGACATTGTCTCCGCCGATCGGCGGTGCCATAATCCACCGCATTCATTTCTGCTGCCATTATCATTTCCAGACACGTAGGACAAACAGGCAGCGCCCGCCACAGCCGGCTTAATAAAAGGGAATTGGTAAGAGGAAGAGGAGGAGGGGGGCTGGGTAGGGGATCTAGCCTTACTTATATTTCGCAAACATTGGGGTACTATGTGCAGAGGATTACATGACTCTTGGAGTTCAAGTGTTCGAAAACCCATTGGGGTGAGTCAATAAAGGCCTAATGACCTTTTGTTGGGGTAAAAATTGATTTTTAAACAAGTACGTGTTTCATAAAGAAAGCAGCAGAAAACCCCTGAAGGAAGGGGTCATGAAGCAAAAGCAAGAAGTTTGGTGGTTGAACTGATTTTTTTTTTTGTGGTGGGAAGGGCTTTGGAAAAGAGAAGTGTTGCATGAAAAGGGCTCCTACCAGAAGTGTAGTCGAGCGAAAGGCCTTGCATGACGGGAAAACCAGCCATCTGTGTGTTACTGAATGCAAGAGAGAACACACATCTATGGCTGTCCACTTCCTTCCATAACAACATCACTGTTGCCATTTTCATCTAACAATGACCAGCCCAGATTCAGCTATGGAGCTTCTTTGGTGTTTGACTTGAGAGGAGCTACTAAAAAAAAAAAATCAATGAAATGGTTCAAATGTATCTTTTACAGTTTTAGTGAATGTAGTTCCATAGAAATTAAACTTTACTTTCCCCTGCATCAAGTTGACAGGTGAAACATACAAGCTTCGTTCTCGCCTTCATCTGAGCACCATAAAATGACGGTGATAATGATGATGGTGTCTGTTTCATGATGATAACGATAATGGCGACTACTTTAACAATCCCCTGGGTGATAAAAAAACCCCGGCACATCTTCTGAGCCGTAAAGCATTTCCTCTCAGTCTCACTCCTGGAAGCGCCCGCAAAAGCTGCCGCTGGTGCTGGTCCAATCACTCCATCACTCCATCACTCCATCATTCCATCACTCCATCCTTTCAGTCATTCATTCCTTCGTTCCATTTGCGGCTCCACTTTCCCGCCCACGCACTCCGCAGCATGTGTGTGCGGTGAGGAGGAGGAGATAATGGCCGCCTGTTTAGTGCATCCTAGAGTCTTGCTCACCTGGCCGCCTCGCATTAGGAGTGCTGACGCCGCACAATGGCATCCAATTACAGGATGCTCGGCGCTCCTGCATGCCCCTGCTTCTCTTGTGTGTGTGTGTGTGTGTGTGTGTGTGTGTGTGTGTGTGTGTGTGTGTGTGTGTGTGTGTGTGTGTGTGTGTGTGTGTGTGTGTGTGAGCGAGCGAGTGAAGCGTGCCATGTACTTCTGCAGACTACATGGGACCTTCAGGAGTTAATGGCTCGCCCAGAGTCATTAATCTATGAGCTGCCTCAGCAGAGACTGGGTCAGGTGCATGCAGACGCTAATGGCCCCTGCATGGAGGCGTTGTTTGCTTTACAGTACAGCCCTTAGTGTGTGTGTGTGTGTGTGTGTGTGTGTGTGTGTGTGTGTGTGTGTCTGTGTGTGTGTGTGTGTGTGTGTGAAAGAGAGTGCTTTACAGAACAGCCCACTCCTTTATGGCTGTAAAGGGCATTTGGGCATTCTGTGTAGGCATGGAGGATTTGTTTTGCTTTGAATGTGTAAAAGCAACTGGAATGCATTAAACTGAAGTGAAGGTGTTGGGGGGGGGGGGGGGGGGGGGGGTGGTTAGCGGGGGAGTTTCCAGCCCTGTTCTTGGACCACACTGGTTCTCAGGATTCCACTGCAGGAATTCTGGACGTCTGAAAATGATTTTCCATGGTTTCTTGAAATTGTAAACTTTTTTTTTCTCTCATTTTTCTGTTTCTGTTTCTGTGTCAGTTCCTCTCAATCGAATGCATGTTCTGTCATTTACGTTGAATTTATAAGATTAACGTTTATTTTTTAAACAAAAGTGACCGCAGACGTCCGGGGGTCTTTGTCCAGCGGGTGCAAGTCAAGGATCTACAAGAGAAGGATGAGAAAGAACCTCTTCAAAAACTCTTAAAAAGAACCTCTTCAAAAACTCTTAAAAAGAACCTCTTCAAAAACTCTTAAAAAGAACCCCTTCAAAACTCTTAAAAAGAACCTCTTAAAAAATAACCATCTTTCCATTGTGTCTTGTCTTCCCTTGTCTTCATCCTACCAATGTGTGTTCACCCTTTCATGTCTCGTTAATGCCATGTTGATGTGTTTGTCATCCAGACATGCTGAAGCCCCAAGTGGGTAGTGTCACTGTCTCCGACGTGTCGTGGGACAGCTTCCTGGTGTCCTGGACTTTGGAACGGGGCGTCTTTGAAAGCTTTCTGATCGAGGTTAAGTCAGATGTCGGTGAAGAGACGCACAACTTCACCGTGTCGGGCGACGTGTACAGCCAGGCCATCACAGGCCTTCTCCCTGACACCCTGTACAGGGTCATCCTCTATGGCCTCCATAGGGGCGCCCTCCTAGAGCCTGTCTTTGCCGAGGCCACCACAGGTACACACGTTCAGTGAGCCGCTGTTACTTTACCCGTCTCTCTCTTTCTTTCTTGCTTTCACTTTCGTCATTTCTCTGTTTTTTCACACGTTCAGTGAGCCTTTCGTCACTTTACCGTCTCTCTTTTTCTCTATTTCTTTCTTTCTTTCGCTTTTGTCATTCTTCTGTTTTCCACACGCTCCAGCTAATTCTCAAGCTGCCTTTCCTTTCAGTGCCACCATTGTGTCGATGCTGAGCTTAAGCATGTTGCATCGAAATATATGTATAATATATAGCAGAAACTCGCACATCTCCTCAAGTATCATATCCACCCTGTTCTGTAAGTTTTTTCCACCAAATCCTCCAGTGACCATAATATTTATAACCCTCTAGTGCAGGGATTGCCCAGAAAATGAGATAAAACATATAAAATATTTATATATGGAGATTATATGGAAAATATATGGCCTTTTCATTTTGAGAAGCTGTTGTTGGTAATGCCAGAGGAGCCTAGCTTTGCCCTCTCTATCCATCTGCCTGTTGAGGCATGCTGCTGTAATACAAAACACCAGGACCAAAACATCCACATCACAACAGTTATACATTATATTCTCTTACAATGAGACTGCAGGTGCAGCCATTGACTTCCTGAACAGATCAGTATTCACCTGATTAATGATTAATAAGTTAATACAAGACTCTCTTAGGTGGAGCATTAAAGGAAGGGCACGCAAACACACACACACACACACACACACATGAAAGAAGAAGGAAACGAAACACAAACAGGAAATGTACTAACCCTGTGTTCAACCAAACACAAAGCTTTCTACAGACTCTTGTCACTTATACCTATGGCATCACAGTTTTCTCACATTGTCTATGTAACTAAATGATTCATAAGTAAATACAAGACTCTCTGCACTCAAAGCTTTCTACAGACTCAAAGACTCTCATCACTTACATTTCTCACATTGTCTATGCAACTGAATGGACACATTGGTATTCTGCCTTTCAAACTATAATGGCACTGAGTTGAGCACATACCTCCGCCAAGGCCCATCAGTCCCCTTTAATGGCATATCAGTCCTCTTTAATAGCCTATCTCAACTAAATTCTTGCGGACCCCCCTTGAGTCGGATCCACTCCATTTAATGGGTTCCTCCTTGGCCCATGCTACACACCCAACAAACAAAAACAAAAAAACACACAAACAAACAAACAAACAAACACACAAACAGACAAACATAACCCCATTTGTGGAGGTAATGTCCAATGAACATTCAAGACAATATCTCAATATGTGGGGTGTGGGGAAAAATGGGTTAAAATTCTGTACTGTACAATTGAAAAAAACCTCTTCCAAACTCTTAAAAAGAACCTCTTCAAAACTCTTAAAAAGAACCTCTTCAAATCTCTAAAAAAGAACTTCTTCAAAACTCTTAAAAAGAACTTCTTCAAAACTCTTAAAAAAAAAAACTCTTCAAAATAACCCCATACTCTTTTCGTCATGTCTTGTGTTGACTTGTCTTCATCCTCCCAATGTGTGTTCACCCTTTCCTGTCTCGTTAATGCCATGTTGATGTGTTTGTCATCCAGACGTGCAGAACCCCCTAGTGGGTAGTGTCACTGTCTCCGACGTGTCGTGGGACAGCTTCCTGGTGTCCTGGACTTTGGAACGGGGCGTCTTTGAGAGCTTTCTGATCGAGGTTAAGTCAGAGGGCAGTGAAGAGACGCACAACTTCACCGTGTCGGGCGACGTGTACAGCCAGGCCATCACAGGCCTTCTCCCTGACACCCCGTACAGGGTCATCCTCTATGGCCTCCATAGGGGCGCCCTCCTAGAGCCTTACTTTGCCGAGGCCACCACAGGTACACACGTTCAGTGAGCCGTTCGTCACTTTACCCGTCTCTCTCTTTCTCTATTTCTTTCTTGCTTTCTTTCTATCGCTTTCGTCATACCTCTGTTTTCCACATGCTCCAGCTAATTCTCAAGCCGCGTTTTCTTTCACTGTCACCATTGTGTCGATGCTGAGCTTAAGGCACTCACAGCATGTTGCATGGAAATATGAGCCGCTAGCCTCACACATCTGCACTAGCGGTATGTGGCTAAGTATCATATCCACCCTGTTCTGTTAGTATTTTCCACCAAACCCTCCAATGACCGTAATATTTATGACCCACTGGGATTGACCAGAAAATGAGATAAAACTAGAGAGAAAATAAATATATTAGATATTTTTATATGGAGATTGAGAATATACGGAAAATATATGGCCTTTTCATTTTGAGAAGCTGTTGTTGGTAATGCCAGAGGAACCTAGCTTTGCCCTCTCTATCCATCTGCCTGTTGAGGCATGCTGCTCTAATGCAAAACACCAGGACCAAAACATCCACATCACAACGGTTATACATTCTCTTCTCTTACAATAAGATTGCAGGTGCAGCCATTGACTTCCTGAACAGATCAGTATTCACATGATTAATGATTTATGATTCATAAGTAAATACAAGACTCTCTTAGGTGGAGCATTAAAGTTAGGACACACACACACACACACACACATGAAAGAAGATAGAAGGGAAACACAGACAGAAAATGAACTTACCCTGTGTTAAACCAACAAAGAGCTTTCTACAAACTACATAACATATTTCTGGCATCACAATATTGTCTATCTAACTGAATATGAAGCATTGGTATTCTGCCTTTCAAACCAGAATGGCACTCAGTAGTGCTCAGTCCCCTTTAATGGCATACCTCCCCTTTAATGGCCTATCTCGCAATGTTAGCAGAAGTAAACAGAATTCTTGCGGGGCCCCCCTTGAGTTGGATCCACTCCATTTCATGGGTTCCTCCTTGGCCCATGCTACACAACCAACAAACAAACACAACCCCATATGTGGAGGTAATGTCTAATGAAGATGCAAGACATTATCTCAATATGTTGGGTGTGGGAAAAAACGGTTAATATTCTGTGCAGTACAACACAAAGCACCACATCTGGTCACCCTATCCTACAGCGATGTACTGAAATGATATTGTATACAGTATGTATTTTTGACCACTAACTTACTTTGCAAGAACTTTGGTTGTAAATCTACTATATCCTGTATATATATATAAATATACTGTATGTAGCAGTGGAAAGGACATAGCCTTGTGTGGAGTGTTTGGGGGAAGTGACCCTGAGGAGTTTTTGTCATTTCTTGTCGGGGATCTCCTCAGTATGCACGCCCCGTGTCCAACCTCTAAACTGCTCCTCATTCTCAGGCTCACATTCACACATTTTCTTGGCATTTGCCAGCCAGAGAGAGAGAGAGGGAAAGAGAGAGAGAGAGAGAGAGAGAGAGAGAGAGAGAGAGAGATAGAAAGAGAGAGAGAGAGGAAGAGAGAGAGAGAAAGAGACAGAGAATGAGAGAGAAACATCAGCCATAGAGAGTGCGAGAGAGAGAAACAGAGAGAGAGAGAGAGAGAAACAGAGAGAGAGGGAGAGAGAGAAGAAGAGGAAGAGGAAGGGGAGAGGAAGAGAGAGAGAGAGAGAGAGCGAGAGAGAGAGAGAGAGAGAGAGAGAGGAAGAGGAAGAGGAAGGGGAGAGGAAGAGAGAGAGAGAGAGAGAGAGAGAGAGAGAGAGAGAGAGAGAGAGAGAGAGAGAGAGACATCAGCCAGAGACTGCAGGGGCCACAGCCATAGACCCTGCATGCTAATAGGGCCAAAGACGCTCAATCCTCCAGAGCAGAAGTCAGCCCAGTCCCAATTTCTACTGTAAACCCCAAAAGTCCATGGAAAAGCATGTGTGCTGTCGTCTGACTCGACCTTGCTGAGGAAGTCACCCAGCAGAGCACAGAACAGCAGTACAAGCCTCCAGTATGCCTAGAAGGGCGATCGTGCCTCACTGAAACCAGCTGAGGACACAGAATACAATCTAAGTTTTGAAAAAAGCAACAAGGAACAAGTGTTAATGCCTGTGATGAGATTAGGGACAGCAATAACAGGTATCAGGGCTGCTCGGCTCTGGACGTTTTGCTGCAGCAAAGTTACACACTGAGCGGTTCCCCACGCCTGAGGAGCCCTGGATCTCCAGGGTAGCTGGCGCCACCGTGCTCCTCGGGCCAACAACAGACGCCCCTTTGTGTGAGCAGATTGAGTTAGCTGGGGCCAGTTTGGAGAAAAAGTGATCCCTGGCTACCACATGTTAGCACTCCTGAAGTATCAAGACCCCCCCAGCACCCCTCCGCCCCCCCCCCAATCCCCCCCGCCCACCCCTTCCTCCACTAACAAAGCATCAGAGCCCTAATGAAGAATGACAGCTAAGCGGGAGCCTGCCACTCTGGTTCTTATTTCCACCACTTACGCGGACAACAAACGCCTTTGTCAGCCTCATCATATATACTGTCATCAGGGAAGAGAAAAAGCAAGAGAGAGGGGAGAAAAAAAAGACATAAAGAACGATTGAAGGGTATGGGTTAGATCTTCGCTCAGAAGTGGCATATGAAAGAGTTACGAGTGTTTGTTTAGTTTGAGAGCTTTGACAAAGGCTGCGTTGTTTATGAAGACACTTCCCCCCCGTCCAGACCACTTGAAAAATCTCGCTGGCCTCTCCAGCCAACCACTCTTCCGTTCTTCTGGAAGCTTCCTGACTTAATTAGGGAGGAGTGCAGTCGGAACATGAACCCATCTCCTCTAGCCCAGAGCACTTTCTCCAACACAACTCCACACTATTCTGCTGCTTCAGCTCCGCTGCTGTGTATTACCGGCCTTGGCAATTGACCTGTAAACAGTGTCTCCCACTACTGTCAAGCATTGTCATTATAACCTGTGGGGCTATAAACTGAGCAAAAACGTTTACGGAATAATCAGGAATAATCAGGAAAATATCGACCAGGAACTTAATAGCAGGGAATGAACGTCATAAATATTATGAGTGGCTGTCGTTGTGACAACAGCGTGGGAGATGAAACTGCTGGAGGAAATGTTTTTAATCAATGGTGTTTATTTCTCCAACAGTAGTCAAATATTAATTAGTTTCACTACGCTCTCAGAGGTATGTGAAAACACCTATATGGAGGGGAAAATACTGACATTGCACAATGGTGAAGAGTTTATTTCAAACTAACCCATGACTCTTTCTCTCTAACCAAAATACACACTGCCTGTTATCTATTCGTATACCTTTTCTAACCTCCTGAAAGGCATTGAATGGATTTTTAGAACACCTGCCATCTAACAGAGGCTGGAGAGCATGCTGAAGAATGGTCTAGAAGTCTAATGCTATCGGCCTCCAATATAGATCTCAATCTCGCCTTGCTGACTAACAATCAGATGAAGCATCGTATCAGCATTGATTTTCTTTGCACCACTCCTCTAGAGAAGCTTCTTGTTCCTTCATAACTGCTTTCCGAGTTCATTTTGGAGTCCACAGTGGAGGAGAAAACTTGTTGTACCCTTGTTACCCAGAGCCGGAGCCCGAGGTGGAGCACCTGTTTGTGTCTGACGTCACCCCCACGAGCTTTAAACTGGCCTGGAGCGCCCCGGAGGACGTCTTTGATAGCTTCGTCATTAGAGTTACCGACGAGTCGACTGGTTCGCTAGAAGAGTTCACTGTGTCCAGCGACGAGAGGACCCAGGTGTTCTCAGATCTTTTGGAGGACACAGACTACCAAATTGAGCTCTTCGGAGTCATTTTTGAACGTCGCTTCCCACCCCTTTCTGGTGTAGCTAAGACAGGTATTCACTTTTCCCTTTTGTTTCTGCGCCAGCAATAAACGCACCGCAAGCTGGTGGATAGAACCATAACAACACTTAGCTTTTAATTCAGCTTTTCCATTACCGCTCTCATCTACGAAATCAACTTTACCCGACTTTTTTACTACAAAAAAAATGTCCAGTTAGTACTAACATGACATCTGTGTCTTGTCTTCAGTGTTCTAACAAAACGGTCTCAAGAAGACATTATTTGCTCAGAAGCCTCACATCTGTTTCGTGTGGTGCCAAAGAGACTAACCAACGTTTGTGTCCAGATAGAAATCTGTCTGAACGTCTTATGACTGTCTGTGTGTCCAGTCTGTCATCGCTCCTGGGTGTTCTCCTGTGGATGCGGTCCAAGACTGCATCACCTTGAGCAGCTCCCAGTTGTCATTAGCAACAGATCAGTCATCAGTCCTGTCCTACACTGTTTGCTGATCCAATCAGGGAACTGCTCAGGAGTTTCATGTTCCAACATTTTTCTGCTTTCTCGTGTCTTTGTTCAGTATTTGTCCCGTCCCTTTTTGTGTTGTTTCTTTTTGTCCAGTTGACCTGCAGTTAATGTTTTTTGGATGGTTAGCCAAGCTTTTATGTTTGTGTGTGTCTTTGTATATAAGTGTGTGTGTTTGTGTGTGTGTATATGTTTGTGTGTGTGTGTGTGTGTGTGTGTGTGTGTGTATGTCTACTTCCAGCATTGTCTGTGTGTCTCCGTCCCCTATTAGAATGGCTCATGACTCTTGATGTTGCATGCTTGGCTATTGTGTTCCAGTAATGGGGGCGAGTTCAAATCCTCCGCTGTCTGTCACGCAAGGCTCCAAGACACGGTTCAGCACTGACAAAGCCTTAAGTCGTGGCCTCTTTGTCTGTGTGTGTCCTCCATTTAAGATGTAACCATTGTAACGCTCTCTCACCTCTGATATTCCCTTTTTTTTCCTTTTACACAATAATCCTTAAATGGGATGATTGTTTCCTTTACTCTTTGTAGCAGGTCAGTCTTGCAGACAGACAACCAGACAGGGCTGGCTCTTAATGTAGACAGTCGCCTACAATTCACTAATGGGTCACCTCTTACTTGTTCTGTCATTGTCTCCGACTCCTCTGCAGGCTTAGGAATGCCCAAGGGCATCCGTTTCTCTGACGTCAGCGACACCTCTGCCACTGTCCACTGGAGTGTGCCCCGTGCCCGCGTAGACAGTTACCGGGTGTCCTACGTGCCAGTGCAGGGAGGTGAGTGCCTGAGAGCCCGTATACGCAGCCTTTTCTATGGTGACTCCTTGAAGCAACCATCGGTTTATTTCACATTTCATGGCAGCCATGTTGATTTGTATGTCTTGTTTTGTATGTCTTGATTGATGTTAAGCTTTCATGATTCTTAATTTTAACATTTATCTCTGAGGGAAAAATGTTTTTCTAATAGAAATCTTCAAAATATATACAAAATATATAATATATACAAAAATATAGAAAATATAAATGCAGTGCAGGGAGGTGAGTGCCTGAGAGCCCGTATACGCAGCCTTTTCTATGGTGACTCCGTGTAGCACCCCTCGGTTTATTTCACATTTCAAGGTAGCCATGTTGATTTGTATCTTTTATGCTAAGCTTTCATGACGTGAATGTTTATTCTTAATTTTATCAAATCAAATCAAATCAAACCTTATTGGTACAGAACATTTCTTACCAGGAGGTAACACAATGCGCTTCACAGTAAGAGTAGGAATTTTAACATTTATTTCTGATGGAAAAATGTATTTCTAATAGAAATCTTCAAAAGATATATAAAATCTATAATATATACAAAAATACAGAAAATATAATTCACTTAAAGTAGTTATCTTTCTCGCGCAAGTGTTGCATAACTAAATTGTGGTCCTTGGGTTTGGATTGAGTGATCATTCCCCACAACCCCACAGCTCTGGCAGCGTTTCAGTACAGTCCTGCAGCAGGTTTTGTAATGACTGAGTCGGATACCTGCAGATGTACTCATCCGAAACCGTTTAAGGATGTCATTCATCACTAGCGTCTGGCATTCCTCTCCTAGACGTCCCCTGTCTGAGAGTGTCTTCAGAACATGTGCGTCGCTAACAGGGGGGGTCGCGGCAGGGGAAGTGAAGCAGGCGATCGCCTGGGGGCTCCAGCTGGAAGGTGCCCCCCAAGGACAGTGTGTGTGTGTGTGTGTGTGTGTGTGTGTGTGTGTGTGTGTGTGTGTGTGTGTGTGTGTAGGGCCTCCAGCTGGAAGGTGCCCCCCAAGGACAGCTGCTTTCCTTAGTCCGCACCGATGGCAATTCTGTGAGAACCCCCTTGAAATCTATGATTTCGTGCAGCAGTCTACAATTACATGTCCAGAGATCTCCCAAGACATCCCCAAACCATTAGCTTGCAAGAGCTTCGTAATTAGGGCTATAGTGTAGCAACATTGTGGAAGACAACTACTTGTTATATTACTTGAAATGAGAGTGCAGGTTCACATTGGTGTGGCTGTTACACTGAAGTAGGTATGGCAACGGTTTATTTTTCCCTTCAGATTTGTCAATTCTATCAACAACTAGATAATTGTAACAACAACTTAATAATAATGACTCACCACTAATTAGCTTGTGAGGAGTTTGCACTGACTGCTAGGGTTATTTGTTTTTAATAACCAGTTTTTAATGTGTAGACTGCAGATATGGTATGTAATGTGGTTGAATGGCAGTGCAGTAATGCTTTAGCACACCCTAGGGTGTAGCCAAGGCTGCGGATAAGAGTTTCATGAAGATTTAAAACATAGTCCCGTTGGTAGATGTGAACAGTGCTGGCATTAGTTCTCTAAATCAATGGCGGTACAAAAAAAATTTAATCTGTTTTCAAAGCTAGGAGACCAAATACAACTATACTCTTTTTTCTCAAAGAAGTATCTTAATGCATTCTTCAAGTAGATCTACATGTCACCACAGATAGACAGATTAAATTAGGTTTCAATACATTATCCC
>NC_137913.1:6682778-6712778 GCF_963457725.1 Sprattus sprattus | reverse complement strand
TGCACAGTCACTCCCCAGTCCTCTGTGTTTGCAGTAGCATAACTCAATGATCCCCTGCTCTGCTGTGTTTGTGTAGTCGGAGTCCTGTACAAACACCCTAAGGACTGCTCCCAGGCCCTGCTGAATGGAGAGTCCAGCTCGGGCATCTACACTGTCTACCTGCGCGGCGACGAGAGCCAGCCTCTGAAGGTCTACTGTGACATGACCACTGATGGTGGTGGCTGGATTGTGAGTAAAGGCATTATGCTTAGAAATGAAGAAAATAAAATGAATGGGTGTAAAGAGTTTATATTTATATTATAGATAAATATTTATATTTGTATGATGTATTTGTTTTATACTATACTATATGTATACTGACTGTATGCATTTTAGTATTGTATGTATTCACATGGCCATTCTGACAGGGGATTAGGTGACATACTTTATACCTTCTAGAATACGTGCATTACATGTGAAGAAGTAAGCTGGTTCTGTTATCCTTAATCCAAGGTTCGGTTGCAGAGAGTCAGGAAACTCGGGAAAGATGTATTATAATACTTTATTCCAACGCATCACACAATCAACTCGCAAGTCGCGGTAAACGATAGAATTCTTTCAATGACATTATGGAGGGTTGTGGCCCTTATAGTACATAATTAACATGCAAACAATAAAGGTGTGTCCATAAATGAGAGTAGGAAGTTACCTTATTTGGTCTTACCCAATTAAGTCTAAGTTAATTAAATGTCTGTCTGGGGTCCTGACAACCATTGATCTCCTGCTGTCTTTAAGACAAAAGACAGGATATTCTTTGATATACCATTACCAAATGGTCAGGGAGGAAACAGGCCTGACGACCGTCTGTGTGGCCCACATGCATATTCACAGGAAAGGCCATTGCTATGAGGCATATGAAATAAACTAAAACCTTTATATTTACCTGAATCTAACACATGTTGCTGACATGTTGGCATCTTGTTTTGTCTTGAAGGTCTTCGTGAGACGCCAGAGTGGAAAGGTGGAATTCTTCCGTAACTGGAGGAACTACACAGCTGGCTTTGGGGATCTAAGTGACGAGTTCTGGTTGGGTACGTGCTCACTCGTCAAAGCTTCCCATGCTGGTTTGTTTAGTTCTAGAAGGGAGGAGGTTATGTTTATTATGTCCAATGTCCAAGATATGTGCGAGAACACAGAGGTTGTGAAGACAAAACATAAAGGGGTGCATGGGGCCAATTTGTGCCGTTTGGGAATACACAGAAATACATTGCAACCATTTGCAACAAAAGTGCATCAGACTGATATTCCACTTTTTTTTTGCAGGTCTCTCAAATCTGCACAAGATTACTTCGACTGGGCAGTATGAGCTTCGCGTGGACCTCCAAGACAAGGGCGAGGCCGTTTACGCTCAGTACGATAAGTTCTCCGTGTCGGAACCTCGCAGCCGCTACAAGGTGCACGTGGGGGGCTACAGCGGCACCGCAGGTACAGTCACGGTCACGGTCATGGTCACAGTCACGGTCACAGTCACAGCTGCATACAGGACCACTGCTGTCACACTGCAGGATACAAGTAGTGATCGCGTCACAGAAAGCTGTAAAGCTCGTTTCAGTAAGCGTCTATTGAGTGTTCCACTTTGTCGCAGGGCGAGGGTGTGTTGAAGCTATTGACACAGACAAAGGTAGATGTGTCTTGCGCAACGACTCTTTTTACTGTTTTGTTGCTCAACGACATATCAGCCTGACAGTTGAGATATTAGTAGCAGTAGATCACTACAGAGAGTCTAATCTGTTTATTCAGCCAGCGACATTGCTGAGGGACTAAGAGGAGGTCTGATTACTAAAACACAGTACACTGTGTAAAATGACCCTAAAAGAGGATTATCTACTCATTCATTAAATTATTAAAGAGGATAATGTGTTCCAAGCGCTATCTTTCCATAATTCCCTGGGCCTTCTGTTCGGGATCCCTGAATGTCATTTCTGTCTGTGAAGGGCTTTTGTACGCAACCTCTCCAGAGATGATGGTGATTGTCAATATCTTTTCCTTTCTTCAGGCGATTCAATGACCTACCATCATGGGCGGCCCTTCTCCACTTATGACAATGACAATGATATCGCGGTCACCAACTGTGCCCTGTCCTACAAGGGTGCTTTCTGGTATAAGAACTGCCACCGTGTGAACATCATGGGCAGATATGGAGACAACAGCCACAGCAAGGTATGAACATGAGCCACATTTTACAGTGGTCTCACTAAAAATTGTGGTTGGGGTTCAAATGTTGGGTTGTTAAAAAAGTGTCAAAAGAAGTTGAAATGATGTGTACTTGACCTGTGCAGTTGAGTGTGAAGCTATTTAGTTTGTTCTGTGCAGTTGGGTCTGAAGCTATTGTGTTTTTTGTTCTGGGCAGTTCAATGTGAAGCTATTGGGTTTGTTCTGTGCGGTTCTATGTAAAGCTATTGGGTTTCTTCTGGGCAGTTCAATGTGAAGCTATTGGGTTTCTTCTGGGCAGTTCAATGTAAAGCTATTGTGTTTGTTCTGGGCAGTTCAATGTAAAGCTATTGTGTTTGTTCTGTGCGGTTCTATGTAAAGCTGTTGTGTTTCCTCTGCTTGTCAGGGTGTGAATTGGTTCCACTGGAAGGGTCACGAGCACTCCGTAGAGTTCGCTGAGATGAAGATCCGGCCGGCCAACTTCAGGAATTTTGAGGGCAGAAGAAAACGATCATAAATGACCACAACCATCTCTCCCCCCTGCCCCCCCCCCCCCCTCCTCTGACCCCCCCTCTGCCCTTACTAAGTCAGTTTCACCCCCTTCAGCTACCAAAGCCACTGCCCTGAGCCCGGCCACCTCTCTCCATCTTTCTCTCTCTCTCTCTCTCTCTCTCGCTCTCTCTCTCTCTCTATATATATATATATATATAAATTCATAGGTCTGTAGTCTCTCCCATTCTTTTTATATTCTCTCAGTTTACATCCTAAGCCAGTGCCCTTCAAAGTGTCCAGGAGCTCGCGGTTGTGTGCGCGGTGAATGCTGTCACCATCTGACTTACTGAAATATGGACTTCAAGTGCATGGTCTGGCTACACGACACCGTGCCTATGCAAAATAATGTGGACACCAAAGACAGTGATACCTACTGATTGAACAAAAAATGTGACAACATAACTACGCACACCCCAACCGCTCCCACTAACAGAGAGGTGACAGAGAGTCTGGCTTGGTGCTTGTACTTATCACACCACACACACACACACACACACACCATGTTCTCGGTTTCCACACGACATACTGTGACAGTTTTGATATCGGTGTTTTACAGAGAGGGCAGGCCGTTTGTTTGTGCGTGATATGTAGTTTTTTTGGTGCCTCTTCACAAATTCTCGACAGGAAATCTCACCATTTTTACTTAACTCCTAATCTACACCTGGGAACATCAGGGGGTGGGGGTGGGGGGGTGAGGGGGGGTGGGGAGTGAACTACATCCCTGGAACACAATGAGTTTACTCTAGAGAAATGATGGGCTTAAATCTAAAGATCCAGCACGTCACGTGGAGAGGTTCCAGAGCGTCTAGTCTGTGTTAGTCTTTGTGTGACATTTCCTCGTGAACTACCCCCCCTGCCCCCCCCCCCCCCCCCCCCTGCCCGCCGCCCCTCCTATTTCCCTCTTTCACCACCGTCTCAGTCTGAAAAAAAAGACAAAAACATAACAGCAAACGTTTATTAAGGAAACTGCCCCAGCAAGTTAGCAGGCATGCCATGCACGCCCAGATCTCATATTTGACATGTTTCTGATTGTTTTAGGCTGTGCAGGCACTGTGCAATGAACATACTGTGTAAAATATGCATTTGGGTTACCGTTTCACGCCCTACCCTATCACATTTTAAAGTTAGAAAACGCATAGAGGGACAAAAGACAGATAGATTTTTTTTTAAAGTTCGAAATAGTTTGAGGCAGGACCTACTGTTCAATATATAATAATTACTGAATTTGAAAGATATCAACAAGGAAATATAAGAAACAGGAAGTCAGAGAGGAATATCGTGGCAAATGATACTGAAGAATGGACATTTACTTCTTGAAATGGCCATTTGCATTTAAATCAGTATTGTGCGTTTGTGTGAAGCACTGTACGAAGATTTAGTCGAGTTACAAATTGTCTTTATTGTCAAATCCACAGCCTCCCCACAGTGTCCATCCCTGCTACGCCAGTCGACTAAACCACTGACCCTATGGAATACCTGTGTAAATTAAGTTTCTTGTTTGGTATTGGAATTTGTTTGGTTGTTTGTTTGTTTTTTTTTTAAATCTGGGTGAACAACAGGTGTTTCTTTGTAACCCCTATTACAATAAAACAAATTTTGTTTACAAAAATATTGTTTGGATGTTGTATGGCAGTATAAAATTGACAGGGTAATACTTTGTCTAGCAATCACCAAGCCCTTTTTGGTAGCGGCCTACAGAGGTGTGTGTGATATGACATCTGACTAGCTAACTCACACAGCTTACATTGCACGCATCAGAAAAAAAAGCAGTCTATTCCATTATTTCTTATTTAATGTACATACTATTTAAGGATATTATGTCTTTCAAAGTAGCCAGTATTTCATCAAACATGGAGAGTTTAATATGGTTAGATACATACAGAAAATAACATTGACATTAATTTGCTTTTGCACAATGTGGGTCTTATCACAAATACCAATGATTGTCTAGGGTTTGGTGTGTTGGTGAAATTCACATTAAAGGTAGTTTCGACGCTTCTGACAAAAGGCCCTGGTTCTGACGAATCAAATTGCACCCCTCCTTTGCTGTGTTGATTGACTGGTTCACGGCTCGGCTTTTTGAAAGCACACGCTAAATGGACAGCGAGGATCATGAGGAGCAATTCCCTGAATCTGACAAGAAGTGTAATACATTTTTCCAACAATTTGATGTGACAAAGATGTTGGTAAACCTTGGAACATGTTGTAAATCTCAGTCTTGAACGAGGTTGCCTAAGACTGTTTCAACACTACACAATTACAACAACGAGTGCTTATTTCAAATGGTCAGTATGCAGCAGCATCGTAGCCTATATGCCATGAAGACACCCATCTTAGGAAAATAATTTGACATAAAAGTTTTAAGAGTTACCCAATATATATGTAATCTTATATTTCATTTTAACAGTTTTCATTGCATCGCTATTTTACTCTAATAGTGCCATTTGGTAACGGGAGCAAAAACGGTGAAGTTCAACTGTTAATCTATCCCCTGGCAACCTAGTTACACTTACGGTAGCCTAGTAACACTAACGGTAGAACTAGTGGAAAGTCATTTAATATTCTTGACAATCATTATATGACCAATCGGATGTATTCTAAAAATAACCTGACACACAGTAGACCTTATAAGGATGCCATATAGCAGTCACATGTGTTTAATGGGCAAAGACCACACTTCTGTATTCTGAAAGAGCTGTGATGTAGGCTAGTCTATGCCAACAAGTTTAGGACAGATGGACAAGAAGAAAACGAGCTGCTACCGTCCCCTAGGGATATATGCATTGCAAATGACGGATGTATTTGTTACCCTCGACCCGTCAAACCAGACTGGAAAGAAAAACATGACCAGAATTGATTCAGCATTATGTAGCTGGGAGTGGCTTGTCAATATCAGGTGCTTCCGGTAAGCGAGACTGGGATACAAAGTGTGCTGTCCACTGCCTCAACTAACCATCTTATACCGAAACGTGTTTGAATAATGAAATATTGTAGGCTTGCAAAATATCTGCTCCTAGCTGGATTATTGTTTTTTGCAGTGAACGTCTTCTTAAAAATCGGATATTACTCTGAACCGAAGATCGGTCACCACACACCGATTGACGAAGAGTTGTATAAAGTTGTATCACCTTCAACTTACAAATACATCCTGAACCAGCCTTCGGCGTGTGAACACAACCCATACCTGGTATTGATGGTTCCGGTAGCACCTGGCGATGCTGTTTCAAGGGAGGCTGTTAGGAACACATGGGGACAGCGAGATTTGGTCCCAAACCTCAAAATCATTAAACTCTTTTTCGTCGGTGTCTTGGAAGGAGAAGAAGGAGAAAGGACAGAAGCTGCTCTTGCAGAAGAAAACTTTAACCATGGGGACATTGTTATGATGGACTTCTTGGACAGTTATCACAATCTGACAGTGAAGACTATGATGATGATGAACTGGATTGCCACTTATTGCCAAAGTGCCTCTTATGCTATGAAAATTGATGCTGATATTTTCCTTAATATCTTTAACCTTATCAACTTTTTGCCTTTTCCAGCAACACATAATTACATCACTGGATCGGTCATCAATGATGGCATGCCTCGTAGGGCTGAGAACAGCAAATGGTATCTGTCAAAAGACATCTATCCAGATTCCACATTTCCACCCTATGTGTCGGGGGCGGCGTATGTCCTCTCAACAGACCTTGCGGCAAAGATATCATTGGTTTCAAGATTTGTGCGACCAATTCCATTAGAAGATGTCTATGTGGGATTATGTCTGAAGATACTTGGAGTCAGGCCTGTGTATGGTAGAGGCATGTTTTGGCTGCGAAATCTGTTTGAAGTGCGTCACCTGAACTATAACAGATGTACTTTTGCCAAAATTATCATCGTTACAGACTTCTCTCCGTCTGAGCTTCTGAAGATCTGGCCAGATTTTCAGAAAAACCATGCATGTTAATATATGTTGTATACGCCAATCAAACCAAGTACCTCTTCTGAATTCCCCAGTGCTGTTATGGTGGTCACATTTCCTTCTCTTTGGGACATGTGGATACTTGAGGGTGAGGACAAGAAACCCATATTTACTCTATACTGAATGTAAATTTATTTGTAAATAAGTGCCTTTGTGTTTGGCTGAGCCATTACAGCATATTCTTACTTATTACCTATACCAAATAATTGTACATTAAAATGTAACTAATGTGTGTACAGATTGGCCTTCTCATTTTTAAACTGAGTATTTGTAGCCAGCCCTGGGCATTTTTAGCTTACCAGTACGTGGCTGTTGCATCCTGCCAACAGCAGATGGCGGAATTTACTAACGTTGGCAGGTTCACGGTTAAGCGTCAAGGAAATTGGGGCAAGATCAACTTGACCACTAAGAGGAAAGTAAAACAGGAAAATAAACTTGCATCATGTACATCATGGTGTCATCATGTACGTGTACAGTTCACGTTAAAGGCCTGGTCTGATTCAGCATAGCCCATCACGATTGAGATAATGGTATCCATTTCTCATCCATGATTTGTTATAATTGACTTTTCATTCAATCCATCAGTATGGATATGACCCTATACGAACCAAGTTAGGGCCTCGGAAAAACGTTGCTGGTTTACACTCTTAGCATGTCTAGCAATAAAAGTGTGCTTGGGTATAAAACGGAATATCTCGGACAGAAATAGACAGAAATAGGCCGATGATTCATACACACTGCAGTCAGTCCTCCAGCAGATGGCTGAAACTCTTGACGCCTAATAGAGAGAGTTTCGTTGTGCGTCTCCTTCCCCGCTTTATGGACGTCCTCTTCATAACAGAGAGGGATGCGCGAGGAGGGATTGTAGTGAGGTATGATTGGAGGGGTCGGGGACAGTCATGAATCTGTTGCAATGCCAATATTGACGTGTTTTGGTCATTTAACAATTACAAGAAGTCTATTATGACACTAACAACAAAATATGTTGCCTAAAAGTCTATTGTATTGTATACTACATGCTGAAAATGTGTTGTTTTACAGTTTGGAAAAGTTTTCATCGCAAAAAGTACCCAGTCTGCTTCCTCGCTGTGCTGATACGTTTAATGTGTGAAGTGGGTGGGGCTGTAGCATACTTACTTGACGTAATTGACGTGGGTTCCTAAGGCAACCCATCAAACATGCATTTCATCAAGAATATTTTGTCACACCCCCGCTGTTGCAAGAGCGGCACGGGCAAGAATGAGAGAGAGTTGAGAGAGCCTGCGCAGAGAGCTAAAGCAGCGTCTGAGAAGACACAGAGGAGCTACTCCACCGTTAAAGACTTTTAACAGAAGTGTAGCCTATGCGTATTGTTAACTCTCATTAACCCGTTCGCTCTGAAGTGAGATCGAGAAGGTGCGTGTTGATGTAAGTATTTTGGCAACTTTTATTCATTTTGTGGCATTGTCCAGGTGTTCGATAAAACTAATCAAGTGATGGAAGGAAAAGACACCATAGCGTAACTTCGTAATCTTTCTAATGTTTTTCCCATTACCATTGGTCCACTTTCTCCGGAAACAAATTACTTACTTAAATATAATCGATAATATATCTAATCTATGTTCTCCATCCATCTGGTGTTGCCCGTTTCCAGTTGAACAGAGTGTCATGCTCAGATTTAGTCTAGCTATCAAAGAAGCTAGGATGGCGGGATCCCGGGATGGAAGGATGGACGGTGTGAAAACCTTGGTCTATTGTAGTTGATAAAGTTTTCAAACTGTTTTGTGATGTTGTGCCTCAAGATACCTCATGGAGGAGCCTTTTATAATGTGTAACCTGGTGTGTCTCCAGTCCAAAACATCCTTCCTCTCCTCTTTAATTCACAGCAACCCATAGTCCCTGTATTTCACAAGGCTGGCTTTTATGTGTATTGCAGTGCATATGTGTGTGTCCATGTCTTTGTTGTAGCCCAGTGCTTCTCACTGTTGCATGTGTGTGTGTTTGTGTTGTCTCTCCCAGCTGTTGTACTAAGGCATAGACGTTTGCCGACTTTGTCTGGGCATTTTGTTCAGAGGGAAAAGAGTGGCAACCCCCTTCAGGATGCATATGAATAGCGTATTAAACCAGTGGAGTAAGTAAGACCCTTGCATAAACCAACTTAAGTTTAGGAACAAACTTTAAATGTCATTTTAACTTCTGTGATGAAATCCATTGCCTTTTAACCCTTCATTTGTGCTCTTTGTCCAACTTAAACGCAGTGTGTCGGACATCACACAGAGCTCTATCTAGCTCTTTAATGTGTCTTTTCTATGTTTGTTTTCACGTTTGTTGCCGTAGTACATTTTAAAAGCAAATTGTTTCATCACACGTCTTTCATGGTTAGCGCTTTGTGGCCTTGCCTCGGTGGTGTACACATTTCCTGCCTGCAGACTCGTATGCTTGTGGTAATGGAAGCTGAATGTATGACTGTCTCCTTCCAGTCCTCATCACATCCATTGCATGGTGCACACTGTACAATGTCTGTGCCTGACTATGCCCATGTGTACCAGTGTCTGTGCCTGACTATGACCTCGCAAACTCTACTGATGTCCAACTTGGTGATATTTATATAGGGATATTGAGACCATTCAGGTCAGCAGTCTTGCAGTGATAACCTTGAAAAGAATTGTTGACTCACAGACAGTTGACATCCTGTTATTACATCCTCTGTGGTCAGGTGGGGTGTTTGTGTGTGTGTGTGTGTGTGTGTGTATGAGTGTGTGTGTGTGTGTGTGTGTGTGTGTGGGGGGGGGGGGGGGGGGGGGGGGGGGTGTAGGATAGGGTCGGCATTCATATGACAGCTCAAACTGATTCTTTCACTGAAAATCTCACAAAGCTGCATGCATTTATGATTGTTTATTTGCATCTGTATTTTAGGATAGCAATACATGTTGCCATTCGTAACACAGCAGTCAAGAACAGATTTTATTCACTAAAAACGAATTTAAGGCGCAGGTATGGCATTTTTTATGTTGGGCCTAATTTTACTTGATGAGTCTGCCAAGTGCAAAATGAATGAAGGAGCTTAGTAGTACTGGACCATTGGACTGCAGCATCCTATCACCAATCCCTTATCCTAGTGTGGATCACTTGTAGCACTTGGCCAAGGGAATCCCAGTGTTGTACCCCTGTGTGTGTGTGTGTGTGTGTGTGTAGGAGGGGGTGTGTGCAGGGTCAGTGTAGTGGAGCACACAGGGTTATCGATGTGGAAGTGCCTAATGAATCCACCCGTCAGGGCTTTGTTAGTGACATAATCAGCAGATTTGAGTTCATCCCCCTGCCAAATGCATTGAACGCACACGCACACGCACACGCACACACAACACGCACACAAACACAAACATGCTGATAAACGTACATCCTTTCCCTAGTTGGCATACAAGAGACATCACGCTGCACATGTAGTTGCTTGAGGCAGAAGAGTGTTTATAATAACAGTCTTCATAATAAGAGTCCCAGACTGGCTTTTGCACTGACAGCAGGGTGGTGTTTTCCTGGACTGTCTGGGACACCTAGACCCCTAGTTTCCCACGAGCACACCTCCCTTCCTGCACGGACGTGGAGCCATCGCTCACTCCGCAGATCCTCCCTCTGAGTCAGGAGATCAGGCCGTTCTTCCATTTTTCACAAAATGTATTTTTGAAAGCGTAAATTTTGCTTTCTGTCTTCTTAATCTGCACGCCAGTCTTCCCACTCTCCCTGCCCCGTTTTATAGACAATAAACTCGCTCAGGACTTTGATATTTACGATGCTTGGCTTCAACAGGTGTACTTAACCTAAATTGCCATTGTTAGATTCATATGTATTGTGGGAACACATTCTTTGCTTCAGTGTCAAAGACTATAGCATGTCAGGCAGGTGTTAATTAGATAGGTGTTGCACATAACTTGGTGTTGCAGACTGAAAAAAAAACTACAGTGGTAAGAAACTGAAAATAAAACCACAGTGGTAAAATGACTGAAAATACAACTACAGTGGTAACTGACTAAAAATATGACTGCAGTGGTTAGTGACTGATAATAAGACTACAGTGGTAAGTGGCTGATAATAAGACTACAGCGGTAAGTGGCTGATAATAAGACTACGGCGGTAGGGCCAGACCATAAGCAACATGAAACAAGCTCCATTTGATCATTCTCATTCCAGGTAAACGGAAGATTGCCTATTTAAGGTGGTTAAAAAATGCAAAGTGTACCCTGGCCTTTCCTTTGATCTGATTACTTTGATCTGAGGGGAGTTCGTAGCTGCCTGTTTCCATCCTCACTCTCCATCCACTAATGGTGTGCTGTTCAGAAACAGTCATTATGCTAGCGGAAAGCATTTAGCACACAATTGAACACTGATGAGTAAAGCTGTTTTTGCTGCCAGCACTTGCACGGACGGAACTGCTGCCAGACCTGGGGCCTTGTAGAATTACAGTCACCACTGAAACTGTTAGGAACACACTAAAACAGGTCTAATGCTGAAGAGGGTTAAACAGGGTTTATAGATTCACATTTACTGTGATTTAAACACTGCACATTGTTTAAATCCCAATTGAATTTTCCCCTACTTTTGTATAAGGTGTAGCAAATCATGACGGTTGTTTCCCCTTGGTTGAGTCTATTACCACCAGTCAGACGGTGAAAAGAAACAATGGCTCTTGCCTTGATCACTACACCATACTCTCACTTTCTCTCTTCAGCGTACCATCCACAACAATCACAATCAGAATGCCACAGTGAGGCTCAAATGGATAATGTTACCAAACTACGACAGCTATCTAAGATTTCCCTCTGAATAATTCACCACATTCGAACCATTTCCTCCGTCTCTGCATGCTACCTCTGTGGATTAATGGCAAAACCATGCCCAGGGCATGATAACTCTATTTTTGTCAAACTACCCTAGACTCCTTTCCTCTTTCTTTTTTAAGACTGTATGAATATGTGAGCATGGCCAGAACTTAAAATGCCTGAGGTTACATCATCTCCAGTTGAGGAGGGGGGGGGGGTTAATGGGACTTCTGGGAACTATCTGTGATGCTAGACAGACGTGTTCCTGAGTTAGTGTCACTAAACTCAATTTCTGGCGCAGTCCCTGTGATGGAGGCTCACAGACAGGTAGGCTCCATCCTTGATGTGTGTGTGTGTGTGTGTGTGTGTGTGTGTGTGTGTGTGTGTGTGTGTGTGTGTTTGTGTGTGTGTGTGTGTGTGTGTGTGTGTGTGTGTGTGTGTGTGTCCCTCTGATTGACTTAAAGCTCCTGCACGTAAACATTCTGTTATTCCCAGAACACAGACAATGCACACCTGTGTACATTGCCCAGCGTACGTGCACACACACACACACACACACACACACACACACACACATATACATATGGCCATTATCACATGGATACTTTCATAGTCTCTGTACATTGCCCAGCGTATGTGATCACACACACACACACACATACACATGAACATTATCACATGGATACTTTCATAGTCTCTTTACATTTCCCAGCGTATGTGCACACACATTCATACACATGTGCATTATTACATGGATACTCTCACACTCTGTCTGTCTCTAGCTAAACTTGCATGTCAGACCACTGGTTGGCTCTGGAAATGTAAACCTTCAAATATGCCTAACACTGTTTCTGTCCTGGGGGTTGGTCTCACAAACAATCAAGTATTAGACGGGGCCTTTCAACTTTAATGGCTGAATTCAGGTCTAGATTAGTCCTGGGGATCAAGCCTTTGGAGTTACTAATCACACTGGCACTCGTTTACAAGACGCCCCTCTTCAACATTTCCACACTGCCCACATCTTTGGCTCGCCTGCTGAATCACAGTGGGAGAGAATGTGAGGGGGAACACAGATGGAGAGAGAGAGAGAGAGAGAGAAAGAGAAGGAGAGAGAGAGTAGGAGAGAGAGAGAAAGAGTAGGAGAGAGAGAAAGAGTAGGAGAGAGAGCTTGAGAAAGAGAGAGAGAGACAGAAAGAGTAGGCGAGAGAGAGAGAAAGAGTAGGAGAGAGAGAGAATGCTTGCAATCTGCTTCTGTCTGATCAACAGACCGAGTCAACATTGGCTCATACCTCAAGGTTATTTTACGGCTACGGTTAATCCATTAGGTGATTTTCTGAGGACATGGCAGTGCAAATATAAATGAGCTTGGCTCCAGGGCAGGGGCAGATTATGGGATGTGTTAATGGAGTATGAATGTGCCGTTGTGATGTAAGGGTGGGCATCCGCCACAGCTGCTCTAAATAACATGTCCCTTCAGCCAGAAGTATAGACTGTGCTGTACATTTAAAAAAAGAAAAAAAAACTCAATTTCCCAGGATGCCATGTGGGAAAATCTACAGAGGGTACGTTGTTCTCTATGAATGTTCGGAGTTGCTTAACTAAGGTGTGCATTATTATAAAAGTGAAAATAAATAAATAATAATTTCCCACGCACAACCACTTCTCCATTTGTTCTGCTTATCTAACGCGCCACTTATGCTCCATGCTCAACCTTTTATGTACCGTGGTGTTTGACCTGTGAGATTGCGTTTCGGTTCGCCATGCGTCATGTTCTGTTCATTATCTGGGGCAAAGTCGGTGGGTTGACCCTGCTACCCTTTAAATTACAGGACTGAGTGGCTGCATTGAGTTTTCACTGAAGACAGGGAACAGTGTGTGTGCCACCGACGAGACCGAGACCACTTGCATGGTCTGGTAATGTTGTTATGAGAGTGTGTGTGCGTGTGTGTCTGTGTGTGTCTGTGTGTGTGTGTCTGTGTGTGTCTGTGTGTGTCTGTGTGTGTGTGTGTTTGTGTCTGTGTCTGTGTGTGTGTGTGTGTGTGTGTGAGTGTGTGTGTGTGTGTGTGTGTGTGTTTGTGGATGTGTGTGTTTGTGGATGTGTGTGTGTGTGTGTGAGTGTGTGTGTGTGTGTGTGTGTGTGTGTGTGTGTGTGTGTGTGTGTGTGTGTGTGTGTGTGTGTGTGTACACACGTCAGAGGCAGGGGTGAAGGGACTGTCACTGCCATGGCCTCAGGATGGGCCAGATAGATCTGCTGTTGTGTTCCAAAGGGGCGTGACCTCGCTGCTTCTATTGTCACTAACAGAGAGTGTGTGTGTGTGTGTGTGTGTGTGTGATCTGCTGTTGTGTTTCACGGGGGCAGGACCCTGCTGCTGTTATTGTCACTAACAGAGAGTGCGTAGCGTAGCGTAGTTGTCCCATGATGCAATTAGAAGAACTGCCAAACTGTGATTTTCTTTGTTTGTTTGTTTGTTTGTATTTTTAGTTTTGGTCATTTGAACTGGTAGTCTGGAAAATACTCAGGGATTGGCATCAACTTGGTATGTAGCTGGATGTCCTTATGCTGATGTAATAGTTTCTTGTGACGATCTTTGTATTATTGAATGTCAGAGTTCCCACTTGTGCTTTTGTGCTTTCTTGTATTTGGGGCTGTGACTGTGATTGACAATTTGTCACTTTTTGAGGTGTGGTTTTATAGGCAACTAGTTTTGGTACCATCTTCAAATGAATGTAGATAGCATATGGTCATGTGAAGGACAGATACACACACCTGTGCCTTTCCCTCTAGCCAGCCAGGATATGCCCTGTGTAGTTCTGTGTAACGGGCTGGAATACCCTGCAAAAATGGAAGAAAAGCTTTTGCAAGGTGTTGCTGGTGTTTGCAAGGTTTTGCATAGCTTTTGGGCAGTAAGCTTGCTAGTTTTGGAACAGAACTCCGTATTGCTGCTTTAAACTGAAAGAACTGCTGATGATGTATTTGGGTCTGTGACTGTGTGTCGTCTGGAGATATTAAACTAAAAGGACAGATGTGTATTTGGGTCTGTGACTGTGTCGTCTGGAGATATTAAACTAAAAGGACTGCTTATGAGGGAGGAGATGATACACAAGATCACTGTTGGTTGAGGGGTGGGCACTTGTGAATAAGAGTTTCTTCCAAGCTTAAAGTATCTTGAGCTGTTTCCAGTCTGACTATAGCACATCCTCAGTGCTATCGATCAGACGGAAACACACACCAAGGTGGGGTGTCGTCGTCGTCGTTGCTTCCAAACTGTGAAAGTGCAGCGTCAGGGATCCTGTGCCAGTGTGGTCACTCGTCTCCCCAGCGCGTCCGTCCGACCATGAAGATCAATGAAGCAATTCGATTTCCTCGGAAGGGGAAGCACTTCGAAGCACTTGCGCTAATGTACGGAGGGCGCAGCTATACGAGTCCGGTGGAACAGCCTCATTAGAGCACTCTCATGTTCAAACTGACCATGGTCCTCCATTGCCTGCTGATCAGTGATCAGTTGAACTCAGTGGTGTAGTGGTCCTTGGAGAAGTGGGTATACTCTTAATTTCTTTTAAGCTGCCCATACAGCACAGGATAAACGCCCTGTTTTGAGAAGTGGGTATACTCAACGCTGACTGAAAAATAAGTGGGTATACTCCGTATACCTGCGTATACCCTGGACTACACCACTGGTTGAACTTGCAGAGGGGGGGAAATCACTCAAGTAAATTAGTTTGCTAAATACATCAGCAGAGTTATTTTTGTAACATACTCTATGGATGCCACATACTGTATTTGATAGACTGATATCCACAGCCCCAGTAAAGTTGGCTTTTATGAACCACAGAGGGGGTGGAAGAGGAAGACAGACAGGTGTTTGTCTCTCACACACACACACACGCGTCTGTCATGTGTGAGCGTCACAGTGACTTGTCACCCTTGTGTGTCTTTCTGTGGCAGCTCTAGTGTGGCGTCTGCTGGGAATACACTCACCATGCCCCGGTGAACAGCATCAGTTGTGACCTCCTTCTTGAACCACTGTCTATCACTCATCTCCCAAACACGCGGCCGTCTTCTCTCTGAAGTCCAGATCTTGTCTGCTTCCTGTGGGAGTCCTGGTGAGACTAAGGGGCCTTTTCTTCAGAGTTCTCACCCTGCTGTGAACCCCCTTGCTCTGGCTGTTGATTTGACGCTGAGGTGGCTTTATCTGCAGAGTGGACATCAGAGTTTGTCTCGGAGTTCTAGTGAACCGCCTGGGAGGTCAGAGGTGAAGGGAACAGTCATGGTCTCTGTTTGCTGTCATAACAGGCTCTTACGCTCAATGTGGCCTCAACCTTGGTAAAGTGCTGAGTTAGGAAGAAAAATATAAAGTCAAACTGTGTTATGTGACGTTTGCTGTCATCTAACCAGATATACGAGGCATTAGATCATCACTTAATCACGTGCATGGAGATAAAAGCAAATATTGCGGTGGAAAGCAAACAAAAAACAATAACACAGAAACAGAATTCTGCGTGGATCTATCCTGCCAGCAGAAGGGTTGGTGCCTAAAAGGTAACTGACTTCCCTTTAAATCCAAAGGAAAACTAAACCGTGTCTAACCCTGCCTCTAGACACTAGCTTGGAAGACACTAACGTCATTGTCTCTTCTCTTTTGAAGAGCCTCCATTGAACTGCTGCTGTGTTTGTAAAGTAAACAGTGGATGTCTGCACTGGGAGACAGGGATATCGGTCAGACTGTGGTTATTGGTTAGCTGTGGCACTGGAGCAGGGAGAAGAGTGAAAGGTACACTGAAGAAGGCTGCACTGTTAGCATTTTCTTCTGATAGGCTGGAATGGGGGGGGGGGGGCGTGTTGGTGATGCTGGCGGCCTGAAAGTGCAACGATTGTCTGTTTTTGCCAGAGACAGAGGGAAACAGAGGGAGACAAAGACGACGTGTGTGTGTGCACTTTTCTCTCACGGGCGACGGCACGGGCATGAATCCCCCCCCCCCCCCCCCCCCCTTTTCTCTCACGGGCGACGGCACGGGCATGAATCCCCCCCCCCCCCCCCCCCCCCCCCCCCCTCCCCGGTGGACCAGGCCGGGCCAATTGTGTCAGCGTGTCGGCCTGTGCTTACCACTGGCATCACGCAGGGCCACTGACAGCCCACCCTGACCTGAAAACCCTTTGTGACCCCCCCCCCCCAGTCTCCTCCGTGACCCCCCCCAGTCTCGCCATGAAAAGTCGGAAGTCGGCTGCAGTTGACTCTTCCCACCGGCAGAAGCTGAGCTGTTCCTGTTGCTCAGTCAGTCAAGTGTGGCAACAGTGCTGTTATGGTTCCTGGTGCCGTTACGGTTTAATTTCCCGAACCACGGGAACTGGGTTTAGTTCACAGTATGTTCAGTTTACTGTTTGTATAAAGGGTGACTAATCACAGGTGCGCTGAGGCCAAATGAACTGAGATTCAGTGGATAGGACATACCCAAAGCTGCAAACGTTCTCCTACCTTGTTATCTGTGCCCTAGAAAAGATGCGCCCACTACCACCAAGGTGTGCGTCAGCACCCACTCTCAGCTTCCTGTGGCAGCAGCGCCACGCACACGTCACACACACGTCACTTGTTTGATGTTTGATAGTGGCTTTTACAGCCCACAGATCCTATCACAGCCTTTATTCTCTGGTTAGGGTCAGATGACCCGCTAACCAAACATGCTATGTGTTTGTCAGCATGACTCATAAAACAAAGAAGAAAATATATCTAATAATTTTAAACACAACCTATCCTAGCATGGGATGATGTGAATGGTGGCAACTTTGACCTGTAGCTGGACACTCTAAGGTCTTATCTAAGATTATCTAAGGTCCGTGACCCAGGGTGCTCTAAATCATTTAAGTCATCTATTGGCATTACATTACATACATCTATTGGCATTACATTACATTACCCTACCTCAGTTGCAAGTATTCCCATAATTGTGAACTTCTCGTGGCAGCAAATTATTACACTGTCCACCGTTATGTATAGGCTTAGATATGTATGTGAAAATGGATATAGGATCTGCTCCCATCCCCCTTGTTAAAGTAACAATCAAATAATAGACTTTATTATACCATAAGCAAGGAGTACATTTACGTATAGAGGCTGATGTAACTGTTCCTGTGAAAACGTTTTAAACATTACAAGTTCCTAGTGTGTAACATTCTGGGTTTCTTTCCTCAATGACGCCTAGTTAAAGGGCTTCTGTACAACCATAAGGTGTGCTCATGTAGGAGAACCACTTTGAACCATTGATGTAATTATAGTAAGTTAATTTGATCATTTTAGATTATCAGCCAGGCCTTACCTATTAGTTTTCTAGCATGTGTACTCTTGCTGATGTTGAAGGTTGTGCATAAATGCCAGAGAAAAAGGGCTTTAGATAAATTGGTCACCCTTATTATAGGACATGATAACCATGAACACACACACACACACGCACGCACGCACGCACGCACGCACGCACGCACGCACGTACGCACGCACGCACGCACTCACACACACACACACCCACTTACTCACACTCACTCACACACTCACACACACACACACACACACACACACACGCACACTAACACATACACACTCACTCTCACTGACACAAAACACCAACGACCACAACAGCTCTCAACAAAGGGCACATTTTACTTTCAAATCCTCTTACCTGGGTTGAGTGTCTTACTCTACACATCCCCTTTTCATCAACAGTCCCCCATTGAAGTTGGAGCCCGGCTGCAGTACACACACACACACACACACACACACACACACACACACACACACACACACACACACACCCTCAACCTTTATTGAAGTTGACAAACAACACACTTGAGGGCCACTGACCACTTCCCCTCTGTGCTCCTGTACGCCTCCTGCTCCCGTTCAAGCCGCTCATCATTCAGTGCTTTGTCTCGCTCTCGCTCTCTCTCTCTCTCTCGCTCTCGCTCTCTCTCTCTCTCTCTCTCTCTCTCTCTCTCTCTCTCTCTCTCTCTCTCTCTCTCTCTCTCTCTCGCTCTCTCTCTCGCTCTCGCTCTCGCTCTCTCTCTCTCTCGCTCTCGCTCTCTCTCTCTCTCTCTCTCTCGCTCTCGCTCTCTCTCTCTCTCTCTCTCTCTCTCTCTCTCTCTCTCGCTCTCTCTCTCTCTCTCTCTCTCGCTCTCGCTCTCTCTCTCGCTCTCGCTCTCGCTCTCGCTCTCTCTACTCTCGTCGTTGGGCTAATTGAGCGCTCATAAATTGAAAAATGCACTTTTTTTTTTTTTTCACTGTTCTCTTTCATCCAATCAAACCTCCCACGGGCGCTGATGTGTTCTCTCCTAAAAGAGTGATGTCCTGACTACTTGTGTTCTCTTTGTGTTCTATAAAGCATGCGGAAAGAATAACTAGAGCTTTCTATTACTGTATGTTTAGAAAGCAAAAGAGAACTTAGCTACATAATCAGAATAGAAAGATGTATACATGTTTTTCTCAGGTGCAATCTGTAATAGCCTAGTAATAGTGTTTAATACACATATTACAGAAATTTGGTCAGTAAGACTTATTGGCTTGTATATATATGCGCATAACGTTGGGTGTTGATTTATTTGCATGTATTTATTTGTGTGTGTGTGTGTGTGTGTGTGTGTGTGTGTGTGTGTGTGTGTGTGTGTGTGTGTGTGTGTGCGTCTGTGCGTGCGTGCGTGCGTGCGTGCGTGTGTGTGTGCATGTGCCATCGTGGTCTTAGCGGATATCTCCAGGATGTGTGAGGTTGACGTAGGCTCGGAGCCCAGCAGCCCTGCTCTGTATGGGGAGTCATCAGACACATACTTCCAGGTGGACCGTTGGCAGAGGCTCCGCACGGCCGTGCGCAAGCTCGAGTTCTGGGAGAACTTCACCGCTGAGCTCATCGGAAGCGGCTTCTTCTCCAAAGTCTACAAGGTACGTGTGGCAGAGAGACCTTTTCTTTTTTCTGTTCTGCAGACGCAAAGAAAGAAAGAGAAAGAAAGAAAATCGAATCTCAAACTCTAACTTACCTTCTCAGCTACTTTTTTGTGCAGTCATCCTTGTTTTTTTAGTTTTCTATCTCATTCTAAGTCATCAAGTTAGTCTGTTCTGTTTTAAGTTACATGCGTGGAAGGATGGAACTCCTCAGTGTATCTGACTCTTGGTTTGTAGCATCATACCAGTTCATCTTGAGCTAACTCGTCCCTGCATACCCACTCACTCACTCACTCACTCACTCACTCACTCACTCACTCACTCACTCACTCACTCACTCACTCACTCACTCACTCACTCACTCACTCACTCACTCACTCACTCACACACACACACACACACACACACACACACACACACACACACACACACACACACACACACACACACACACACACACACACACACACACACACACACACACACACACACACACACACACACACACACACACAGAGGTTTTCCTGTATTACCATTACCATTATTATTGTTATTGTTTAAGTGCTTTGGCAACATTGTATTGTACAGTCATGCCAATAAAGCCAATTTTAATTTAATTTAATTGAGTGAGAGTGAGAGAGAGAGATCGATAGAGAGCATGAGAGAGAGATAGATCGATAGATAGAGAGCGTGAGACTGAGACTGAGAGCGAGAGAGAGAGAGAGATAGAGAGAGTGAGAGTGAGAGAGAGATAGATCTATAGATAGAGATAGATCTATAGATAGGAGAGCGTGAGACTGAGAGCGAGAGAGAGAGAGAGAGAGAGAGAGAGAGAGAGAGAGAGAGAGAGAGAGAGAGAGAGTGTGTATGACTCAGGGAACTCAGATGTGGTCAAATGATGACATGCCGTTATTATTTTCTTAGTCCACCACAGTCATTTTATTAATTTATTCGGGAAACATTTCCATGATGTTCTCCCTCATACTTAAATGTTGTGGAAAAGGATGCCTTATGAGGTTCACTCCATCTTGTTCTGTCTTATTATAATATGATCATTATTTAAGAGCAGCTATCGTAAAAAACATGTCTTTACCATGAAATGTGCTCCTCCCGCTGTGTGGTCCTATGCTATGAACACGTTTATGCGTGTGTGTGTGTGTGTGTGTGTGTGTGTGTGTGTGTGTGTGTGTGCATAGCTATGAACACGTTTGTGTAAATTAGTTTTCGTATGGGTGACTCTGATCACCCTGGACAATGCATGCACTGTGCTGGTCCCTAATTAGGACATACTTGCCATACCACCAGATTCAGCTTTTAGCCCTTAAGCTGCGTGTGTGTGTGTCTGTGTGTGTGTGTGTGTCTGTGTGTGTGTGTGTGTGTGTGTGTGTGTGTGTGCGTGCGTGCGTGTGTGTAGGTAAGGGGCAACCCACCATTCCTCTTTCATAAACCTTCACTGGTCAACTCTGGCACACACAAGCATATGTATCTGGTCATTAAAGTAGAGAAAAATAGAGAAAGAGGGAGGAAGAGAAAGAAGGAGAAAGAGAGAGGAAGAGAGAGAAAGAGGGAGGAAAAGAACTCCAAGGAGGACTTCGCAGTCATCACAGTTGTATATCTTGTTGATACTTCACCCACCCCGATAATGATATGAAATTATTTGGAGAACCTTGACTTTAAAATGGATCATGGAAAATACTGTGTTGTGGAGCAGCAGTCAATAGATTATAAGAACGATGACTCAGCTAAACAAAGCAGCCCCTCTCCCGCAGGTCATGCACAACACCACCCGTAAGGTAATGGTGGTGAAGATCTACAAGAAGGACGTGGATCAGGACAGCATCGTGAGAGAGATCAGCCTGCTGCAGAAACTCTCCCACCCTAACATCGTCAGGTAGGCTGAGCGTCATCTCTGACCCCGTAATCATCCATCCATCACTTACGTTACCAACAGGACTTCCAGTCAGTCTTCCAGTTCTGGCCTCCACTCCTTCCTCTAGGAGTGGCCTTATTATCAACCAGCGCAGTGCTCTAGACCAGTGGTTCTCAAACTGTGGTACGTGTACAGCTGGTGGTACGCGGCTCCCTCTTGGTGGTACTCGGACAGTTTTCCATTTTTTATCACTAGGATATTAATCATGAAATATATATGAAAAATCATTAAAACAACTAGATCCCTATAATTTAAGTTTGTTATTTATCTGAGCCATGCTCATTCTCCTGATCAGGCATTACAGTGAGGTAATAACACTTAGTTCCTATCGCGCGGCATGCTACCGAAGGTCAATGATAGTTACAATGGTGGTACTTGGAGAGCCAAACATTTTCTGAGGTGGTACTCACGGTGAAACGTTTGAGAACCACTGCTCTAGACTAAAGGGATTTAGATGTCTCTATTTGGTTAAAAAAAAGCAGTCCAGTGAAATCGCGGGTTTGCGAGAACTCAGTGAAATGAATAACGTGGTTAAAATGTCAGCTAAGTGCAATACTGTGCAATACTGACGTTATGCAACCGTGGTCAGCATTTCATTTATCTTGGCATGCTTGAGGTAGAATGTTTTATGGAAGGTCAACGCAAGCCCATATCAAAGGGACTGAAGTTGGCATGCTCAGGAATAAGAAGTGAAAGCTATATCAGAAACCACTGACCTCACCCACACGTCTGTTCGCAGAAACAAATTCTCTGTGGTCACAACATTGTAAGACACTTGGAAAACACGTCATAGAACATAATAAGAATAAACACTTTCCAAGGTTAATTATGGGACTTCATTGAAGTGCCCTATTTCTTTATTGTACACAACTTTGAATTTGTGTTGTGTAATTGAGCTGACTTGTCCTTGAATTGAGCTGACTTGTCCTTGAAGTTCAGCAGATTTATTTGCAGTTACCTTACATCAGCTCTTAGCCTCGTGCTTAATTATTCAGCAGTATAAATAATATCATACAGTGTGTTGAACTGGTACAAAATATCACATTGGTAGTGATGAAAATGAATAAAGATGCCAGGTTTAAATCTAGCTAACCCCTCTCTCCAACCTTTAGATACCTTGGGATCTGTGTCAAGGAAGATAAACTCTATCCAATTCTAGAGGTAAGTTTGGCTCCTACGTTGTTTGCTTAACAATCTACTTCAGACAGTAAATTGTCCTTAAAAAACCTAAAAGCCACTGAGCCCAGAGCTCTTGTAATAGCTGCCATGGATTGGTTTATCAGTGAGGTGCATGACCTGCTCCACGATGTTGTATTTCTAGTGTTAGTGAACTGTAGTGAGATCTGTAGTGTTTGTGAACTGTAGTGAGATCTGAAGTGTTTGTGAACTGTAGTGAGATCTGTAGTGTTTGTGAACTGTAGTGAGTGTTTGTGAACTGTAGTGAGATTTCTAGTGTTTGTGAACTGTAGTGAGATTTCTAGTGTTTGTGAACTGTAGTGAGATCTGTAGTGATGTGAACTGTAGTGAGGTCTGTAGTGTTTGTGAACTGTAGTGAGATCTCTAGTGTTTGTGTACTGTAGTGAGATCTGTAGTGTTTGTGAACTGTAGTGAGATCACTAGTGTTTGTGAACTGTAGTGAGTGTTTGTGAACTGTAGTGAGATCACTAGTGTTAGTGAACTGTTGTGAGATCTCTAGTGTTTGTGAACTGTAGTGAGATCTCTAGTGTTTGTGAACTGTAGTGAGGTCTGTAGTGTTTGTGAACTGTAGTGAGATCTCTAGTGTTTGTGAACTGTAATGAGATCTGTAGTGTTTGTGGACTGTAGTGAGATCTCCAGTGTTAGTGAACTGTAGTGAGATCTGTGTGTGTCTCTGTCTGCAGTGGGTGAGTGGGTGCTGTTTTGGTTAGCTGTGTGTACTACACGCCAGCCGTAAGAGCTCTTGACTGTGCAGTATGTGATCTCTCAGTCCGCCCATGTAAGCTGCTTGTGTTGTAACGTCCGTGAGACTATGTGAGACTACCCAGAGGGTTCTTGTCTCTTCCAGTATGTGAGTGGAGGCTGTGTGAGACTATGTGAGACTACCCAGAGGGTTCTTGTCTCTTCCAGTATGTGAGTGGTGGCTGTCTAGAGGAGCTGCTGGCCAGGAAGGATGTGCCGCTCTGCTGGAGAGAGAAGGTGGACCTGGCGTCCGACATCACCAGAGGCATGATCTACCTACACTACAAGAACATCTACCACAGAGACCTCAACTCAAAGGTACCGTCATGTTACACGGCTGTATGATCTACCTACACTATAAGAACATCAGACACACACAGAGACCTCAACTCAAAGGTACCGTCATGTTACACGGCTGTATGATCTACCTACACTATAAGAACATCAGACACACACAGAGACCTCAACTCAAAGGTACCGTCATGTTACACGGCTGTATGATCTACCTACACTATAAGAACATCAGACACACACAGAGACCTCAACTCAAAGGTACCGTCATGTTACACGGCTGTATGATCTACCTACACTATAAGAACATCAGACACACACAGAGACCTCAACTCAAAGGTGAGTCAGGTGATCTACCTGCACTGTAAGGGCTCAGATACACATACGCGTTTTTTTGTAAAAACGGGACGCGAGCAAATGCATTGATTCCTATGGTACGGCGCGTTTAAAGCCTGCGGCCCTTCTCCACCACGCGTTGAGTCTTTGAAGCGTTTTTTTGAGGTGCGCTTAAAAGTTGAACTATTCTCAACTTTCCAGCGCAAGGCAGGGAAGCGCACCGCTTCTGTTTTGGCCGCCGCACTTTGCCAAGGCGTTACTGGAGCATTTCTGCCTGAAAAAAGACACGTATGTGTATCTGAGCCCTAAGAACATCTACCTCAGAGACCTGAACTCAAAGGTGGTCACACGGCTGTGCCAAAATTGTACCCTTAACACTATTCCTAGAAAAACACAATTTTAAATTTGTGTGTGTGTGTGTGTGTGTGTAAGAGAGTGTGGGTAGACGATGGATTGACTCCTAAAACGATCGGTGGACAATCAAATTCTAGAATGTTGACGCAAAAACAACACATGGAGGAGTGGTACGATGAGGAAAACAGCAACAATAAAACAGCAACAATAAGAGAGAGAAAGAAAGAGAGTGAGAGAGTACAAAGGAATGTATCATGTAAGTGATTGACTCCTCGAGTTAAATGAAGGTTGCATAACTAGTCATAAAGTGTAACTGTAACTAGGCTATCTGCAGTTATGGTTTGACCTCATCCTGCCCCCCCCCCCCCCCCAATAGAAAAAGAGGCGAGCAGAGTAATAGATATGGGAGAATGCAGGTTGCTAGGATACACATGAATGCTCACCAAGCCTCCTGAACTGACCTGAGGGAAGACCCAACATGGCAGCCCATTGTCATGGTGATGCGTCTTCTGGGGGGTATTGTTTCTCTTCAGCACAAAGACATACCACATACATGCATAGACATAGCTGTTGTATACTACATACATGCATAGACATAGCTGTTGTATACTACATACATGCATAGACATAGCTGTTGTATACCACATACATGCATAGACATAGCTGTTGTATACTACATACATGCATAGACATAGCTGTTGTATACTACATACATGCATAGACATAGCTGTTGTATACCACATACGTGCATAGACATAGCTGTTGTATACTACATACATGCATAGACATAGCTGTTGTATACTACATACATGCATAGACATAGCTGTTGTATACTACATACATGCATAGACATAGCTGTTGTATACTACATACATGCATAGACATAGCTGTTGTATACTACATACATGCATAGACATAGCTGTTGTATACTACATACATGCATAGACATAGCTGTTGTATACTACATACATGCATAGACATAGCTGTTGTATACTACATACATGCATAGACATAGCTGTTGTATACTACATACATGCATAGACATAGCTGTTGTATACTACATACATGCATAGACATAGCTGTTGTATACTACATACATGCATAGACATAGCTGAAGTATGCATATCTGCTTGCTGAAAACACAGCACAATTCATGTGCACACAGACACATACACACACACACATGCATAAACACACACATAAACACACACACGCACACACACATTAAAACACACACACACACAAACAAACGCATAAACACACACACACACAAACACACACTAGTGTGGGTCATGGGAAGTGTTCACTCATTGTCTGGGAGGGGGAAGTTGTAGTTGTCACACAGACCTCCCCCTGCGCTCCCCCCCCAGTCTGTGTCTCAGAGCAGCGGGCCGGAGAGCAGTGAGCCAGAGAGCCTCCTATGGCGCCGCAGACAAAAGGCTGAAAGGGAACGCTAATGACCCTAATGATACCACTGACACGCTGCTCACTGACATTCTAAACAGCGCCCTGGCATACAGACAGCTGATTTGTCTGTGAAATAAACGATGACGCGCTTTCCACAGAAAACACATTCTTGCGCGTTGATGGTTTTTCATGAAGTGTATGTGCTCTGAAAAAAAAAAAAAAAAAAAACACCTCTCTCTTATTTAACCATGGCAGAAGAAGTGACTCTGCCATGGCCATTAACGCCAGAGAAGATAAATGTCAAGCTCAGTTCCCAGTCACAATGGAGCCTTAAAGCTAGCATGCTAATGACCGTGGCCAAACCCTATTGGTGCGGTGCGCTCAGCTGCATATCAATGAAGGGAACCCACAAGTGCATGAGGTGCATTAGCGGTGCATTAGCAGTGCATATGTGTGCAATTAGGACGGCCATTTCCCATGAACCAGACCCGTTGTGCTAGCGGAGAGAGAGGGCCGTTTCCCATGGTTCTCAAAGAGTTACGATCTCATGGTTCATTTAGACAAAGGAAGTACCCCCTGAGTCTAAAACACACAAGGATCTTTTTGATGTACTGTACTTAGAGAAACCTTTTAAACAAATATACCTTTGAGGATAAACGAGTCCCTGAGGGCTGTGGCTTGGCTACTGTTGCACGGTAGTTATAACAAAACGGTTTGTTTTGTAGGACCACTTGTTGATAGTCCCCGCACACAGGGATGGCTCACTTCTACTGGGCACTTATGGAGAGCTTAATTCCCATATCCTAGTTTCATTCCAAGCCCCTTCCAGGAACTCTTGCCGTATTCTGGCTCTCTGGTTTGGGGCTATGTGCTAAATTAAGTGGTTGAGGGCTGAGGGGCTGGAGCGTTCCCAAGAAGCTGGCGCTCTGTAATCAGAGGCTCCTGCTTGGAGGAGGAGGAAGAGCGGGGGTGGTGGTGGGGGCGGTGGGGGCTTGCCGAGGAGAAGCGGGAGTCGTTAGTGGTGTGGCGTGGCCCGGTGCTCGGGTCTAATGCCATCCAGATGCAGGGCGGAGGGCCGAACCGGCGGAGCCCGCAGGCAGCCGTCAGCACTTTTGGTTCCAGGAGTCTAGCCCTCGCCTTATGTAACGGGCCACGTGACTGTCTGTCTGCATACCTGCTTTAGCTCTTTATGCCCAGGTCCACCTCTCCCTCTCTTTGCCCTCCCTCTCTCTCTCTCTGTCCCTCTCCCTCTCCCTCTCCGTTTGTCCTCCCACTCCCTCTCCCTCTCCCTCTCCCTCTCCCTTTCCCTCTCCGTTTGTCTAGCTCTATGTGTCCTCCCACTCCCTCTCCCTCTCTCTCTCTCTCTCCCTCTCCCTCTCCCTCTCCCTCTCCGTTTGTCCTCCCTCTCCCTCTCCCTCTCCCTCTCCCTCTCCCTCTCCCTCTCCGTTTGTCCTCCCTCTCCCTCTCCCTCTCCCTCTCCATCTCCCTCTCCCGCTCCCTCTCCCTCTCCCTCTCCGTTTGTCCTCCCTCTCCCTCTCCCTCTCCCTCTCCCTCTCCATCTCCGCTTGTCTAGCTCTATTTGTCCTCCCTCTCCCTCTCCCTCTCTTTGTCCTCCAACTCCTTCTCCCTCTCCCTCTCCCTCTCCCGCTCCCTCTCCCTCTCCCTCTCCCTCTCCATCTCCCTCTCCCGCTCTCTCTCCCTCTCTCTCTCCCTCTCCCTCTCCCTCTCCCTCTCTCTCTCCCTCTCCCTCTCCCTCTCCCTCTCCAGCTCCCTCTCTCTCTCCCTCTCCCTCTCCCTCTCCCTCTCCCTCTCCAGCTCCCTCTCTCTCTCCCTCTCTCTCTCCCTCTCCCTCTCCCTCTCCCTCTCCCTCTCCCGCTCCCTCTCTCTCTCCCTCTCCCTCTCCCTCTCTCTCTCTCTCTCTCTCTCCCTCTCCGTTTGTCTAGCTCTATTTGTGCTCCCTCTCCCTCTCCCTCTCATTTCATTTCTCTTAGTTGCTGATGTATTATTGAGTCCCCTCTCTCTCTCCATCCCTTGTTCTCTCTGCCTCTTTTCCCATATCCCTCTTGCTCTCTGATCCTTTTTTCCCCTCTTACAGTCCTGCTGTCTTCCTTATTCTCTCTCTCTCTCTCTCTGTCTCTCTCTCTCTCTCTGTCTCTCCTCTCCCAGTCCCCCCCCCCCCCCCCTCTCTCTCTCTCCTCTCTCATTTATAGCACCTCATTCTACCCGGTTCTCTGAGATCATGCCCTAGAGGTGTGCAGGCTGTATAAAGTTCGTGCTCAGTCTGCAGATGATTAGACACAATGCCGCCTCTACAATGTCACACTATCTCCCCTGGCCTGGTCAATGATTCAATTATTCACATCAGTAGAGGTGCTGATGAAAGAAGGCTTCATTACAACCTACATACAGCACACAGGCCGTGTGAAGAAATGACCATCTTATAATTAGTTTGTTTGTAAACCTTTGTGACCTTAAAGTCAAAGTCAAAAACGTCAAGGATGAACATCCCAAACACACTCTGCCTCTACAGTCCAACCCTAGAAGACAACCATTTATGTCTGGCTGACACCATATACTGTATGTCCGGAAGAAATCTCTGGAACTCCCCCTTGATCCGCCCCTAAATGTAGTAGGAGCTTCCTTTGGCCCATAGCACACCACTACACCTGGTCTCCTTTGGCCCATAGCACACCCCTCCTCCAGGCTTCCTTTGGCCCATAGCACACCCCTCCTCCAGGCTTCCTTTGGCCCATAGCACACCCCTCCTCCAGGCTTCCTTTGGCCCATAGCACACCCCTCCTCCAGGCTTCCTTTGGCCCATAGCACACCCCTCCTCCAGGCTTCCTTTGGCCCATAGCACACCCCTCCTCCAGGCTTCCTTTGGCCCATAGCACACCCCTGCTCCAGGCTTCCTTTGGCCCATAGCACACCCCTCCTCCAGGCTTCCTTTGGCCCATAGCACACCCCTCCTCCAGGCTTCCTTTGGCCCATAGCACACCACTATACCTGGTTTCCTTCTGCCAATAGCACACACCTCCATCAGCTTCCCTTTGGCCCATAGCACACCCCTCCTCCAGGCTTGCTTTGGCCAATAGCACACCCCTCCACCAGGTTTCATGGAAATCTGACCTGGCAGTTTTTGCATAATCCTGTTGACAGATTTATATTGTTTGTAGACTGAGGCCTGTCAGTGTTATCCGCTGCAGCCTGTGGTACCTGTTGCTCTGTTTCCCAGAGGGACTAGTCTACTGTGCTACCTGTTACTCTGTGTTAGTGTCCTATGCTACCTGTTACTCTGTGTTAGTGTCCTATGCTACCTGTTACTCTGGTTAGGGTTAGTGTCCTGTGCTACCTGTTACTCTGTGTTAGGGTTAGTGTCCTATGCTACCTGTTACTCTGTGTTAGGGCTAGTGTCCTATGCTACCTGTTACTCTGGTTAGGGTTAGTGTCCTATGCTACCTGTTACTCTGTGCTAGGGCTAGTGTCCTGTGCTACCTGTTACTCTGTGTTAGGGCTAGTGTCCTGTGCTACCTGTTACTCTGTACCCCAGAGGGACTAGTCTACTGTGATAACTGTTGCATTACTTCAAGTCCTAAGTATTCATGATTGTGCTTTCATTTTGTATGACTATTTGGTTGTTTTGTTTTTAAGTCTACATTTTTAAGTGCGTTTTTGTCAACCTAGCACAAACTTATTCTACAGATGATAAATCCAATAAACCTGAGGTGAATCAGGAATGGTCCCGATGTAGTCTCAGAAAGTAATTACATTAGATTTAATATTTTAAGTAACATAAAACATTTTTGATATTGTTTTTCTCTTGGAATGGTATTACATTCAGTTAAGGTGGAAAAGCATCAGAATGATATATTTGTAAGTTGTTATTTTTAGTCAAACACTATTTCTTCAGAATTATTCCCCAAAGCCATGTCTGTAACTGTCCTGTATGCCGACTTGGCCAGGCTTCTTTTAGTGTTAGGCTGCACTGCCATCTTCTGGCCAACATATAGAACTACATGTGAAGGTGTGGCGAGTTCATCATAAACAGGAAACACCACTGGTGAGAGGAAATTGCAGACAGGAAATCCTATGACACACATCAAGAAAACAACAATGTCAATGTTGACAATATGTTTTCAATGGATGTTAAGCTGTCCTATAAAGTTAACGTTTATTTCTAACTTCGTGTGACGTTTGTCTTTTCTCTCTGTGTGTTGTTTGCAGAACTGTCTGATCCGGGTGACAGCGCGAGGCATGGAGGCCTTGGTCACAGACTTTGGCCTGGCCAGGGAAGTGGTAGAACTTCCTGCACTTCCTGCCAAGGACAGG
>NC_137913.1:6677778-6680278 GCF_963457725.1 Sprattus sprattus | reverse complement strand
GTGTGTTAGTGTGTGTGTGTGTGTGTGTGTGTGTGTGTGTGCGTGCGTGCGTGCGTGCGTGTGTGTGCGCGTGTGTAAACATCAGTGTTTTCACATCAGTGTTTTCATATGATGGATTATATCGGTATATCATTATTTATTTTGAAAAGAAGATATCTTCACAACCACAATATTACAGCTCTTTTTAAAGAACTCGTATCAGGACTGTGTTAAAAAAGACACGTGTAGGACTATCTCCATAGCCACCAGGTGTATTGATTTGTACGGTGGAGTCAGGAATTATGCATATTCTCATTCATTCTATTAGTACATAGATAGTTTACCAAACCGAGGCTAATAGAGCACTTTTTTATGTCAAATGAATTTGAATCATTTTACATAACTGACATACGCACACACACACATGCAAACACCGACGCCCACTCACTTGCAGGTGTACACACTCATGTAATCAATATTCCTGAATATTCCTAAATCCATAGAACAATAGACGGGTTGCTCTAGCCTTCTTTTTAATGTATGCCCTCTATAAGATGAGGAAGTGAAACATATTTCAGTCATAGTATAATATTTCAGTCATAGTATATTATTTCAGTCATAGTATAATATTTCAGTCATAGTATATTTCTTTCAAAATGTTAATTTCTTATTCTTTAATCACATCCCCTCTCGTTTAGATGGTCCATTGACAGTCGTATTCCCTTCTAGTTTAGATGGTCCCCTAACGGTCGTGCCTTTCTATCATATTCATTATAAACACCAGCATGTGCCACTCTAAGCACTGAGTTTAGCCTTTGGGTCAGTAACACAATTGTGAATTATTCTGCTCTGATGGTGTTCTACTATCTTGAGGCTTGTACCGTGCACTATAGTGAGTTGAACTTTCACACTTTGTTTTACGGACGAGGTCATTTGTAGATGTTACTGGACTGAAATGTATTTTGCTAGGGAAGGTCTCAGCTTTGGTCCATGCTGAATCCATACTGTTACATTTGGCAGCAGTGGTGCTCAGTATACCTACAGTATGTATAGAGATCTGCCTTTCTCTTAAAAAAAACATACCAGAAGATTTTTGCATTTGGTATTGTGTACATAGTCCACAGTTGTGTATTAGACGTAAGTTCACAAGAGCACAGACAAAGTAGACTAAAACTTATGACTACTTTTACCTCTGCAAAATTCTCCTTAAAGATCAATCTTTTCACAAGAACAGATGCTTAACACGTTTCCTCGACTGTGACAGTACTCATGAGATAAGTCCAGAAGTCTGTGTCACTTTTTTATCCCCTGTCGTTCACCTAATAGTCTGCTTGTTTTTATTTAGAAGAGTTTATGAGCATTTCATTTGTGAAAACCAATCGGCTTTGCAGTGTCTTGTTCTGTTATTTCATAATATGTAAGTATAGATTGACACCTCACATCACATTGAAAATACACATTATCTTTGGCCAGCAGTGATATTCACCTGTCTTGTCTTTACTAAACATCTCCTGTTTATACTTTATACATAACAGTTATGTATATATACATTTTAGGTGTTCCTTTCATTTATTTAATGTTTTCTTAGTCTTTAATCGTCTGTGACTGTCTGTGGTTTTTGTATGTAAATAAATATTATATTAAAAATGTCTATTTGGATACACCTGTTGTCAGTTACAATTATTTTACAACTTGTTTTTCTAAAATGCCTAACAGACTGCCATTCAAAACAGTCACGTTACTCCAACATTATCCAACAGCCATCAATCATTACATCGTGCTTCGAGGTGTCAGAAGAGTCCATTACATATATCACTCATTAACCCCAAAAAAAACCCCTCCTATCTCCCATTGTTTCTGAGATGATGTGGCTTGACACGGGTTCCAGCTGTGGCAGGGCGTCTGAGCGCCATTTGAGTGAAGATTGATATGGAAGCGCCGGCCCCAGGGCCTAACACATCTGTCTTCATTAGCGACGCTGTGCTTTCATGTCTGGTTACCTGGCAACTTACCACCGTTGGCGTGCTCTCCTCCCTCATGGTAATCGCATTTGCCGAGGGGGCCTGGTCTTTGAAGCCTCTGTCGCCGGACCACTCGAGGCTATAGCAGACTCGCGGTTGTTAAGGATGCGATGCGTTCATTCACCGAAGGCTCTGCCTCGAATAATTTTCCATTTAACTGTGGTCACAATGCAGCGTTACATAAGATGATTATCAGGCGTTGGTTATCTTCCACCTACATTGCACTGTAATGAATTATGTAGTTGTTATGATACAGGAGACGGTGTAAATTACCAACAAAGGGACTATTTAAACAACTGGGAGGAAAGTAATAATACATACAGTCGCAGCAGCTTGCTTTGGCCCTTTTAATTGGCCACTGATCGAATAAAAAATGCACACTTATTTGGGACACACTGTATCATGGGATCGTGTGAGTTTGTTTAGGGCATTTGCTAATGCTAAAATAGATCCATAAAGTCTGTTATTAACTGCATGTGAAAAGTTAATATACACCCCGA
>NC_137913.1:6660278-6675278 GCF_963457725.1 Sprattus sprattus | reverse complement strand
TGCAAAGAAATGTGTGATCTAGAATTGTAATGGTAGGTGTATTTTAACAGTGAGAAACAGAATATCAACAAAAAAATCCAGAAAACTGCATTTTATAAGATTTATGACTTTATTTGCATTTGATGCAAAAAATAAGTATTTGAACCCCCAAGCAAACAGCAATAATCCTGGCTCCCATTGGCCAGTTATGTGCCCAAAAAGCACACAGATTAGTCCTCATTAGGTCTAACAAGGTATACCTGATCTCAACTGATGACCTGTATAAAAGAAACCTGTCCAAAGAATCATACTTCACACCTTCAACCTCACCACCATGGGCAAGACCAAAGTGCTGTCCAAGGACGTCAGAGATAAGATTGTAGACCTGCACAAGGCTGGAATGGGCTAAAAAACCACCGGCAAGCAGCTTGGTGAGAAGCAGATAACTATTGGTGCGATTATTCATAAATGGAAGCAACACCAAACAACTGTCACCCGCTCTAGGTCTGGGGCTCCATGCAAGATATCCCCTCGTGCGGAATCAGTGATCATTCGGAAGGTGCAGAATAACCCCAGAACTACACAGGGGGAGCTTGTGAATGATCTCAAGGCAGCTGGGACCAGAGTCACCAAGAAAACCATTGGCAACACACCACACCGTCATTTTTTGAAGTACTGCAGCACTCGCAAGGTCCCCCTGCTCAAGGAAGCGCATGTACAGGGCCATCTGAAGTTTACCATTGCACACTTGAATGATTCTAGGGAGGATTGGGAGACAGAATGTGGTCAGATGATACCAAAATCAAGCTCTTTGGCATCAACTCGACTTGCCGTGTTTGACAGGGGGGGGAATGCTGAATATGACCCCAAGAGTACATCATACCCACCATCAAGCATGGCGGTGGAAACATTATGCTTTGGGGCTGTTTCTCTGCCAAGGGTACAGGACGACTCCACCGCATCAAGGGGACTATGGATGGGGCCATGTAACGTGGAATATTGGGCTTGAACCTCATTCCCTCATTCCCTCCCATTGAAAATACAACCTTAAAGATTTGGAGAGGATCTGGAAAGAGGAGTGGACCAAAATCCCTCCTGAGATGTTTGTAAACCTGGTGACCAACTACAAGAAACGTCTGACGTCTGTGCTTGCCAATAAGGGTTATTCCACCAAGTACTAAGTAATTTTTGTCAGTCAGTTTTGGGGGTTCAAATACTTATTTTTTGCATCAAATGCAAATAAAGTCATAAATGTTATAAAATGCATTTTTCTGGATTTTTTTGTTGATATTCTGTTTCTCACTGTTAATATACACCTACCATTACAATTATAGATCACACATTTCTTTGCAAGTGGCCAAACTTGTGAAATCGCAAGGGGTTCAAATACTTATTTTCCCCACTGTATATAATGTATACGGTATTAGATGTAGACGCCTTCGACTGCTTCATGTTTGTCATGTCCTGGTACATGTCACGAGACTCCTAGCTATCCTTAGCGCCAACGCAAGTGGCAGCTTACTCATGTAGCTCTGGTGTTTTGTATGTATTGTATGTATTGTTTGTGAGTTGTATGTGCTTGTGTGCTGAGGTGTGTTTTTTTGCTGTCTCCACACTGTACTCCTTTAGGAGCATAGTCTGGGTATTGTCTTTTTTTTCTCTCCTCCCCTCCCCAATGTTATGCTGTAATTTCTCCCCCAACCATGAATTTCCCTCGGGATTAATAAATTATCCATCTATCTATCTATCTATCTATCTATCTATCTATCTATCTATCTATCTATCTATGTATCTATGTATATTAACCCTTTCATGCATGAATTATGAAAAAAGTGGTCTAGATTTTTTTGAGATACTAGTATAATCTATATAATGTATACGGTATTAGATGTATATTAACAGACGCATATTGTACATCCCAGTGGTCTTCAACAGTACAGTATGGTGTCCAGAAGATGTCACTGTTTTTTCAGCAGGGAGGGATTATTCTTCCCAAATAACAAGTCCTATGGTACAGGGATGGAACACTAGCCTCCTACCAGTCTCCAATACATATGTTATTCCATTTTTTAATAATCTTATTGCTGTTGGAATATTTTCTGCATTAGAGGGCTATTTCTGTTTTAAAAATGTCAGGATACTTTAAAATGTCACGCATGTAAAGGCCTCACCATGGATTGGCACATGTAATGATTAATCATAAATGGCGGTTTGGTGGTTTATTAGACTACATTTGATGAACAACTGTGCAGCTAATTCTTCTTGCTCAAAGATTATTCACATATAGTCAATATGTCAACTTGGTGTTTTGTTATTTCTGCATTGTTTGGAGCTGAATCATACTATAATTATAACAATATTTAAAACATTAACTTGTACATAAATGTAAACATGTAATGAAGGCTTTTCAAAAGTAAAGATACCGTCAACGCATTCACGAGTCTTGACACTTAGGATGAAAACATACATCAAAAAGTAACAAACGTATAGCCTTCAAGACTTGTGCTGTATCGAAATCAGCCTTGTTCACTTATTCCCCAATGTCTTTCTCGATCTCTTCCTCATCCTCACATTCCTTCCTCAGTGTTACCCAGAAGTAGCATGCTACTCACTGTAGGACACTGTAGCAGGCCAATGTTGGTTGTCTTAAGTAGGTTGTATGTTATTTTTGTGTGTGTGTGTGTGTGTGTGTGTGTGTGTGTGTGTGTGTGTGTGTGTGTGTGTGTGTGTGTGTGTGTGTGTGCATGTACGTGTGTGTGTGTGTGTGCAGGCCTACTCAGAGAGGGATTATTCTTAAGTTATGCAGAGGTTCAAGTTTGTGAAGTTTTAGCATGTGTGTCCTATAAAGTCTGCACTCACAGAGAGCAGTCATAACTTCTAAGATTGACTGTTATTGGCTGTTAAGCCTTGCAAAGATTGGTTTAAGAATAAGTGAAACTGCCACATCATGTACTAAACTGTAACCCAACAACAACAGACAAAATCCTAACTGGTAGTTTAGCAAGCTTTACAGAATCTTCAAGATGTACATACGGTACGTCGTATGAAAAAAATCAATCATTTGTAATGATGTGAGATGAAGGAATTTCCTGTGATTTGTTCTGTTTCACTGCTGTCATTTGACTTCCAAAATCAGAGCAGTGTCCAAGATCTGAGTTTATCTACCCAGAGGAGATAATGTGCGTTCTTTATGAACAGTACATGCCTCAGCAGCACGCGCCAGGAGGTTATATGGTGTGTTGAAATAGCCTATTTCTTTTATTTATTTCTTAGCCGCTGAGAGTGAAGCCATAAATGGCTTGTTATATGGCGTTGCTGATAAATGCCAAGCATGTTTTATTTGTACCACCTCACACCTCACTCCCTCAGAGAGACAGAGGAAGGAGGAAGACACCGACAGAAAAGACCCAATAAAAAACGGCCGCCTGTGTTTTACGACTTTCTTCTACTCCCGCGCGGTAGAATCGTGCCATATAATTACTCCTCCACAGGCTGCCAGTGTCTTCAAGTTTAATGTTCTGTGGCGGATAGGAGTGATTTCATTTCAACTTCGATCAGCTCGTCAGAGCATGAAGTGACCTTCAGCACGCGTGGCTCCTCCTCTCGAGTGGAGGACGGCGGGGTTAAGGAGTCTCCTAAGGCGGTTGGCAGTTTGTGATCGATGGGAAAGATGACGAGCGCCCAGTGCACGGAGCAAACAGCCAGTGGTACAAGGTATCAAGGAGTGTGTGTTTATGTGTGTGTTAAGCAATGGTAGATTTAGATGGAACTAAACTGTCTTAGCAGAAATTACCTAATTGGGTTAAATCTTGTCCTTTGGCTGGCATTTGCGGTCGAATACTGGTGCTGGTGCCTCCCCTGGCTTGGCTATCCTGGCACTGGTGGAATCTAAGCCAAGTGTGGTCTATGTAGGTCAACCAGTGGCTAGAGGGTGGGACTTGGAACCAGGCAGTGTGAAGGTGACCCAACTCATAATGGAAGACACAACATGATTTATGAGGCCCTCACGCTAACCAAAGCGTCGCCTCAGAGTTTCACAGACCTCTCTCACGGCACACAAGATTTGTGAGTTTCACAGACCTCTCTCAGTCAAGATACACAAGATTTGTGAGTTTCACAAACCTCTCTCACGACACACAAGGTTTGAGAGTTTCACAGACCTCTCTCAAGACACACAAGGTTTGAGAGTTTCACAGACCTCTCTCAAGACACACAAGATTTGTGAGTTTCACAGACCTCTCTCACGGCACACAAGATTTGTGAGTTTCACAGACCTCTCTCACGACACACAAGATTTGTGAGTTTCACAGACCTCTCTCACGGCACACAAGATTTGTGAGTTTCACAGACCTCTCTCACGATTTTGTGAAGACCAGAAGCCACGCATGTCTATTTGCATGCCAATGCTTGAGACCAAACGATACTTCATCTGTCGTGGTTGTGTTAGCAAGGATAGGCGCACTCTACTTCATCTGTCGAGGTTGTGTTTGCAAGGATAGGCGCGCTCTACTTCCAAAATAAAGGCGATTTTGGGTGCGAGTGAAAAAGACTGTTAACCTAAAGAAGAAAAAAACGCACTCTCAAGCTTGTCTCATTTCTTATTTATTTTGACCAGTTTATCCACAGACGTGTTTTCAGCCTAAGCCATCGTCAATGTGTGATAGCACCACCAACCAATCTGTTTTTCCTGGCTAAGCTTTGGCTAGGGAGGGCACTGTATTGAGCCCTTATTCAGCGGTTTACTCTTTCAATGAATGACTCCAGAGCCCCTGGAGATCCCTGGCTCATTCATCTACCCAGTACTGATGACTTCTCAAGTGCTATAAACACCAGAAAACTGCTCACATGGTATCCAACATTTTGCCTTTTCGTGTTTCGAAAGACATGAGATTGTAGTGCAGTGTGCAATCGGTGGCCCAATCGGGGAATGTCAGGTGTAAATGATCTTGCCGGCTACAACGGCTGTAGTTCTCTACAGGGTAATAGAAGTGACAGAGGATTTACGGTTGGGCCGATAACAGCCGTTTGAAGATAGATCAGAAGCTGCAAGGCCTGGACGGATTGGGTTGGTCAGCTGACAGGGTTGTTTGTTATCTGATGACCAACGGCGAAATCCTCTCAGATGCCAGTGATTGGAGTTTGGAGTCTGGTGTGGAACGTGCAGGAAAGAAGGAGAAAATGTCCATGGACGTTACAATGGGAGGTTAGGGATGGAACCGATTCCAGGGTCTGATATTATCTGGGATGAGAATACTCTGAGGTGAAATTGAAAGAGACCAGATAACTGTACGGACAGAAAGGATTACAGGATGGACAGACATGATTACAGGATGGACAGACAGGAATATAAAGCCTTTTATTGGTCAGGACCATGCTCATCAATCAGGCTGTGGTAGTTCTGGTCCACTTAATAAATAATTAACCAGGTCGAAGACGGGTCAATTCAAACACTCAGTCTCTTGGAGAAAGAGGATACAACAGAAACCTATTTACAAGAGTGTGCTCCGAACAGATAACGTTCCAATTAAGAAACAAAACAACATTTACTCACAAAACCACAGGCTATGCACACAATGTGTTTCGACTATACTACCATTTGTAGTGATCAGTGTATCCTCATCACAATCCTAATACTTATTGAAACCCTGCAAGGAGGGCCAGCAAGCATATGTGGAGCTGTTCAGGGTCTGGATGGTGGCAGTAGAGAGTGCCTCGGAGATGAGAGAGAGGCTGGTGAAATGAGAGGGCTGGTGAAATGAGGGGACTATCTAGGGGGGAAAGACAGCATTCACAGCAGCTACCCTTATTTCCGATAAGTACCCCCTGATTGTGCTGTGAGATTCTGGGAGGCAATTTTTTTTAAATGAAATTCTGTCTCTCTCTCTCTCTCTCTCTCTCTCTCTCTTTTCTCTCACCCTCCCTCATTATCTCTCTCTCCCTATCATTTTCTATATTACTCTCTCTCTCTCTCTCTCTCTCTATCTCTCTCTCCCTCTCTCTGTGTGTCTCTCTCTCAGCAGCTGCTTTATGAAACCAATAATGACTTTTAATCCAGGTGTCCTGGCAACCATGTTTCTAGAAGGCACAAAGCATCAGCGGGATTTGCAGTGGAATATTTATGTGGATAAAGTGCTGCTTGCAAATGAGAAAGTGTGTTTCCTGCTTGATGCTTTTATTAAAAACAGGACCATCTCAACTTGTTCAAACGCCTGAGATTTGTGATGAGAAAGGGAACACTCTTCATCCATATCAGCTATTCTTAGGCACGCACAGAGCAGGAAGGGGCCAAGGTTTTATGACAGTGCACAGTGTATTCACAGAAATGTATTGATAGTTTACTGTTGAGTAGAAAAGCCACCCACAGAAAAGAGTTGTTCTAGTAACAACTATTACACTTTTTATGCAAAAACCCTTAAACATATTACGCAGAAACCTCTGTGGGGGAGTCAGTCTTTTGGTCATATCATTGAAAGCTTTCAGACTGTCTTTTGGTCATATCATTGAAAGCTTTCAGACTGTCTTTTGGTCATATCATTGAAAGCTTTCAGACTGTCTTTTGGTCATATCATTGTAAGCTTTTGGACTGTCTTTTGGTCAAGGTTAACGTTAGCATCCTCTTTTTCAAGGGCTCTCTGAATAACCCTCATAGCTGACAAAAAAGAACAAAAGACAAAAGAAAAAAATCACAATCTCACCTCAACGTGATTCAATTAGAATATTTGGACATAAAAAATTGTGTAAACTGTTTTTTTTTTTTAACCTACTATGTCTTTCCTCTCAATGGCTCTGAAGTAAATCATGCAAAATTGATTAATGACAACTCATTGATTATGGATCAATTGTTGCTCAATTGAATAAGGTGCAGACGATTTGGGAGCTTTTTTATAAAAAAAGAGGCAGGAACAACAGAGCCAAGCAGGCGAGGGCCCGTGCCAAGAAGGACAGAAGTGATGACAAAGCAAATTCAAATGAAGTGGAAGAGTGAGTGAGGTGAGTTCTCACACTGAAGGTTGCAAAGAAGAAGCGACGGTGGTGTGAGGGGGCGGAGTGAGAGATGGATTGAAAAAGAGAGGGAGAGAGAAGGAGAAGGAAGGAGCGAGGCAGGAACAATATGGGAATGATGAATGCTTGACTGTCAGGCGACGGCGGAGAGCAGAGAGCCGTGCTTAAGGGTGAATAGTATCTGCACGCGTGCAGCAGCACTGGGAGAGAGAGCGAGGAGACAGACAGAAAAGATTGAATGGCAGTTTTGTTGACACGAGTGTACTTGTGTGTTTAAAAAAAGTTGTATGTGTGTTAACATGTGTGTGTGTTTTGCATGTGTGTGCGCATATAGACAGCTTGTGTGTACGTGTGTGTGTGTGTGTGTGTGTGTGTGTTTGTGTTTGTGTGTGTGTACCTAAGACCTCTCTGAGTACATAGGTGAGCAGGTGTTTCTGCAAGATGTGTGTCTGAGAGAGGGTGTCTGTGTCTGTGTGTGCGTGTCAGAATGTGTGTCTGTGTTTGTGTGTGTTTGTCTCTGAGAGTGTATGTGTTTATATGTGTATGTGTGTGTGTGTGTGTGTGTGTGTGTGTGTGTGTGTGTGTGTGTGTGTGTTTGAGTGTGTGTGTACGTGTGTTTGTCTCTGAGTGATTATGTTTGTGTGTGTGTATGTGTGTGTACTTGTGTTTGTCTCTGAGTGTATGTTTGTGTGTGTTTGTCTCTGAGTGTGTGGTTGGGGTGTTTGTTAAAGGACAGTGGATGATGAGTCGCTCTTGGATAATGAGAATGCCCATTTTTGTGTAATTCAGTGTGTGTGTGTGTGTGTGTTGTAAGTCATGTTACTGTACACCTCCTAGTGCCACAGCAAGGACATCTCTCACAGTGCAGAAGCAGGCACCGTATTACTGGATTAAGAAAGCACAGACCAAATGGACTTGGCTGACATCCACAATTATATTCCTCTGTTCCGATTGACACTCCCATGAGTTCCCATTAGCCATATAAACTTGGCACTGGGCCTGTGTACTAAGCCATCTCTTGTTAAACGCACAGGAAGGGGGCCAACAGGATGAGTGCCTGGCCTGGAGTGTGTGTGTGTGTGTGTGTGTGTGTGTGTGTGTGTGTGTGTGTGTGTGTGTGTGTGTGTGTGTGTGTGTGTGTGTGTGTGTGTGTGTGTGTGTGTGTGTGAGTGCCTGGCTGAGCTTTAATATCTTACACCGAGAAGCGTTTCATCACCCTGACCGCTAATTACAGCTACGAGCCCCCACCTCTTCCCGAGTCCCCCCCCCCCCATGCTGCTCAATCAGGGGTGAAGGCCCCGAGACTGTAAGCGTAATGTAGGTCTACTCCTCACCCTCTACAACATCCCCCCCCCCCCCACCCACCCCACCCAGTGACAGTGACAAATCAGCCCTGTTGTGTTGTCCAGTGATGGTCTCATTTGCATCTGCATCAGCGTTTATTCATTAAGCGGCCGCTTTTGTCCAAAGAGCCTTTGCACATTTAATTTGCACGGTCGACTCACACGCTAAGGGTTAGCAATAAATATTTACACCAGTCATTAACGTAATGAATGCAACAGACGCAGACAGGGGCTGACAAGAGTAAATATTCAGCTCCGATAATGTAGCTGTCGTCATTAAAGTTGTGTACAGGGCTGTGCAGTGAATACACTTTGGGCCTGATCTCACACTAGGGGACCAACATGGCTTTGAACCCTCTGTGCTAGCATGCACTCCTCCCGTGTCTAAACTTCAGGAAACCTCTGTGCTAGCATGCTCCCCTTGTGTGTCTGAGCTAGCATGCTCTCCTCCTGTGACTGTGCTAGCATGCTCTCCTCCCGTGTCTGAGCTTCAGGAACCCGCTGTGCTAGCATGCTCCCTCCCGTGTCTGAGCTTCAGGAACCCTCTGAGCTAGCATGCTCCCTCGCGTGTCTGAGCTTCAGGAACCCTCTGAGCTAGCATGCACTCCTCCCGTGTCTAAACTTCAGGAAACCTCTGTGCTAGCATGCTCCCCTTGTGTGTCTGAGCTAGCATGCTCTCCTCCTGTGACTGTGCTAGCATGCTCTCCTCCCGTGTCTGAGCTTCAGGAACCCGCTGTGCTAGCATGCTCCCTCCCGTGTCTGAGCTTCAGGAACCCTCTGAGCTAGCATGCTCCCTCACGTGTCTGAGCTTCAGGAACCCGCTGTGCTAGCATGCACTCCTCCCATGTCTGAGCTTCAGGAACCCTCTGAGCTAGCATGCTCCCTCACGTGTCTGAGCTTCAGGAACCCGCTGTGCTAGCATGCACTCCTCCCGTGTCTGAGCTTCAGGAACCCTCTGAGCTAGCATGCTCCCCTTGTGTGTCTGAGCTAGCATGCTCTCCTCCTGTGACTGTGCTAGCATGCTCTCCTCCCGTGTCTGAGCTTCAGGAACCCGCTGTGCTAGCATGCTCCCTCCCGTGTCTGAGCTTCAGGAACCCTCTGAGCTAGCATGCTCCCTCGCGTGTCTGAGCTTCAGGAACCCTCTGTGCTAGCATGCTCCCCTTGTGTGTCTGAGCTTCAGGAACCCGCTGTGCTAGCATGGTCCCTCGCGTGTCTGAGCTTCAGGAGTGAGGGCAAGGCTAGAACGACTTCACCCAATGGCAAGATGACATTTACAAGACGACTGCAATGCACTGACATCAGTGCACATGTTACGTAGTGCGAAATCAATTCCCATTGAAAAGCACTCACACAAATGACTCCTCACAAACATTGTAAGAGTTCTGCATTGGTAGAAGCATTTCCTGTGCAGTGCAAACTGAGATATTACTATAATGCCCAGCCATTAGACATGCACAGTACACATAGCTTTTCTCACACACACACACACACACACACGCACACAAACACACACACACACACACACACACATATACTGTATATGCACAAACAATGTACACACACTGTTGGCTTGCGTCCTGCTCTGGACTGTGCATTTCTTGATGTAGGTGGAGACTGGGCGTGGCCCTGTAATGACTGGGCCTGGCCTACCAGGATATAAGCAATCCAATTTCCAAGATGGATGCTCGCTCTCGCCTCGCAAAGACAGACGCTGCCACACCCAAAACTTTTGTTCACTAAAACAACACTGTGACACCAATTTATGTTACGAATCCCAATCCGAAATCGTAACATAAGAGGAGTCATAGTGTTGTTTTAGTGAACAAGAGTATAAGTTTACTTATAACAAACAAAACGCCACAATCCCATACAAAAACAATGTGGTTATAAGACCGAAAGAACCCCTCACGCTTGCTGTGTTGGTGGTGTGCACTTGCCTGGCTCCCGTGCCCGACGTACAAATCACGAGACAGGCAAAACAAGAAGTGAGTCTTCCGCAGTCCTAACTTACTTACCTACACTAACTAACTACAACTAATCAAGTGCTGAAAATAACCACCAGGTAATAAACAATGATCAAGATCCAGAATATAAGTAGAATTGCAAGTACACAGTCAATCGACTAAAGTTTTGGGTGTGCCAGCGTCTGTCTTAGCGAAGCGAGAGCGAGCATCCATCTTGGAAATTGGATTGCTTTTATCCTGGTAGGCCAGCCCCAGTCATTACAGGACCACGCCCAGTCTCCACCTACATCAAGAAATGCACAGTCCAGAGCAGGAAGCAAAGCCAACCCCAGGACTATGTAACACACACATACACACACACACATATGCACAAACAATGCACACTAACTCCACACGTAACACATAGGTACTGCAGTCCACCTGCTGTGGAGAAAGACTTCAAAACCAGTTACAGTCTGTCACTGGTGTCCTCCACCAGTGACAGAGCTAGGATGGATCCCTGTCATGCTCTGACAAGTATAGCACACAGATGCTGTGTGTGTGTGTGTGTGTGTGTGTGTGTGTGTGTGTGTGTGTGTGTGTGTGTGTGTGTGTGTGTGTGTGTGTGTGTCTGTGTGTGTCTGTGTCTGTGTGTCGGTGAGTGTGTGTGTCTGTGGGTGAGTGTGTATGTCTGTGTGTGTGTGCGTGTGTGTGTGTGTGTGTGTGTTTGTGTGTGTGTGTGTGTGTGTGTGTGTGTGTGTATGTGTGTGGCAGCAGCAGCACAGTGAGTGTGATGGGTATTGACAGGTGATTGACTTGTGGCGCAGCAGTGACTCGTGAAGCTATCCCACTGCAGACTCCCCTCCAGGATCTAGGCTCTCTGCAGGAGACAAGGGACAGTCAGGGACTCTCAGTGTGTGTGTGTGTGTGTGTGTGTGTGTGTGTGTGTGTGTGTGTGTGTGTGTGTGTGTTGGTGTGTGTATGTGTCTGACTGTCACTACCTGACTGTCTCCAGTCACTCTGGAGAAAACAGATTTTCATTGGCATGTTCGACTCTCGGCTAGTGTAAGGGCACGATAACGGAGTGGAGGAGAGGAGGAGAGTAAGGTAACAGAGTGGAGGAGAGGAGGAGAGGAGGAAAGTAAGGTAACGGAGGAAAGGAGGAGAGGAGAGTAAGGTAACGGAGAGGAGGAGAGTAAGGTAACGGAGAGGAGGAGAGGAGGAGAGTAAGGTAACGCAGAGGAGGAGAGGAGGAGAGGAGAGTAAGGTAACGGAGAGGAGGAGAGTAAGGTAACGGAGAGGAGGAGAGGAGGAGAGTAAGGTAACGCAGAGGAGGAGAGGAGGAGAGTGAGGTAACGGAAAGGAGGAGAGGAGGAGAGTAAGGTAACGGAGAGGAGGAGAGTAAGGTAACAGAGTGGAGGAGAGGAGGAGAGGAGGAGAGTAAGGTAACGGAGAGGAGGAGAGGAGGAGAGTAAGGTAACGGAGAGGAGGTCAGTAAGGTAACAGAGTTGAGGAGTGGAGGAGAGGAGGAGAGTAAGGTAACGGAGAGGAGGAGAGGAGGAGAGTGAGGTAACGGAGAGGAGGAGAGGAGGAGAGTGAGGTAACGGAAAGGAGGAGAGGAGGAGAGTAAGGTAACGGAGAGGAGGAGAGGAGGAGAGGAGGAGAGGAGGAGAGTGAGGTAACGGAAAGGAGGAGAGGAGGAGAGTAAGGTAACGGATAGGAGGAGAGGAGGAGAGGAGGAGAGTGAGGTAACGGAAAGGAGGAGAGGAGGAGAGTAAGGTAACGGATAGGAGGAGAGGAGGAGAGTAAGGTAACGGAGAGGAGGAGAGTAAGGTAACGGAGTGGAGGAGTGGAGGAGAGGAGGTCAGTAAGGTAACGGATCTAGTCTGATAGTAAAACACCAACAGAACTGAGGGAGATTCTATGAGTATTATGAGAGTCTATTATAGCCAAATGCTGGAAACTAACCAAATGCTTCGTTGATCAGATTGTCTGTGGCAAGGCTGAAATGCAACACATGAAACTTACAATTGGTGTAACGGCTGACATATTGGCCTTCGGACCATGTATTTGCCTAAGTTAATGTCTGGCTGCCTTTACAAATAATAACTCAACTGCGATATCTCTTCCCAAACCTGTTGAAGATGAAATGTGGTCCTTATTAAGCCCCTGGTCAGATAGCTATGGCTAAATCTCCCATATACCAAATACCAAAGGGAAATTGGTCAGGCTTTAAGTTTTATGTTAATTTATTGTCTGATTTGTGTCTATTAAAATGTCCTCAAACTGAATACACTCTAGAGTTTGTGTTATTTTTGATTCTAGGATTGACTTCCGCTTTCCAGCTTCAGTCTGCAGAGGCCATATCAAATTTTATCACACCAAGCACATTTTTTTAATCTGACGATCAAAACCTGTTCATCTACAATGGATACAAATAAAACCTTGGGGAGCACTAGAAAGAAATTGCCTGGCAGCCGGTATGGCATATGCTGAGAAATGGTTCAGCGATGTGATTGCTTTCAGGATTAAAGTAATGCTTTACTGGGCTGACCCCAGAGGCTTGGGGCTGTTTTGTTGCAATGGACAATGCAGGGATTCTCGTTGGCTTTTAGCTCTCAGATAGAAAAGAACAGCGCTCGCTCCCTGCGTAAAGGCCATTCAAACAGCCCTGTGAGTTTATGGGTATAGGAATTAAAATAAGACCATTTGCCAGGATGCCTGTCTCACATGCGAACATCCCCTTTCACCCTCACCCAGACTCCAGACGGTATAGCAAAAGAACATTGTCACTTCATGTGAGCCAAAAGAGACAAAAATATTGAAAGTGGCCGTGAAGAACTGTGGAACATGAGTCATGACTCACCACATGAGCACACACACACACACACTCCGGCATGAACACGCATGCACACCATGACGCCAGGTGCACAAACACACACAACACAACAGTGGGTGGGCTAGGCGAACACTGTGACCCTCCAGCCTCTGTGATATTTCCCATGAAATACCCCTTACATAACCTGACAGAATAACATTACCTTTGTCCTTGAAGAATACTAAGAAAAGTATAGAAAAATGGAGAGAGAAAAGAAAAGAAAAAGAATCACTTATTCCCTCACTGAGCCCATCTAACAATGACTCAGCAACATCAAGTCCCTGACTTTCCTCTTGAAAGGAAGGGATAGAGAGTGACTGTGGTCTGGGCTGAGGTGTGTGTGTGTGTGTGTGTGTGTGTGTGTGTGTGTGTGTGTGTGTGTGTGTGTGTGTGTGTTTCTGTGATTGATATTGAAGTGGCAGCCACATTGACATCTTGGTGACTGAAGCCCGGTAGCAAATGTAAGGCCTCCAGGACTCCATTGTGACGAATGGGATTGAAGCCAGACAGATACAGATGGAGAATTAGCTGTGAGGCTTGATCCACGTTACTGAAGACACACACACACACACACACACACACACACACACACACACACACACACACACACACACCGAGGGAGAGAGAAAAGAAAAGCAGTGTGTGGGGGAGAGAACTTATAATAGGACTGTGTTCAAAGAGCAGCCTCAGCACAGAATAGGCTCTTATTTCACTCTTCCCTCACATCACACACTCATTCTCTATCTCTCTCTCTCTCTCTCTCTCTGTATGTCTCTCTCTCTCTCTCTTTCTCTCTCTCATCTCTCACTGACACATGCTCAGTCATCGCTTCTCCCCCTCCCGCACAGCCTGCTCTCAGAACACACTGCGAGTGATAAAGTGGCGCTGATTAGGCAAACCAGGAGCCTAATCAGAGGTGTGAATGCGTGATTGGGCGGAGGAGAGAGACACGAGCGAGCGAAGCTGAGCCCTGGAGACTGATCTGAAACCAGTCCCAGCTTGCCTCTCCACAGATAACAACTACTGCCAGAGAAGGATCAGTCACCTCACACACTCACACAGCAATGACTCACCCCACTCTGAGTCAGGATTGGCATGTCTCATGCCACAGTCACTATGTCCTTGTGTAAGGACTGTTATTTTGAATGAAGAGTGCGTTACAAATAAAATGCATTATTATTATTATTATTATTATTATTATTATTATTAATAATAATATGTCAGGCATTAAATAATCATAAATAATCCAAGTTTTTTTTAGGCTTGTGGTGTTGTCATTGGCTCCTGTTCTGTGTATGATTGTGGTACATCCATTAGACCTTTAGTCAATGATGCGTTAGTATGTCCGTCATTCTTGTGGTATAGATAGTCTCTGTACGGGTCTCGCATGGGCAGGTAGACTCTCCGGTAGTCGTAGACCTTACTCTCTCCTGCCACTGCCTTGCGGTATTCCAGAGGGGAAAAGAGGGCTACGGAGTAAACCCAGACAGTAAAGGGCCACGGGAGTAAACCCAGACAGTAAAGGGCCACGGGAGTAAACCCAGACAGTAAAGGGCCACGGGAGTAAACCCAGACAGTAAAGGGCCACGGGAGTAAACCCAGACAGTAAAGGGCCACGGGAGTAAACCCAGACAGAAAAGGGCCATGGGAGTAAACCCAGACAGTAAAGGGCCACGGGAGTAAACCCAGACAGTAAATCTGGAGCAAAGCCCCCTGAGGGGCTGGACATCCTTCATTGTCATCCTTCCGGAAGCCCCTGCAGCCAAGCTGGAGTCGGACATATTGTTCCTCTCTCCTGCGGACAGCAGCAGCAGCAGCAAGGCCGAGAGGGGGATCCTGGCGTCTGGGCAGCCCA
>NC_137913.1:6647778-6655278 GCF_963457725.1 Sprattus sprattus | reverse complement strand
ATGGTCTCTTCCTGGAGCAATAAACCCAATCCCAGTTGAGCCAGCACTCCACAGCACTAAATTGTAAAAAGGCCATTTTGTCAGGGAGTGGGGAGTAGGGAGGCATGGAGAGGAGGAGATGGTGGGAAAGGGAGGAGGCGGTGGAGGAGGAGAAGGGTGTGTGGCTGAAGCATTGACCTTGGAAGGTTGGAGGCCACGCAGTGCCAAGGCTCTCCATCAGCAGAGATTCAGAGGTGTGGAGAGATGAAGGGACTAAGGGGACGGAGGTGTGGAGAGATGGAGGGAGGACTGGACGGAGGTGTGGAGAGATGGAGGGACTAAGGGACGGAGGTGTGGAGAGATGGAGGGATTAAGGGACGGAGGAGTGGAGAGATGGAGGGACTAAGGGACGGAGGTGTGGAGAGATGGAGGGATTAAGGGACGGAGGAGTGGAGAGATGGAGGGATTAAGGGACGGAGGAGTGGGGCCATGGAGGAGGCCGTCCATCTTTGGGAGAGCGTGTCAGGCAGCCTGTGAACAAGAGCTGGAGATTGATGTGTGCGCACTGGACACACACACACACACACACACACACACACACACACACACACACACACACACACACACACACACACACACACACACACACACACACACACACACACACACACACACAGATGTACACATACACATACAGGAGCTGGAGATTGATGTGTGCGCACTGGACACACACACACACACACACACACACACACACACACACACACACACACACACACACACACACACACACATACACACACACACACACACACACACATACACACACACACACACACACACACACACACACACACACAGATGTACACATACACATACAGGAGCTGGAGATTGATGTGTGCGCACTGGACCGCTCCCGTCTCCCGCAGCCCCCTCGTGCCTCAGCGCATGATGTGGGTGGGGAAGGGCTGCGCAGACACATGCTTACAGAAAGGGCATGTGTACACACACACACAGACACACACACAGACACACACACACACACACACACACACACACACACACACACAGACACACACACACACACACACACACATAGACACACACACACACACACACATACACACACACACACACACACACACACACACACACACACACACACACAGACACACACACACACACACACACACACACACACACCACACCACACACACACACAGATGTACACATACACATGAATACATACATTTGCAGATGAATAAATACACACACACACTCAAATGTTCATATCTGTATATACACTCACACACACATTCCTAGCAGATACTGTCCTTGAATATGTAATCACACAAGGATATACTGCATGTCTGTACATACCCACCCACACACAGACACACACATACATCACTCAGAATGTACTCACTTGTCTGCTCCAGTGGGAAAACCCAATTTACAGTATGTCTTCTAGAGTAAGCGTGGACATATATCACCATCCATACCATATATACCTGCTGACATTAGCTCCAAACATCTAGAGGTGTTGAAGCTGACCTACTGATGTTTTGGTCAACATTTAGTATGTATTTGATGAAGACAGAGACTGATCGTGATGAACTTTCCTCACTCATTATTTTTAATGAATCAAAGCCATCTGGGAACGTTAATTGCATGTTCTCTTCTTCCCTCGAATGCGGCAACCATCAATTAAATGAGCAAATAACTGGAATATGTCAAGTTCTCCGGCACTGTGGCCTTTAGGGAGGTGGAGTTTGGGGTTTGACAAAGGGGAGAGCAGTAGAAGAAGGAGGACACAGGAGGAGAGAGAGGAGAGAGAGAAGGGAAAGAGAGAGAGAGGGGAGGGAGAGGGGATAGATAGGGGAGAGAGAGGAGAGATAGGGGAGAGGAGAGAAAGAGAGAGAGGGGAGGGAGAGGGGAGAGAGAGGAGAGAGAGGGGAGAGAGAGGAGAGAGCTTGGCCTAGATTTGAGCACAGCTGAGTGGGGAGAGTGGATGTGGAGTGTGGTCCTGCCTGTCCTCTGGTGCTGTAGTATAAAACACAGTGTGGTCCTGCCTGTCCTCTGGTGCTGTAGTATAAAACACAGTGTGGTCCTGCCTGTCCTCTGGTGCTGTAGTGTAAAGCACAGTGTGGTCCTGCCTGTCCTCTGGTGCTGTAGTGTTAAAGCACAGTGTGGTCCTGCCTGTCCTCTGGTGCTGTAGTGTTAAAGCACAGTGTGGTCCTGCCTGTCCTCTGGTGCTGTAGTGTTAAAGCACAGTGTGGTCCTGCCTGTCCTCTGGTGCTGTAGTGTAAAGCACAGTGTGGTCCTGCCTGTCCTCTGGTGCTGTAGTGTTAAAGCACAGTGTGGTCCTGCCTGTCCTCTGGTGCTGTACTTTATAGCACAGTGTGGTCCGCCCCCTGGGTAATGTCTCACGCTTCGTCCAACCCCCCCTGAAGGAATTCCAGCGTCATCAGCCAATTATTAACTAGCTTGTGTTCACTGTCAGATACATGCACACACACACACACACACACACTTACATGTGGTTATACACACTCACCCACAAATGAGAGGAGAACTGAGTGTTTTGGGAAGAGTTCAAGGATCAGAGTGTGTATGTGTGTGTGGTGGTGGTGGTGGTGGTGGTAGGGGGGGAGGGAGGGGTGTGTGAGATGATAAATTGCAGTAGCTGTGGTATTAGGAGGACTGTTGAAGATCACAGGGGATGGAGACATATGTGGGACTCAGGAGATAAGCCCGTCTAAAGGAGGTAAATGTCATCCATCTCTATCACTCATCCGCACCCTCAGTCCCTCAAAGAGGATTAGCCTTGAAAAGACATTAGAAGCCATTTTGAGTTCTTATGTAGATCGTTTGATCAGTTATTATTATGATTATATTTTCGCTGTATTTCTGTGTTCTTTTCTTGTTTGACATATTTGCACCAATTACTGTGTGCTGGCTGTTTGCAATTGTCCTGCTCTTCAGTGTGTGGGTGAAACAGGATAAAAAAGAGACAAAACACTGTTTGATTTTAAAAGAAGGTACATTTTACTGGAAAAAATCCTTTAAAAACACGATCCACTTCCCAGAATCCAACAATGTAAAACATTAAACTGGAGAAGATATAAGTAACCTTACAGACTAGTTACAGCAAATTGCCATCTTAAGTACATTTTCTTCTAACACAACACTGCTGGCAATAACGGTGACCTACCCAGATGTTTACTTGCCTTTTTAAAAAAATGACCAAGGAAATATATCAACTTCTTGAACTACTACTGAGTATCAGAGTTAGTGACAGAAATCTTCAAATATATCTTCAAACTTCAACAGTTAAGACTTGCAACAGCTCTCTCTGTACCGCAGGATGCTATGTAAGGTACTACTAACTGCTACATAAATGTGCCATAATGCATTATTTAACACACTGGGCTCTGCACTCTGTTAAAGTGACCTGTTGCACGCTTCGTTCCGTGGGTGACTGAAGCGCGGCTCGGCTGAAACGCATATTAATTTTCCCTCCATGCGGGGAGCCCGGGGAGAACCGTCATCCGTGCTTTCAGTACAATCACCAAGGCTTCCATCAATCCGCATTGATTTCAATCACCAACCTGCCACTAAACATCAGACTCACTTGGGGGCTAACAGCCATAAGGATCTGTGCTTGTTTGGAGCAGTGATTTGTAATTTCACATGGCTGGAAATAACCTAAAAGTGATTTTTAGTTTTTTTTATTACATTTCTTTCAGGGTGTGATTTTTCAGAGGTCTTGATGAAAATGACCCCTGTTCTTACCTAGGTCATGGTGCCCATTTGAGCATTTATCCAAGCTGGAAGTCAGTTCTGAACTATAAGCTGAGGAACTGTATTTGCGAGCCTCCAGTTCCAAGATGTTGTTCAACCATTACAGAATAGAGTTCTTCAAAAACCTGAAATGAGATGGCGGCTTTCAGACTGGTCTTGAGAAGGCTCTATAGCTTATGAAGAATTTGGTTCTGGTTGGAACTTTGAAAATGGGTTCCTCTAGTCTATAGGAACTGAACTGAAACTATAAAAGGGTTCTTTTACAGGAATCCGATTAAAGCTATTCTTTAAGCCTGCAGAAATAAGTTAGTCTTGCTGTGCCACTCTGAGTTGCTTTAGATATCTTCTCTGGGGACACAATTACCTGAAGCTGGTGATACAAATACAGTTCAAATACAGTTCAACGCACTGTGTGTCTGTCATCACAGCTCATTATTAAATGGTTGGTGGGATTTTACACAACAGGGAGCATATTAATCAAATCAAGACTACTGATTCCAGTTGTATCAGCACACCAAGCAGTCCGGCGTCACATCCTCTGCTTACCAAAGAAAACTTGCAGGGTTCCGGGCCCAGCGGATAAAAAAAGAAACATTGCGACACAAACGCGTTTCATTCTGTGCAACATTCCCAGCTCTTTCCTGATTGCAAAGCCAGTTGTTTTGTTGAGTGATGAGTAATACAATTATACAAAGTTCCCATTTTTCTTTAAAAAGGCAGAAGTGTCCCAGTCACAGTAAAGCTCGTCACACAGTCTATTGCTACAAGGAAAAACAGGCTTCTCAAGGTGCCTTTAAGGAGGACTGAATGAACTCATGCAGCACTGAAAATGGGAATGGGGGGGGGGGGGTGCTCACAGAGCTGATGGAAGGAAGCATGCATGGCGACTACAATAACATGGTAAACGGTTGACACTGAAGATGTGAACCTGTGAATCTTCTTTATATAGAAACGATTTTCCCCGGGGTTCCACAGTGTGGCGTTTGTACGGTCCCCAACAGGGACAGGGTGGCTCAGGGCATTATTGCAGAGGAAAAACAGGACAGAGGAAGTAAACAAAAACATACAACCCCCGAAACACACAGTGGCCGCATCCCTGGTCGATGTGAAGCAGGCACATCACGCGGTGACACTGTGTACAGATGGCTCGTTAATTCCCTCAGCTCCTCCTGGGACTGATCCCGCAGCACCACCCCCCCCCCCCCCCCCCCCCCCCCCCACCCCCCCGCACCCCCCCAGCCCAAAGGTTTGTCACACTGGCTGGCTGTGACATTCCCACACACTCGCTCAGTGCCACCACTGATTCAGAACCACACACAAAGCACTCCATATTATATGAGGTTTACAGCCATTCAACATACATTGTGACTGATTACATTACACAGTATACAGTATGTAGGTTATGGTTTGCCAATGGAATGCCAATGCTGATATACTGTATGTGTGTGTGTGTGTGTGTGTGTGAAGTAACATGCAATGGTTACATCTTAAGAGATATCCTGCTAGATTCTGGCATTTGAGGCGCCTCATTGGTAACAAAATGCTTAAAAAATGCAAAAGCTGTTTCTGTAAAGACACATCGCTAATGCAAGTCTGGTGTACGAATGGTTACAGATAGAGGTTGAATACTGAGCCCTCCACATTTACTGATCCTCCATCACCTACACACACCTCTGTGGCTGCAATGTTATGAGCCCTAACAAACAAGGCAGGACACACTGAAATAATCCAACAGACCACCCCACTCCACAAACAAACACACAAACACACACCCCATAAGAGTGGTGATTTGGTTCTGCTCCATGCAGGGGGGTGCTGTAAGGTGTATGGTGCGTATGCTGTCTGGATTTGCTCTTCTGACTTAACCAACCAATATGGAGTCTTGCTGTAGAATATGGAGTCTTGCTGTAGAATGTGGAGTCTTGCTCTAGAATATGGACTCTTGCTCTAGTCACTGCAAACTAACGTGGTCATGACGGGTGAGGAGAATAATGCACATTCACAGACCATGACAGCGATGCGATGCCGTTATAAACATCCACACTCTCTTACACATTATTGTCTGTTACATTATTGTGTGTTATTCTAAAGTTTCCAATGATCTAACTATAGACCACACATCTTTGAGACAACAACAATCACCTACCTCTCAATTAACTTGTCAGTACAATCTATTGGTGTCAATTATTATATCACCATGCTTTCTATCTAACTTTAGGTCCATCTACAGCCTTGAATGTAGAAACGTATTACGTGTAACAAATGGTAGATCAAGTACATGTGATATTAAGGAAGAAAATATAGGAATTTGTATGTTAGTACATCACAATACAACTTGACAGCTGGTCACTGTCCATCACTTCACAGTCTGAATTAGTCTGAGTGGCTCGAAGCAGCCATTGCTAAGAAAGTTTCAAGAAAACTGGTCAACACTGAAGTCGACCACTACTTAAAAGGGAGAACACACTTAGGTAGACCACTACTTAAAATGAAAGACACCTTTAAGTCGACCACTACTTAAAATGGAGGAAAGCTTTAAGTCGACCCCTACTTAAAAGGGAGAGCAGAAAGGCCTGAGGTAAAAGTGCCTCTTGCTTTTACTCTCAAACTAAGAACATGGTGGAGACTTCTCATGCTGACGTTTCACACAAAACTAACTACAGGAATCTAAAAACACTCTCTCTCTCTCTCTCTCTCTCTTTCTCTGTCTTTCTAACAGACACACACTCACGCAAACAAACACACACGCGCACGTGCGTGTCAGTTATAATTTCCTTGCCTGCGCCCCCCCCCCCCCCCCAACACACACACGCGCCTCAGGAACGTCAAATGTCCTGATATAGTGCTGACTTCCTGCTGATCTCTCAAAAACTAATTTGAAAACACTTTTGATGTGACGCCTGGCCTCGCCGAGCTAAGATGCTGATGCGAGGCGGTGGCGGAGGCGCTGAGAAGGTCAGCGATAGCTGAAGAACCTGAGATAGATCTCCCCTAACAGTCTCCACGCACAAACAACACCACATAAGTACAAGTAAAGATGTGCAATAGAACGTGAATACTCTGGAGTATATGACTCAACAGCTTCATATATATATTTATATATATTTTCATATATCTACATAGATATAGTGATATAGATATAGATAGATAGATAGATAGACAGACAGATAGAAAGATAGATATCTATATAGTCTAAAATGTCTCTATGGGATATACGCGTAGAACGATGAAATATCGGCTTTCCTTCCTGCTGAAGAGCACGTAAATAAATACATCTTAATCTTAGGGAGGAGACTCGGAGAACAAATGCCTTCTCGGCCACTGCGAGTCTTCCCTTCAATGGTGCACGGATGCTCCGATCGAAAGTCACTGTGTCTAACTACGCTCTAGAAGAGGTGAAGCGCCCCCTTTCAGTTCTTCCCCTCCTCTCCTGCTAGCACACTGCTCGGTGCTTTTCTCCACTTTTCCACACAATCTTTCCTCCGTCCTGCCTTTGCTTCACCCAGGTCTAAAAGCTTGACAAAGGGTTGACAAAAACGTTTCTGCCTTCCTTTGATATCTCCTCTTCTCCCTCTCTCCTTGTCTGCCTCACTTAGCTACTATATAGGCTTGAAGTTGAGAGTAAAAATGGATGTAAAAGGGCGGGAAATAGCACCTTTAAAGAGTCTCTCTTTCTATCTGCCCCTCCACTTCTCCTTCTCACAGTTTCTCTCTCCT
>NC_137913.1:6637778-6640278 GCF_963457725.1 Sprattus sprattus | reverse complement strand
ATACACACACCACACACACCACACACACACACACACACACACACACACACACACACACACACACCACAGACAGTCATACAGACACACACACACACACTCAGGCTGCACTTTCATTGGCATCTTCCTCACCTGGCAGAAGATGAGCATGTTCCAGATCTTACAGCCTTTCCTGTAGGCGGAGAGCTTCTTCTCAATCTCCTCTGAGACGGAGAGACGCAAGAGAGGCAGAGAGACAAAAAAAAGAACGAGACAGATGAGAGAAAGAAAAAGCGGCAGACAGAACTCAGCCAAAAAAATTCACCATGATGTCTGAACTGCTTGCAATGTTCCTGTGATGGAAGCCAAATGAAACACTTACCCAGAATGTCATCGAATGTGGCATGCTCGTGGTCCTGGATGGACAAAGAAGAACCAGCAGTCATCAACACAGCCAACGTGTGTGTGTGTGTGTGTGTGTGTGTGTGTGTGTGTGTGTGTGTGTGTGTGTGTGTGTGTGTGTGTGTGTGTGTGTGTGTGTGTGTGTGTGTGTGTGTGTGTGTGTGTGTGTGTGTGTGTGTGTGTGTGTGTGTGTGTGTGTGTGTGTGTGTGTGTGTGTGTGTGTGTGTGTGTGTGTGTGTGTGTGTGTGTGCCACTGGATTAACCAGCAGTCATCAGCACAGCCAACGCCACTGGATTAACCAGCAGTCATCAGCACAGCCAACGTGTGTGTGTGTGTGTGTGTGTGTGTGTGTGTGTGTGTGTGTGTGTGTGTGTGTGTGTGTGTGCCACTGGATTAACCAGCAGTCATCAACACAGCCAACGCCACTGGATTAACCAGCAGTCATCAACACAGCCAACGCCACTGGATTAACCAGCAGTCATCAACACAGCCAACGCGTGTGTGTGTGTGTGTGTGTGTGTGTGTGTGTGTGTGTGTGTGTGTGTGTGTGTGTGTGTGTGTGTGTGTGTGCCACTGGATTAACCAGCAGTCATCAACACAGCCAACGTGTGTGTGTGTGTGTGTGTGTGTGTGTGTGTGTGTGTGTGTGTGTGTGTGTGTGTGCCACTGGATTAACCAGCAGTCATCAGCACAGCCAACGTCACTGGATTAACCAGCAGTCATCAGCACAGCCAACATGTGTGTGTGTGTGTGTGTGTGTGTGTGTATGTGTGTGTGTGTGTGTGTGCCACTGGATTAACCAGCAGTCATCAACACAGCCAACGCCACTGGATTAACCAGCAGTCATCAACACAGCCAACGTGTGTGTGTGTGTGTGTGTGTGTGTGTGTGTGTGTGTGCCACTGGATTAACCAGCAGTCATCAACACAGCCAACGCCACTGGATTAACCAGCAGTCATCAGCACAGCCAACATGTGTGTGTGTGTGTGTGTGTGTGTGTGTGTGTGTGTGTGTGTGTGTGTGTGTGTGTGTGTGTGTGTGCGCCACTGGATTAACCAGCAGTCATCAGCACAGCCAACGTCACTGGATTAACCAGCAGTCATCAACACAGCCAACATGTGTGTGGGTGTGTGTGTGTGTGTGTGTGTGTGTGCCACTGGATTAACCAGCAGTCATCAGCACAGCCAACGTCACTGGATTAACCAGCAGTCATCAGCACAGCCAACGTGTGTGTGTGTGAGTGTGTGTGTGTGTGTGTGTGTGTGTGTGTGTGTCTGTGTCTGTGTCTGTGTGTGTGTGTGTGTGTGTGTGTGTGTCTGTGTGTGTGTGTGTGTGTGTGTGTGTGTGTGCGTGTGTGTGGGTGTGTGTGTGTGTGTGTGAGTGTGCGTGTGTGTGTCTGTGTGTGTGTGTGTGTGTGTGTGTCTGTGTGTGTGTGTGTCTGTGGGTGGGTGACTCACATAGAGGATGGGAATGATAGACGGATCGTCTCTGCGGATGATGTTGGGTACGTACTCAGCCTTTGGCACCTTAGATGAAATCAACTGAAGAGGGGGAGGGGGAGGGAGAGAGAGAGGAATATAGACAGACAGAGAGAGAGAGAAAAATAGAGAGAGAGAAAGGCAGGGAGAGAGAGAGAAAGGGAGGGAGAGAGAGAGAGAAAGGCAGGGAGAGAGAGAGAAAGGGAGGGAGAGAGAGAGAGAAAGGCAGGGAGAGAGAGAGAAAGGGAGGGAGAGAGAGAGAGAAAGGCAGGGAGAGAGAGAGAAAGGGAGGCAGAGAGATTAAGAGAGAGAGAGAAAGGCAGGGAGGCAGAGAGAGATAGAGACAGAGAGAGAGAGAGAGAGAGAGAGAGAGAAAGGGAGAGAGTGAGAGAGAAAGGGAGGCATAGAAATACAGACAGAGAGAGAGAAAGTAAGGGAGAGAGAGAAAAGGGAGGGGGACACAGATAGAGAGAGACAGAAAGAGAGCGAGAGAGACAGCGGGAGAGAGAGCGAAAGGGAGAGAGGCAGAGATAGAGAAAGGGAGCGAAAGTGAGAGAAAGGGAGGGAGACAGAGAAAGAGAGAGATAGAGAGAGAGACAAAGGGAGAGAGAGAGAAAAGGAAGGGGATTAGAAGAGAGAGGGA
>NC_137913.1:6630278-6632778 GCF_963457725.1 Sprattus sprattus | reverse complement strand
GGTATTCTCATTATAGCTCTCACGATTCTTTAACTCTCTCGGCTCTCACTCCGATTTGCTTGCAATTGTTCTTACCACTGGACCTTTGAAAGTGTATTAGCAAATTCCTGTCGACATCAAACCAATTCAAAAGACCTTGTTTGAGTTAATAAACTACATGAAACATTGTGGAAGATCTCAGTTTTTCCATACGTCCGCATTAAGTATGCAGTCCAGCAAGAAGTCCACATTCCATTGAAGAGGACTAAAGGCCATTTTGCCCACGGCTGACCCTCATGGAGAGACTTCATAGGGACTTGAGCTGTTATTTACAAACATAATTAAGTTCAAGAGGGCCCATTACACCTGCACTTAGTAGCTGTAATAGGCTTGCTTATGACCTCAACAACTCAATACAGAGAAGCTCAGAAGGGGCCATCTTTGCAGGGGAACTTGGTGTACGTGTTCTTTACTGTACCCCTGAGCCTTAACATATGTCTTAAAAATAACAATGCTAGTGTTTGGTGTAAAGCAAGTAGAGTTTCTGTCTGTATAATTCTAGGGTTTGGTGTAAAGCAAGGAGAGTTTCTGTCTGTATAATTCTAGGGTTTGGTGTAAAGCAAGTAGAGTTTCTGTCTGTATAATTCTAGGGTTTGGTGTAAAGCAAGGACAGTTTCTGTCGGTATAATTATAGTGTTTGGTGTATTATACATGTATAGCAAGTAAAGTTTCTGACTGTATAGTTCTACGGTTTGGTGTAAAGCAAGTAGAGTTTATGTCTGTATAATTCTAGGGTTTGGTGTATTATACATGTATAGCAAGTAGAGTTTCTGACTGTATAATTCTAGGGTTTGGTGTAAAGCAAGTAGAGTTTATGTCGGTATAATTCTAGGGTTTGGTGTAAAGCAAGGAGAGTTTCTGTCGGTATAATTCTAGGGTTTGGTGTAAAGCAAGTAGAGTTTATGTCGGTATAATTATAGTGTTTGGTGTAAAGCAAGTAGAGTTTCTGACTGTATAATTATACGGTTTGGTGTAAAGCAAGTAGAGTTTATATCTGTATAATTATACGGTTTGGTGTAAAGCAAGTAGAGTTTCTGACTGTATAATTATAGGGTTTGGTGTAAAGCAAGTACAGTTTCTGACTGTATAACTCGCATAGTCTCGGGCAGCCATCCAATCTGTGACAGACGTTTTCACAAGCTTGGTCTTGTCATGACGCGGGTTTGTCTCCAAGGAGCTGAAACTAAATCAATTAGGACGTTGAGTCATCTGGTCTGACTGGCATCGGTCCAAGAGTCTGACTGCAGCGCTGTCCTCCGACACGTTGTATAGCAGCACGTCAGCCTCCTCACAAGCGCGTGATCACACAACCCCACTGCAACCCCACACACACACACACACACACACACACAGGCCGACCCCCACACTCATACCAAAATTCCTTTCGCCTTGTAAATGCAAAACATGTTCCCTAAAGTCTATATATGTATACTAATACTGTACTCTGTCATTCAGATGCAGACATACTGCAAGTTCACATCACACAAACAAACATAACTATACATCCAGGTCCACTTCCACATCAGTGCATGTACAAACACACACAAAAATAACGATGCTCACTCTCCCTCTTTCTGTCACATTCCAGCCCACGCACACCCATCCAACCCCCCCCCCCCCCCCCCCCCACACCCCCAACACGCACAAAGACACCAACCCCAGGGGCCAACATTCATTGATGGACACGTTGCTGGCATCATGCAATGTCCTACAGCTTGACACATGACCTAAAGCTAATTTAATAACTTTCCAAAATAATTTAGCTAATTTCTTAACATTAGATCATATGCTGGGGTGTACAGACATAGTTCTATTTATAAATTAGCTACTTCAAAGCAACTTCTAAAAAGCAAAGATGACCAACTCTCATTTAAACCCAATCTCCGTCATGTTCCTAGATATTAAAAAGTGCTACACATGCAGGTATCATCAATAAAATCCCAATTAACCGAAGCACAGATATTAAAAACATTCCTTAAAAGCATTGTGCTGACTCTGAGGCCTCATTGGTTTAGATCAATAGCATCGCCATACAGCATATTTGTCCATTGGTAGACAAAAACATTTTTTTCCCAAAAGAATAAAAAATGGCCTTATGATATGTAGAAAACTTTTGCTTATCAGAGCAGCAGTGTGCGCAACAAAAAACTTTGAAATTCTTTTAATTGAATTTGAATCGAGGTCACAGGCTATGGAATACATTTTAGGAAGGCACGTGAGGCGTGAAGGGTGGACAGGGTGGCCTTGTTGCCCCGCTCATTCATGGACCTCCGTAAGCGGGACTGCCGGAGATAACCCCACTTACCCCCAGAGGCTGTTAATTACACCAACTGCCCCAGACCAGGAGAAACATCACCTGCCAGCTACCTGCCCTAGACCAGGGGAAAACTACACCTGCCACCTAACTGCCCCAGACCTGGAGAAACACCACCTGCCACCAAACTGCCCTAGACCTGGAGAA
>NC_137913.1:6617778-6625278 GCF_963457725.1 Sprattus sprattus | reverse complement strand
AGAGAGAGAGGAAAAAAGAAGGAGAAGGATGATTGGAGAGAGGAAGACAGCAAGACTATGCGAGACTCCCAGCATGAGGAGAAGGAGGAGGAGGAGGAGGAGAAGGAGGAGGAGCAGGCCAGCGCAGTGCGGGGTTGTATAATTGCTACCTGACATGAGGCAAGTGATAATTAAGCAGTCAGAAGTCCAGGCTGCCAGGAGAGCACTGAAGACAATGGAGCAGCCCTTCACTTCACAAGTGGGACCCGCTACAGCCCCTCAACACTTAGCACTCATGAACGCAGGTCGTGACACAACCCCACACCCCCCCCCCCGCACCCACGTACCCCCACCCCCCCACCCGACCCACGCCCCCAGCCACCCAAACGAACTTCTACTCCTGAAGCAGATAGTGTCATCAGGTTAAGGCCGTACGTCTTCCTGTTCTAGACATATAAGGATATGGATGTATAGATATATGACAGCATATGAGAATGTTCTAGAATGTTCTAGGCCCTCTCCATACTCACGCCTGCATCGTAGTGGAGGCCGTCTGGAAACTGAACATGTTCTCTTTTGGGAACCAGTTGTTTGTGCTGTCCTCTGAAATCACAGGAAACCAAAAAGGTACATTTCATTAAGCACGTCTTTTTTTCCACTGACTGAGAGATGCATCCATAAAAAGAGGAGTGCAGGGGCAATATGCTAATGGAGGAGTTACACAGCAGAGAAAAATAGGATGTATATATTATTATTATTCATTACAGCATTTGCCTTTTAGGATCATTTACTAATGTTATGCTATCTTAATGATTGTCTGTTTTTTGTGTCAGTTTGTATGTATTTCTTTGCTATCCCGCTCTCTTAGGCATCAAATAGTATGTGCATCACAGGACTTTGTCCTTCTTCTCTTAAGTCTGACATTGTAAAGTTGCCACACCTAATGTTTTAGCTTAATGAGATACCTATATAGGCTTGCTGTGTGACATCGTCTTTGTACATACAGTATTTGAATGGAATGTGAATTGTGTAAAGTGAGAAGTTTTACTAAATTTTACACTTATTTTCACCATCCGTGAACTGGAAAGTTCAGCTGATGGTTGAAAGTCTCAAGAGATAAGGATGTGATTTCCTCTTTCTCCCCTTCTCACCTCCTCTTTCTCCCCTTCTCACCTCCTCTTTCTCCCCTTCACTCTCTCCTCTTCTCACCTCCTCTTTCTCCCCTTCTCCCCTTCTCTCTCTCCTCTTCTAACCTCCTCTTTTTCCCCTTCTCCCCTTCTCTCTCTCCCCTTCTCACCTCCTCTTTCTCCCATTCTCCCCTTCTCTCTCTCATCTTCTCACCTCCTCTTTCTCCCCTTCTCCCCTTCTCTCTCTCCTCTTCTAACCTCCTCTTTCTCCCCTTCTCCCCTTCTCTATCTCCCCTTCTCACCTCCTCTTTCTCCCCTTCTCACCTCCTCTTTTTCCCCTTCTCCCCTTCTCTCTCTCCCCTTCTCACCTCCTCTTTCTCCCATTCTCCCCTTCTCTCTCTCATCTTCTCCCCTCCTCTTTTTTCCCCTTCTCCCCTTCTCTCTCCCCTTCTCACCTCTGTCCTCCCTGCAGGTGTGGTCCTCGCTGTAGCCTCTCTCCAGCTTCTTGCGGTGTCGGCTGCCGTCTCGGGGCGAGGTGTCCAGATCCAGCGAGCGCTGGCTGCGGCACGGCGGCCGGACGCACGCCGTCACGCAGTCCGGGCTGCAGTCCTCGTGCGAGCCCCCCCTACGCACGCTCCACTCCCGGATGTTGTGGGCGCTCCTCGAGCCCTGCAGGGGCTGGCCCTGGGCCTGGAGGCCGTGGTTGTGGTTGCCACGGTGATGTCCGCCGCCGCCGCGGTTGCGCGGCGCCTCCTGGGCGAGCGCCGGCTGCGGTTGCGTCTGGAGGCACGTCTGCGACGGCTCCCCCGCGGCGGCTACCTTCAGCATCTCCAGCTCCAGGCTCTCCTCGCTGCTGCGCCCCCCCAGCATGCCGCCCTCGCGGGTGATGGTGTAGACGCGCGCCGGCTTGAGCGAGACCTCCGCCCCTCCGCTCTTCCCCCTGGGCTGCTGGGACGGCTGGGAGTCGCTCTCGCAGGACAGGCTGCGCTCCACCGACAGGCGGCGCTTGGAGGACGAGCAGGTGGTGCTGCTGCTGCCGCTGGTGGTGGTGGTGGTGGTGGTGGTGTTGGGCAGAGCCAGGTGGTTGGGCTGGGCTTGGCTGGGCTTGGCGGGGGGAGGGTACGGGTGAAGGGTGTTATTTTGCAGGCGGCTTATGTCTGGTGAGTCTGTGTCCTGGCTGATGTAAGTATCAGACAGCAGGTGAGCTGAGGAAAGGAAGAATGGAGGGGAAGGAGGGAGGAGAGGGAGAGGGAGAGGGAGAGAGAGGGAGAGAGAGGGGGGGAGAGAAAGAGAGGGAGAGAGAGAGGGAGAGAGAGAGAGAGGGAGAGAGGGAGAGAGGGAGAGAGGGAGAGAGAGAGAGAGAGTTGGAAAGTATAGCAATATTGTCTTCTGAGGTCAACACCTTGGCAGTAGAGCTAACATCAAGGAGCCAATAAAGCCCTCTAATAAATGAGAGTGGAAGAGGAGTCACCGAGTTAAAGGAGCACAGACAAGAAGACAACATAGGAGTTGAGGAGTTAAAGGAGCAGAGATAACAAGAGAACAGAGAGACAAAAGAGTCGTGAAGTTAAAGGAGCAGAGACAACAGAGAGACAGAGGAGGTGTGGAGTTGAAGAAGCACAGACAACAATAGAACAGAGACAGAGGAGTTAAAGGAGCAGAGACAACAGAGAGACAGAGGAGGTGTGGAGTTAAAGGAGCAGAGATAGCAAGAGAACAGAGACAGAGGAGTTAAAGGAGCAGAGATAACCGGAGAACAGAGAGACAGAGGAGGCGTGTAGTTGAGGGGAGCACAGACAACAATAGAACAGAGACAGAGGAGTTAAAGGAGCAGAGATAACCGGAGAACAGAGAGACAGAGGAGGTGTGAAGTTAAAGGAGCAGAGATAACAAGAGTTACAGACAGAGGCTATATGTATGGCTTTACATATGGCTACAGAGGCGATATATATGGCTTTACATATGGCTATAGAGGCTATATTTATGGCTTTACATATGGCTACAGAGGCGATATATATGGCTTTACATATGGCTACAGAGGCTATATATATGGCTTTACATATGGCTATAGAGGCTATATATATAGCTTAACATATGGCTATAGAGGCTATATATATGGCTTTACATATGGCTATAGAGGCTATATGTATGGCTTTACATATGGCTATAGAGGCTATATATATATATGGCTTTACATATGGCTGTAGAGGCTATATATATATAGGGCTTTACATATGGCTATAGAGGCTATATATATATATGGCTTTACATATGGCTATAGAGGCTATATATATAGCTTTACATATGGCTATAGAGGCTATATATATAGCTTAACATATGGCTATAGAGGCTATATATATGGCTTTACATATGGCTATAGAGGCTATATTTATGGCTTTACATATGGCTATAGAGGCTATATATATAGGGCTTTACATATGGCTATAGAGGCTATATATATATAGGGCTTTACATATGGCTATAGAGGCTATATATATATATGGCTTTACATATGGCTATAGAGGCTATATATATATAGGGCTTTACATATGGCTATAGAGGCTATATATATATATGGCTTTACATATGGCTATAGAGGCTATATATATAGCTTTACATATGGCTATAGAGGCTATTTATATATAGGGCTTTACATATGGCTACAGAGGCTATATATATGGCTTTACATATGGCTATAGAGGCTATATATATATGGCTTTACATATGGCTATAGAGGCTATATTTATGGCTTTACATATGGCTATAGAGGCTATATATATAGGGCTTTACATATGGCTATAGAGGCTATATATATGGCTTTACATATGGCTATAGAGGCTATATATATATAGGGCTTTACATATGGCTATAGAGGCTATATATATGGCTTTACATATGGCTATAGAGGCTATATATATATAGGGCTTTACATATGGCTATAGAGGCTATATATATGGCTTTACATATGGCTACAGAGGCTATATATATGGCTTTACATATGGCTACAGAGGCTATATATATGGCTTTAACATATGGCTATAGAGGCTATATATATAGCTTAACATATGGCTATAGAGGCTATATATATGGCTTTACATATGGCTATAGAGGCTATATGTATGGCTTTACATATGGCTATAGAGGCTATATATATATAGGGCTTTACATATGGCTATAGAGGCTATATATATATATGGCTTTACATATGGCTATAGAGGCTATATATATATAGGGCTTTACATATGGCTATAGAGGCTATATATATATATGGCTTTACATATGGCTATAGAGGCTATATATATAGCTTTACATATGGCTATAGAGGCTATATATATAGCTTAACATATGGCTATAGAGGCTATATATATAGGGCTTTACATATGGCTACAGAGGCTATATATATGGCTTTACATATGGCTATAGAGGCTATATATATAGCTTAACATATGGCTATAGAGGCTATATATACATAGGGCTTTACATATGGCTACAGAGGCTATATATGGCTTTACATATGGCTATAGAGGCTATATATATATGGCTTTACATATGGCTATAGAGGCTATATATATATGGCTTTACATATGGCTACAGAGGCTATATATGGCTTTACATATGGCTATAGAGGCTATATATATATGGCTTTACATATGGCTATAGAGGCTATATATATATGGCTTTACATATGGCTACAGAGGCTATATTGATGGCTTTACATATGGCTATAGAGGCGATATATAAAGCTTTACATATGGCTATAGAGGCTATATTGATGGCTTTACAGATGGCTATAGAGGCTATTTATATGGCTTTAAACTGATTGGTCTTGTCAGCATCATCTGATTTACAAACTGTCAACTCTTAGAGGAGCACTAGGCAGCAGGCAACTTTATCAAAATGTAAACCAATCCACAGTGTGTATGGGTCCGATATCCACCCCTGAGCTGGTAAAAACACTCCGATAGAACAGGACCGCTCGTGCCTCACTAACACACAGTGGTGCCCCGTGCTCTGCTCCCATTCACCTGATCCGTTGCGGCTCTCTGGGTTGTTCTGGGAGAGGTATTCTCCAAACGCTCGAGCTGCTCTGCAGAATGAGAAGAACAGGACCGGGGATCAGCAGGTTCAGATACATCATCATGAGAGCATCTACCACGCCACATTTCCCCAAGGACTCCTTCCCTTTCTCCCCCTCGCTCCCCTGTTTCCCTAACATACTGATGGATTGATCCATTTCATACCTGCGTTGTGCCACGAAATGGGCTGTGGGATTTCCCAAAGCACAGACATTCAGGGCTTTGAAATGAATAATGGACAATGCGATTGGAAGCAGCAACACTGATTTCCCAGTGATTTGTCACAGCAAGCTAACAGTTTTATATGCATCCATACACACACACACACACACACACACACACACACACTCACACACACACTCACACTCACCATCACACACACACCATCACACACACACACACACACACACACACACACACACACTCACACTCACACTCACACTCACACTCACACTCACACCATTACACACACACCATCACACACAAACACACACACACACACACACACTCACACACACACACACACCGAAAACACACACACACACTCACACACACCATCACACTCACACCATCACACACACACCATCACACACAAACACACACACACACACTCACACACACACACACACACACACACTCACACTCACACACACACCGAAAACACACACACACCACACACACACGGGACCACCAATCACAGGCACATGTGTGGAGCAGCTTGAGAGGGGGAGGGCAAGGCACTGGAATCAGTCAGAGACGGGTCTCCTGGGTGACAATCCAGAAGAAGCGAATGACTTCTATGCCCCCGTAGAAGACCTGCTCGCGCACAGAGGCAAACCAATATGAGCCCACAGCAGCCATCGGTGTGGGAGAAACGAGATTAGAGAGAAGGAATAGGGGGAGTGGGAGAAAGAGAAAAGCGAGGTGGGGGGGGGGGGGGGGGACTGGGGATAGGAGGACTGCTGCATCCACTGGTTTTGTCCTTGTGAAAATAGAACTGCTCTTTATGTTCCCTCCTTAATCATGCCCTTGTCCCACTTCAATGCTATTGATGCTGTGCACAGAAACCAGATGCAAACCAGACCATGAAATTCAGCCGTCTATACGCACACAACACTTGGGTGTGCAGAGTGTACGTTTGTTTGTTTGCTGGTTTGTTTGTTTGTTTGTTTGTTTACTGACAATGTTATTGTGAAACTGATTCTTTTGGAACCGTCTTGTGAAGTAAAGTCCGTTTAGATGCCGTTACACTCTACCAGGCTGCTTCACAAACTATAAGACTAGATAGTGATTGATGACATTCGTTTTCGATCTCTGCACGTTTTTGGAATAATACTTGAACGCTTGAATGGTAAATATGAACATAGAATACACATAAATGCTTCACAGTGTGGGTAGGTTTTATCTGTAATGTATTTTGCACCGTGCACAGACTGGATTTGTCCAAAGAAAAAATGATTCGTTTTCTGTAATCATACAATGACGGCTGCATTCTTGACAACTGTTTTTCTTCTGTGTATTTGGCTTTGACAGCTAATGGAAAATAAATTGGTTTCGTGCCTGGCGTGAGGCTTTACTAAACAACCGTGATAACAGAGTGAGAAGAACCAAGAAAACACAGAGTTTATTTGATCAGCGGCCCGTACTACATCAGGAGAAAGTACAGCCCGCTGTATAACGACAGCACTTGGCCACGTGCACCTAAGCCTCCTGCTGGCAAGCCTCCTATGTAAGACCACCAGAATCAACATTCATACTCATCCAGATTCATACTGGGAGAGGCTGGGAACGGCAACAACCAGTCCGGTCCCAGCAGTGCCCCCCCACCCCCCAAACACCTCCTGCCCGCCCACTGCACTAGTTAACCCCCCCCCCCCCCCATCTAACCCACTGAGACACACAGACCCATAATCACGGCCAAACCGCGAATGCATCTCTGGGGATGCGTCGCAATGGGATTGCTGTGGCGGTGGATCTACGCAAGCCTCGCTCTCCCCGCACACGACACTCTCAATAATTAAACACGAGGCAGCACGTGCACCACTCCCACCACAGAGGTAAGAAGAAGAAAATACATAAAGAGAGAGGGGGGGGGGAAACACACACACGCACACACACACACACACACACGGATGGATTAAGAGTGAGAGGAGCGGAGAGGAGACGATGGGGGGAGGAGTACAGAAGAGGAGAGGAAAATAGGAGCGAAAATTGGGGAGTTCTTGAGAGATGAAGAGAGGGATGAAGAGAGATGAAGAGAGGGAAAGAGAGAGATGAAGAGAGGGGAAGAGAGAGAAGAAGAGAGGGAAAGAGAGATG
>NC_137913.1:6560278-6615278 GCF_963457725.1 Sprattus sprattus | reverse complement strand
TTTTCTTTTCTTCTCCCCTTCAACCACAGCATCTCATCAGAGGAGTTGTTGTGGAAGGGGCTCTGGGGATTCATGTCAGCTCAGTCGTTTGACACATTCCCGGTCACACCACCCTAGCTGGAGCCCCCCCCCCCCGCCGCCTCTCCTTTCAGACGTCCACCCCTGCTGTTTCTCCATTACTCCCCCCCCCCGCCTCACAGGGTGCTCCAAATACACCCCACAGGACGCGGAGCGACAAACACACAGACAGACAGCTCCCAAAGTGCCAATAACAGCCTTAATGACGGATGACTCCAATGGGTGTATCAGTGTGCAGTGTAACGGGTGTGTCTCCCCGACTGTTTCATTAAACATTACCATAACAGTCTTTAGCTGGCTGGTGAGTGTTCGTTACAGGCGATCTGCACGCTACTTAATATCCATGGCTGCTGCCCGCCCCGCTGCCACGTCCAGAGAGATGAGCTCAAGGCTGAAGGGCCCGACTGGCCCCTGACACGCTGCACAATGGCTGGCAAGCCACAGAGGCGGGCATAATTACACGGCTCATCACAAACACCCTGCACTCTCCGGCACTGCTGGCAAGCCGTGGCCGGTAATTACAGCCCTTACAGCGAGCCCAATAACCCAGCGCAGGATGGAGAGAGGGGGGGAGAGAGGAGGAAGGATGGAGAGAGGGAGAGAGAGGAGGGGAGAGAGAGAAGGGGAGGGGAGAGAGGGGGAGAGAGGAGGAAGAATGGAGAGAGGGAGAGAGAGAAGGGGAGAGAGAGGGAGATAGAGAGAGGGGGATAGAGGAGGAAGGATGGAGAGAGGGAGAGAGAGAGAGAAGGGGAGATAGAGAGAAGGGGGGAGAGAGGAGGAAGGATGGAGAGGGAGATAGAGAGAAGGGGAGAGAGAGGAGGAAGGAGAGAGAGAGGGAGAGAGAGAGAAGGGGAGAAAGAGGGAGATAGAAAAAAGGGGAGAGAGAGGAGGAAGGAGAGAAAGAGGGAGAGAGAGAGAAGGGGAGAGAGAGGGACAGAAAAGGAAAGAGAGACTGAAAGAGCGCGTGGGAAGGAGGGAGGGAGAGAAAGAGAGACAGAGTGGAAAAAGGAGGGAGAGTGAGGGAAAGAGAGAGAAGGAAAGAGAGAGAGAAAGCAAAGGCACTAGGTAAAAGTATGGGACGCAGTGGCTGATGATGGATTACATGATTGCCATGGATTTATTGTCCCGGTTTGACGGCAGTCGCGTGTGAGCCGAGAGACGGAGAGATTTGGTGAAGATTACATTGCGTGTGAACAACATCGCTGAGCACACAAAGATCAATGATGTCTGGCTCCCCTGAGACCTGGGCTAGTCTCAACTGGATCTCACTATAGGCCAACAACAGATTATCAAAACAAATGCTGACCTAAGATCTTTTTCTTTTCTTCTCGGTCTGTTAAAGGAATTCTGTGCAATCACTTGTTTTCTCCGGCCCTGGTGAGCTAGTCCATGAAAGGCGATCTCGAGCTGCTGACAGCTTGCTGCACTTAGCAAGCACTTCAGCCTTCATAAATCATCAAACATTTAGAACAGCATGTAGCCAGCATGATGAATGTGCCTAGGTATGTAGAAACTTAAATAGCTGGTGTATTGTATTTGGTGTACATGGTGTATATAAGTACTTCCAATTATGATGACTATATAATTGAGAGCTGATTTGCACGCTTATATTTAATAACTGTTTGAACAAAAAGTATGCAATGATTACAGTATAAAGACCATGGACGTGCACAGGAGTGTGCTTAGGTTGCTTGGGCAACTGCCCGTTTGCCCTCCTCGAGTAAAACTGCCCCTCCGAGGGAAAAAAATATTAATAATATATGTATATATATTTTTTTCTTCGGAGGGGCAATTTTACTCGAGGAGCGCAAACGTGCAGTTGCCCAAGAAGTTCATGTAGACCTAGTTTTAAAATATCGCCAGAGCAACTGCCCCTCAATATTCCTGTTCACGTCCCTGATAAAGACAGACAATATGTGTTATAAAACTCGAACAAAGTCTTCACAAACAATGAAGCTGTCTGGGTGTATTATAATTGAGCTGCTCCACCACGGGGACCATGACTCTGTGCCGTGCGTTAGCATTAATAACGTCACTGGACTCCCTGATGGAGTTCAGTCTGTGCCGTGCGTTAGCATTTATAATTGAGCTGCTCCACCACAGGGGCCGGCCCTCTGCACTGTGCGTTAGCATTAATAACGGCACTGGTCTCCCTGATGGAGCTCACTCTGTACCGTGCGTTACCATTTATAATTGCACTGGTCCCCCTCATGGAGTGCATGCTGAACGCTGGCATCCCAGAACACATTATTATGTCTATAGAGGAACTCAGGTGGCTTTAAATACATCTTATGAAACACAATCAAAACCATGAAGCAACATAAGGAACATTTATATCTATAATGACGTTAAAGCAGTTATATCTATAAGTTATATTTATAAGGGTGTTAAAGTAGTTATATCTATAATTTATACATATGGGAGTTAAAGTAGTTATATCTATAATTTATACCTACAGTATAAGGGTGTTAAAGCCTGTTGGCTCTGGGGGGCAGGTCCTCCCTAGACCTTCAGTGCTCAGGTGGGCTATCTCCCGGGCCTTTCTGTGTGTGTGTGTGTTTGTGTGTCCTGTGTCTCCTCCATATATGCACGTGTGTGTTCCAGGGTGTCGTGTCTGCTAATTAATTAATAAAGCAGTTATATCTATAAGGGTGTTAAACCAGGTCGCCGTTTTATGAAGACCTTTCTCGATCTGTCCTCTATCTCTGCTGGGTCTTACACCTAAGTTACTCTGTGCCGTGCGTTAGCATTTATAACTGCACTGGTCTCCCTTATGGAGCTCACTCTGTGTCGTGCGTTAGCATTTATAATTGCACTGGTCCCCCTCACATCTATACATCTATAATGATGTTAAAGCAGTTATATCTATAAGTTATATTTATAAGGGTCTTAAACCAGGTCGCCGTTTTATATTCGATCTGTACTCTATCTCTGCTGGGTCTTACACCTAAGTTACATCAGCAGAAGATAAGTGGGTCAGGATGGCTTTCTAGCTTTAACGGTTGAAACTGTCAAGTCCTGGCACTCCGCTCTGTGATCCGGTCGCCCGGCGAGGGGACCAGCCGGCACCAGAAGCTCCCACCGCTTGATGCCAGTGACCTGCTCCGCGTCTCTGCCCGCCTCCCAGCCGGCTGAGTGGATGAATTATAGACAAACACGGGATGAATAAGCGATCGCATCTGTCTGCACGCTCAGCGTGTTGCTCTGGGCCTCGCTGTGTGAAAGCACGGGTCAACACAGACAAACTGCCAATAAGATGGTGTGGGCTACGGCTTGCTTGGAGGGGAAGGGAGTGAGGGGGGGGGGGGACTAAGGCATCATTGTGACCACAAATGAACACTCTTCTATTTTCCTGGGCACAACTCCTCATATGACTGACTGCCCCTGCACAGTGTTGGCTTGACACCTTACGATGCGGTCATTGTCACATGTGAATAATTCACCAGCGCTGTCAATCACCCGGGGTGGCACCCATTGACTGATAAGCTGTGGGCAGTAAGGTCTCTTAATCCTCCCCTTCACGGAGTCACACAGAGAGAGCATTCAACAGATGCAATGCAAACTGATCCAGCGAGAGACACATACACACTCACACACACACACACACACACACACACACACACACACACACACACACACACACACACACACACACACACACACACACACACACACACACACACACACACATTCACACACACACACATACATACAGCATTACTGGGCATTATGAGGGTAGCCCTGGGGTTGAGAGGCTCAGTAATCGCAGTCAATCGAGACTGAGCTGGTATTGTCCGTGTGATTAGACGACCATGGAGTGTTTCAGCGACTCTAGCTTGTATTACCATTTAAAGTGTCCATTTCACCTAAGAGCTAAGGCCCACTCCTGATCCACTTCACACCGCCTCAAAATTATTTCTGGGACCCAAGGACAAATGAACCCCTAGATTACATGAGTATATATGTGTGTGTGTGTGTGTGTGTGTGTGTGTGTGTGTGTGTGTGTGTGTGTGTGTGTGTGTGTGTGTGTGTGTGTGTGTCTGTGTCTGTGTCTGTGTGTGTGTGTTTGTGTCTGTGGGGTTATATGTGTGTGTGTGAGTGTTTGTGTGTGTTGGAGCGAGAGAGTAAGTGAGGGAGGTAGGTAGAGAACTGGTACAAAGATATAAAACGATGCGCTGATATATCGAACATGGTGCTGAAATAATTGAGACACAATCACAATGCACTGCACAGTGGAGGAGCAATGTAAGGTTCAATGGGGATGCTATACTACATCCTACCAAAAGTCATCTTAGAGATCAGAACACACCCCTGTAAGACAAATCCCTTCCAGCACGCAGTGATTCATCACACTGCTATCACACACTAAACCTTGAAGAAGTGCACTGGTACCGACAAGATTGCATGAAATGAATCATACTGAACTGAGCCCTAAGAGGACATCATCAGAAGCACAATCATAATGACATACAGCAGTGGGGCACACTAACGCTGCTTTTAGAGTCTTCTCAAACAATACCAGTGGCAATTAATAAAAAGCATTGTATTGCAAAAATATATATATATTTGGTAGTATATTCACTGGTGCCATGCACTTAATTGAATACATTTCCACAGTTGAGTTTAAGAGACTGAACCTCTGGTCTGAAGATATTTCGATTCCAGAATTCATGAGGTTCAAAGTGACATGCCCTGTATTCTATGTCAACATTTTATTTTCATTTCTAAGAGATTTTCCAAACTTTATATAGTATAGAAGTATTTCAGTATTTCAGTTTAATCATCATTACTGTCATTACTGTCTTTACCATCCCAATATCACTCCACGTATCCGCGATACTAGTACTTAGAGTGGTTTTCAAACTAAAAAGCCTTCCTGATGAGCTTGCCTCGTATTCAACAATGCTCATTCAGCAATGCTCAAAACATGGTGTTTTTTATTAAAGTAATTGCAGTGTGTGTATACGTGCATATCAGCCTGGGTGAAATGACTTCTGTACAAATATTTTCTTTTCACAATAATATATAATCATACACTATACAGTAAATTACACAACAGTGCTTTGCTCTAATGGCATATCATTTCTAGCATGTTTGACGCTTTATCTATACTGTACTTATCCAATCTACTTCTACGGTCACCTCAGTGTTTCAATATGAGGCGAATTAGATTGTCTTACGTTATAAGAAGACGGCAGAGTGTTATCTATTCCTCCTATTTTCCCATTTAAAACAACAACACCGAAAGGTACGCTTTCGCAAGTTGGAAAAACAGCTGAAAATGATTTGCATCTGTCTACAAGGGCGCTCATATGCTTTCTTGACCTGCCTGCCCGCAAGAAACACTGCACTCTCCGACTCACCTAACTTTTGCGGCCACAGAAGAAATCGCATCGTTCCTTAAATTCTTCCTCTTGGACACGGCAGTTCCCATGCTGCGTTAAATCAAAAGGGGGAAAAGCTCATTCGACTCATCTGTTAACCGGAAATATGACAACAAATGTGTTCAGCACAACAGAAAGAATAAAAACAAACCTCCGCGCCGAGAGGATGAAAGGTGCCTTTTTCGTTTTCCCTTCCAAGTATCGGTGATATCACTTTAATTTGTCAAATTTCTCCTTTATTCCTCGTATCAACATACTTTCCACGAGATGTACTCTCGTCGTGATAAGCGCTCTCGCACGACTGCTTGATGCGAGTCTACCGGCAGACTGAGATTCCTTTGAAGAGATGCTCAAGCGCTTCAGCGACAGTCTCTCTCTCCCACTTTCTCCCTCTCTCTCTCTCTCTCTCCCTCTCTCTCTTCCTCGCTCGCATATCCCCTCCCCCCTCATTGATCCATGCAGAGCGACAGAGACAGGAAGGAAACCAGCCCCATAAAAGGAGCGATGTCCACCTGTTAGCCACTTTGAAAGTGGCGTAAGGACTCAAGAGAGAGACAGCAGAGAGACAGAGTAGCAATGTGTTAGCACAGGGAAAAACTCGGGAATTACCAGATACAACTTTTTTGTTTCTTTAATTAACTTTGAGCACCCACCCCCCCCCCCCCCCAGGCCAACATGCAGCATCCATTATTGGAGAGTGCAAACAGCACACTAAACCAATCTATAACCTAAACCTGTAAATCTATTGTATGAAACATTTAATGTTTTCATCTTTATTTTATTACAATACTATTGTATAATCCCCATGCTTTGGTGGCTACTGAATTCATAAAAGTCTGATAAGCCATTTTATTTTTCACCAGTTGATATATTCAATATCTTTTCCTGTAAGTTTCTTTGTGCACAACGAAATGAAACCAATAAGATAGACTATTCTCAAAGGGCCTGTCTCTGGCTTAAGGGCTTGGCTGAGCCATCATGAGGTAGGCTTGTAGTCAGTTATTCAGCACAGCTATGGTGTCAGTTTGCATAATTACACTATTCTAATGCAACCAGGGTGTTCATACTGCCAGGTTAGGCACGAACCACACAGTTACGGCCTTCCAGTGGTGTAGTCCAGGGTATACGCAGGTATACGGAGTATACCCACTTATTTTTCAGTCAGCATTGCGTATACCCACTTCTCAAAACAGGGCGTTTATCCTGTGCTGTATGGGCTGCTTAAAGAAATTGCAAAATTAAGAGTATACCCACCTCTCGAGGGACCACTACAACACTGCGGCCTTCGCCTACTGCACTTCAGAATTACAGTTTTTCTCAATTGCTTACACACAAAAGCTGGAACTTATGACACAATGACCCCAACCTAAACCAATTCTGCTGAACTATAAACACAATTATCTGCTTTAGACCCAAATTTTAAACCACACTTTCTTCAAAACACATCACACAATCCTCATCTATTTTGCACACTTCATCAATGCCAAATCTCCTTGTGTTCAGACAGTACACACTGCCATTCAAATGCTTTTGCAATTTGCAATCCAAGCTTTAGCATATCAGGGGCTTAATATTCTTGTATTTAGAGTATTCTACTTTGTAGGTATCATGTTTATTTCATAGAGTTCTTGAGCTAGAACAGGATGCAGCCTAGTTTTTTTTGTCCTTTTTTATTTTACATTTTTCTTTCTTTTTTTGTTGACTGTACTGGCCTATTTTCAATTTTTGGTACTGTGCAAATCATTTACACATCCAGGTGTGATTGCTGTGATATATATAAGCTACAGCACTTTTGGAAAGAATAAATACATATTTGTGGTGTTACTGTATATTAGTGTGTTGTTTTATATTTTAGTTATATTTGACAACAGGAATAAGCGTTGAACACTGAACATGAAAAGGCATAATGTTCCTGATAAGGCCTTCATACTGCTGTTTTCACATTCATAGTAGTGTTTTCCATTGAGCACATCAGTGTTCAATGGGAGCTTAGAAGTGTCTGCTCATTTGATGGTCTGTGTGTGTCATTTGAACACAAAATACCATTTTGAGGAGACATAACATTGTTTTGAAGGCAAAGTTGCATTTTGCAGGAGATATGTAGGGCTTGGCATTTTGTGTGTGTGGTTTTGGGATTTGTGTTTACAATTTTGAGAAAATTAGGTATGCTTTCGAAAAATGTGTGTAAGCAATAGAGAAAAACTGTAATTCAACTTTTGTTGTGGTTGATGTATGAAAACTGAAGGTCACAGATGTTTGATATTAAAGAAATATGAAGTGTGGTATGCCCTTTAAAAAAAAAAAAATGAAAGCATCTTACAAAGATACTGGGAGACACTGAAGTACGACTCAGTCAAGGACACCAACGAGTGACGGTGTCAGCAATGACTCACAAACTGAATAGAGGATGTGAGTGATTGCCTGACAAAAACCTTTCAGTGCTGAAGAAGACTCTCAGGTAGAATTCTGTGGTATAGGCTTACTCTGGCCTGTTACAAATAACACATCTGGCAAACATTGCAATGGAGAGGCTGGATAGTGATCAGAGAGAGAGCTCACAGAGAGAGAGACAAAGAGAGAGAGACAGAGAGACAGAGTGAGAGAGAGACAGAGAGAGAGAAAGACAGAGACAAGGAGAGAGAGACAAAGAGAGAGAGACAGAGGGAGAGAGACAGAGAGAGAAAGACAGACAAGGAGAGAGAGAAACAGAGAGTGTGTGAGAGAGAGAGAGATGGAGAGAAAGAGAGAGAGCACAGAATTACTGCAACATAAAAATGAAATGTAATTGCAACATCTACTTGGATGCTTGCCACATTTACATAAAACGATTATGGATGACGATTATGAATCAGCACTTATCCAACATGGTCTGAACACAACACAAACACAAGTGTCTTATGTAAATACATTCAGTATAACATCATGCATGATGCTAGTGTAGACTCATTAGCTGCAGCAGAACAAGCATGTTTGCCTCATTATAACAAAGGATGACCAGCTAATCAGCTTACAGCCCTGATAATCCTAAAACTAAACAGGATCACACCTGCATTTCCAAAGAAGTCAGAACATGCACAAGTGGTGAACTAGCTTCTTAGCCGCTGTCAGGCTAGCTTCTCTTCAAGTCACTGGAGCCAGCAGGATCAGTCTGGTCACAGAGCAGTATACCTTAAGGAATATTTGACTCCAGGGCAAGTGTAAACGGCTCTGTGTGTGTGTATTCGGTGGGCAGCGTGGTTAAACGTTTCAAATGGCAGCCCATCCGGAGGTCCTGATTGAGCTACAGTCAGAGAAAAGGGCAGAGGACACAGACACAGAGAGAGCAGAGAGAGGAGAGGAGTACTTTACATACCAGTGTTTGAAACATTGTTAAAGCTGTCCCTTGAAGGACACATTTTATAAGTGAAAACAGGGTTGACACTAACTTGTGAGCAAGACCATAAAAACAATGGCTGCTTTGGGAGACTGGGGCGTGGGCTTGATGGGATGCTGACACGGAACGATGAAAGAGCAGCATGTTAGCTCGTTTACGTGTGAAGACTCCAAATAGAGAGCTCAGAGGAGCATCAATGCGAGCATCTTTTCAGCTGGGTCTGAGCTGAAGCTTGAAGAGCAGAAGAGGAGTTTTGGAGAGGCTGGTAAATAATGTATAGTGTAAGTAAATCTCTCTCTGCCCCATCCCTTCAAAAGGTGGGCATGCTTGACCTACCCGTACTGCTCGATTCAACTGGAAGGCAAGTGCACATATGAAACTCTAATGCTCACAGCAGCCCAAAGTGAGCTAGAGATAAAATAAGTACTTCTGTACATTAGATGACTGCAGCAACGGGAGAAATGATTGCTGAGCATCGCTAATATGTGGAGTGGAGAGTGCGACAATGGAGCTTTTTTTGTATGTGCATTGCCCTTTGTTGTGTTGTGGGCGTGTGTATGCATGTGTGTGCGTGTTGTGTGCCTGTGTGTGTGTGTGTGTGTGTATATGCGTGTGTTTGTGTGTGTGTGTGTATATGCGTGTGTATGCGTGTGTGACATGACGTATGGTTGTGGGTGGTGTCTGTTTGGTTGCAAATGGGGCCTGAGGGATAAGAAAGATGCGCAGCAGGAAGTGTTAAAACAAACCGACTTTTGGGCATCCTTGTGGAAGTGTGCCGACGCATCCTTATCTTAAGGGTCAGAGGTCATGAGAGAGCCACTCACGCTGCACTGGATGCTAGTCCATTTCCACAGACTCACGCTGCACTGGATGCTAGTCCATTTCCACAGACACACGCTGCACTGGATGCTAGTCCATTTCCACAGACTCACGCTGCACTGGATGCTAGTCCATTTCCACAGACTCACGCTGCACTGGATGCTAGTCCATTTCCACAGACTCACGCTGCACTGGATGCCTAGTCCATTTCCACAGACTCACGCTGCACTGGATGCTAGTCCATTTCCACAGACTCACGCTGCACTGGATGCTAGTCCATTTCCACAGACTCACGCTGCACTGGATGCTAGTCCATTTCCACAGACAACCATGTCAGTAAATAGCACACAGTTTTGTTTTGTCAGTGGAGCACATTACAGTGCGCCCCCATCTGCAGTATGAGGATGTATGCTGAGGCAAAGCCTGCCTATCTCACATGCATGCAAACACATGCAAATCCACCCACACATACACACACACACACACACACAAACCTACGCACATGTAGATTCACACTGGACACATTACACACATAAAAAATACAAATTAACATATGGGTGCAATTATACAAATCTACACTCACACACACAGACCCACACACACACACACACACAACTCCACTCACCCACACAAACACACACACCACACCTCCACTCACTCACACAAACACACACACAGTAACACACACCTCCACTCACCCACTCAGTGGAGCATAAGCACAAACACTCTCACACGCTGGCACATGAGGTCGGCGAAGCAGCAGCAGCAGCAGCGACCTAAAACAAGCATGCTGACAAATCGAGTTTATGAATTTTTCAAAATAGCGAGCGTGTTGCCGCCTCGGCCTTCTCTCCTAGCCTACCCGACTGCGGCTAACAGCACGCATCAGCACAGCATCACTTCACAGCCTCAGAAGTGGAACAAGGCTAACAGCACACATCAGCACAGCATCACTTCACAGCCTCAGAAGTGGAACAAGGCACTCTCTCTGCTTGTGTTGTAGCGAAAACAACCTCTTCAAATCTTAGAGTTAGACTTAGTACTTAGTCAGAGTCAGAGGACAGAATGCGATAAACTGAAGTTTTATTCAATCCTGCAGACATTTCATTCATAAAGAGAGTGGTGGTCCATGGAGCAGCTCGGTCAAAAACCCAAAATGCACTAACTACTTAAAGGGCATATTCCGTCACTATGCTTTTCCAATCAAAAGCTTAAAACGTGTCCAAATTGAACCAACCAGAATATTCTGCTCACTAATTGCCAAAACAACTCTCAAGATGTCAGGGCAGCTATCGCCTTATCAGTAGTTTTACCCCTCCCAGTTATAATGACATGGTTCTTTCGTGGGAACTTCTACCTGCTCTCTGATGAATTCCGCATCCCCTTATGCATCAACCTTTTAATTCATATTTGGCTGTCTCTGCAAGCCTGCACCTGTGGAAACGGTGTGATCTTGTTTTGAGAAATTAGGCCTCTCTGTTTGGCCTGACCATTATCCCTACACACAGGCCTCTCTGCCTAGCATACAGGCCTCTCTGCCTAGCACACAGGCCTCTCTGCCTAGCACACAGGCCTCTCTGCCTAGCACACAGGCCTCTGTTCACATAGGCCTCTCTGCCTAGCACACAGGCCTCTCTGCCTAGCACACAGGCCTCTCTGCCTAGCACACAGGCCTCTCTGACTGGCCTGACCTTGGTCTGTGCACACGGGCCATTCTGTTTGACCTTACAAGACACCCACTCCTGCACACAGGCTATTCAGTTTGAACTAACAAAACACCCACTTTGCACACAGGCCTCATGACACTCGCAAAATTGCTTCATGTTCACCACACCACTGTATAATAACCATGATTCTCAACGCATGTTCCCCACGTTCTCTCACTCTCCGTGAGATATGTGAGATATAATAACGTGAGATTTGTCAGATATAATAGCACACAGAGCAGCTCCGTATTGTTTGTTCACACATTGCAATAAACTGGAATAAATGGCCCCCCTCCCCCCACCACCCCCACCACCACCACCAAAAACTCTTCTCAGTCAGAACCTGTGTGTTCATCTACTGTGGTGAAATAGGGGGTCGTGAGGTGAGTACCTGAGAAGCAGTGCCCTCTCTTGGGCCAATTTTTGCCATGAGCCTGAGTGCAGCTGAAAGCTTCCCCATGTGCTGTGACGCTACTTCACCTTTGCAGTCTCATCTATGGTCACCGTAAAGACAGACACATCCTCTATTAGTGAGTTTCCTGTGGGTTTAAAACATGCTTGTGCTGTTTCATGTTACATACTGCAAATACATTTCTGAGAGCGGGGCAGACAGTTTTTTGCAACAGTTTTCTTGGCGCCACCTCAGAAAGAAGTTCTTAGAAAGAGGAAGTTTCTTTTCTGGCTGATAAAGCAATCTGTCTTTATTCGAGTAAAACAGTAATGACGCACGTGGAACATACTCCAGATTCAGCGGTGCAGATCTGAACCATAAGTATCTCCAACTCCAGCCATATGTACTGTTCAAGACAACCTCCTAGGCTTTTAATGTAAATGAGCTAGGCTTCTAATGCAAACAGGTCTCGCAACTTTTAGTTTTTCTGTATGATAATCAGGCTTCTCAGACCTGCTGCCTGAGATGGTTCTCAACGGCCTAACCCTATTCCCATATTATGATTAGTTGCAGTCACTCACACCTCAGTTTGCTTTCTGACCCCAGGTATCTGAGCAATACCATTTTGGGGACCTTTCCTTTGTTACCATGATAAGATCACCATTTTGGAGATTATGCCCTCCAACTTTTGGTGGTCAGAGTAGCCGCTTGATCATGAATCTCATGTTCACTCACAAGATATACTATAATTTCTTACACATTCATGTCACTTACAAGGTCAGTTATAGTCAAGCAAGTAATATGAAAGATTTTCTGTGTTTGACTCTTGACTTATTATAACTTCCATCAAAGAACACTTTGGTAAAGTACATGTTTTCACTCATATTCTGCCGCTGTTGTCTTTACCTTAAGACTTGATTGGTGTAACAAGTTTCATTGTATCTGTAAACAACCATAATAACCCTAGGTATCAAGGTAATTTTCTGCTTTAAAAATAAATAAATTGGACTGTGTCTTACTTTGCAGTGACCGGCACACTTCTAAAAGCCACATTGTATGTCAGCATTTTCCAGTGCAAAGTTTAATTTTTTTGTTTTTGCTGAATCCGTCACAAGTTTCCAATTCCAGCACAACTGTCACATTATGTTACACAATTAAAACAAACAGACATGAAGCACTGTCCTTATACAGCACATGGGACCAGCAAAGACACACGTCCACGGAAACACACAACACCAAATCTCTCCAACCAAAATAGATCAATGTGGACAACCAGAGGATCAAGAGCCAGCAGTCCTTACTGCAAACAGAACTGGCAACCACAGGATCAAGAGCCAGCAGTCCTTACTGCAAACAGAACTGGCAACCAGAGGATCAAGAGCCAGCAGTCCTTACTGCAAACAGAACTGGCAACCACAGGATCAAGAGCCAGCAGTCCTTACTGCAAACAGAACTGGCAACCACAGGATCAAGAGCCAGCAGTCCTTACTGCAAACAGAACTGGCAACCAGAGGATCAAGAGCCAGCAGTCCTTACTGCAAACAGAACTGGCAACCACAGGATCAAGAGCCAGCAGTCCTTACTGCAAACAGAACTGGCAACCACAGGATCAAGAGCCAGCAGTCCTTACTGCAAACAGAACTGGCAACCAGAGGATCAAGAGCCAGCAGTCCTTACTGCAAACAGAACTGGCAACCACAGGATCAAGAGCCAGCAGTCCTTACTGCAAACAGAACTGGCAACCACAGGATCAAGAGCCAGCAGTCCTTACTGCAAACAGAACTGGCAACCACAGGATCAAGAGCCAGCAGTCCTTACTGCAAACAGAACTGGCAACCAGAGGATCAAGAGCCAGCAGTCCTTACTGCAAACAGAACTGGCAACCAGAGGATCAAGAGCCAGCAGTCCTTACTGCAAACAGTTATATTTTTCATGTCTTTATTTTAAGCATCTTTGAGAACTGTGAAAAGCGCTATATAAATGTGATCGTTTATTATTATTATTTTAAACTTTGAGGAAGTAAGATGACGTGATATGATGTGACATGATTGTGAGGTTTCTCACAAGCAACAGTACAATGTCTTCTCCATATACAGTAGTTTCAGTTGAACATAAATCATGTGTTGAACAGCTTTAAAGATTTGCTGTGAGGAACTGAAAGTAGCGAGTGAACAGACTCCTGTAAGATGTAGACTTGTTGCCGGGAGTCCAACTGTTAAATATTAAAGAAACAGTCCGCAATTCTGTTGAAAAGCTGTTGATATATGAGCTCGACAGCCAATCAAATCGCACCCCTCTCTTCCATGCTCCTGATCTGAGATAGCAAAGAGAGGTTCACAGTGACGTCTTTTTCTGTATCTGTACTTACATAGAAGACTGGAAGTGGCCGTGTCTTATCATTTAAACTAAGTGTGACACGCACACTGTGGTTAAATGTGTGAGATATGAAGTAGTGTTTGGTTTTGGTTGGTTGCTTCTCTGCCATCAGCTGCAAGGGTGTGAAACGTAAAGCAGGAAGTCTGCTTAGGCATATTGACACTAGTTTCCTTCTCATTGCTCAGTGTTCTCAGCTCGCAGTGGTCACATCGTACCAGCAGCAGTCATCTCCAACATGCAGCAGCAGCAGCTCAACATCTCCAACATCAGCTCCATTGCGGAGGCCTCGCTTGAGATGCGGGTGACCAGTGCCATGCTGGGCCTCTGCTTTGCCCTCGGGGTGTCAGGGAACCTGGTGGTGCTGGTTGTCCTCGGACGCAGACTGGCGGAAGGAAGCTTCACGCTGTGGCTGATGCTGAACCTCGCCGTGTCAGACCTGCTCACTCTGCTCACTCTGCCTGTGTGGATCACCACTCTGCTTCACGGCTGGACTTTAGGCTCGGTGGCCTGCAAACTTCTCTCGTACCTGGTCTACTGGAGCCTCTATACCAGTGTGCTGTGTGTTACTCTTCTTAGCGTGCAGCGCTACATCCAGGTGCTCTACCCACAGCGCTGGGCTGAGCTCAAGTCTGTGTGGCGCAGATCTCTGCTGGGACTCGTGTGGACTCTTGGAGCCGTTCTGTCATCTCATGCTTTGGTTCAAAGAGAAGTGAGTTTGAAGAGGAATGGGTTTCTAGGCTGCCTGGAAAACTACAGCGGTGTTGGGGAGCAGGTGTTCACGCTCCTGATGGAGAGCCTGCTGCTGTTCGTCCTGCCGTTCTCCATCCTGGCTTCCCTGTATGCCGCTCTGCACCGAAAGGTCAAGAAGACCACTCGTTCAGGTCACAGAAGAATGAAGAAGTTGGTGGTCAGCATCATTGTTGTTTTCTTTATGTTCTCAATTCCAGTACACCTCAACAATATGCTTACCATCGTGGCAGTTTCTTGGGGATCCAATGACCTTCTGCACTTCTCAAAGGTCACTGGGGGTATCACGGGGGCACTAACCTTCATCAACAGCTGTGTGAACCCATTCCTGTATGCTTTCTCCCATCGAGCATTGCGTCAGTCCAAAGCCAAGACTCTGAAGCCTGCACTCAGTCCAAACAGCACATCTGTGCTAGAGGGAACCGGATCCTCCACTCTGTAGATGTGGTTCCCCTAAGGTCCAACAGGTGATGTTGTCTTAGACAGCCCACCGTCTGATCTGATCTGATAGGGTATCAGAACTCACCAACAATTTCTTCCACATAACAATCTCCAGATGTAAATCGTGCTGGGAGTATAATTTAGTAGAGATGATTGGGCACTCTGAACTGGAATAAATATTAAGAAGACTGAGTGCTATATAAATAAACTTCTCTGTTTATCATATGTTGAGTAGAAAGCTGAGTTTTAGCTTCGCTCAGACTAAATTAATTCCTACTAAATGTATTCCATCAATAATTTCTTTAATCTTTCATAAACATGTGAGATTATACGTATGTCATCATTGATTATGGCTTTTGCAATGAACATTTTGCTATTTTATATTTCAGCTGTTAACATAAAAATTATACTTTTCCACTGGCAAGATAACTCCAGACTTTACCACAGAAATGTATATCATCTTTTAGAATGTTCTGTATAGTTTCTGTTTCAGTGATTTCTGCCCTGATGTTATAATAGGATTAGCAATAAAGGAGGTGTCTGGTCATGAGAACATGAATCATGATTTTTCATAGAGTTCTCTTGCTTGTGTAAAAGAGATAAGGCAAATTATTGTCCTGTTTCATGTTGTTTCAAATTACAATTAAAAAGGCTTCAGCAAAATGTGGATTTTATATGATATAAATACTCTTTTACGTATATGCCACCAACTGACTTATTTCCACAGGATGTGGCTGTGTTATTATGTGTCACAACACTGAAGACATTTCAGAGAAAAACATTTTGTGATTGTTAAACATGGCCAGCAGCAAATTTCTTTGCTACTTGCTTGCATGTGGATGCAGTTCCATTCATAGTGAGTTAATAAGGTAGTAGTAAGGTTAGTTGATCCAGCTGACAGAGCTAGTTGAGGCAGGCATCTGATTTAACACTAAGTCACTATTATATAAACCAAATTTTAAAGTTAAAATCTGAATAAAATGAGTAGTAATTAAATCCCTTATCCCCAAGAATTATTGTATTAGTTTAATGCTGTGTCTGGTCGTGCATTTAGGACCTGCATAAACTGAACTAAGTGTGACACGCACACTGTGGTTAAATGTGCGCAGACATGAAAGGGTGTTTGGTTGGTTGCTTCTCAGCCTGCCATCAGCCGCAAGGGTGGCAAGAATAGAGCAGGAAGTCTGCTAAGGCTTATTGCCACTAACTTACTTCTCATTACTCATTGCTCACAGCTCACAGTGGTCACATCGTTCCAGCAGCAGTCATCTCCACAATGCAGCAGCAGCTCAACATCTCCAACATCAGCTCCATTGCGGAGGCCTCGCTTGAGATGAGGGTGACCAGTGCCATGCTGGGCCTCTGCTTTGCCCTCGGGGTGCCAGGGAACCTGGTGGTGCTGGTTGTCCTCGGACGCAGACTGGCGGGAGGAAGCTTCACGCTGTGGCTGATGCTGAACCTCGCCGTGTCAGACCTGCTCACTCTGCTCACTCTGCCTGTGTGGATCACCGCTCTGCTTCACGGCTGGACTTTTGGCTTGGTGCCCTGCAAACTTCTCTCATACCTGGTTTACTGGAGCCTCTACACCAGTGTGCTGTGTGTTACTCTTCTTAGCGTGCAGCGCTACATCCAGGTGCTCTATCCACAGCGCTGGGCTGAGCTCAAGTCTGCCTGGCGCAGATCTCTGCTGGGACTCGTGTGGGCTCTTGGAGCCATTCTGTCATCTCATGCTCTGGTTCAACGAGAAGTGAGTTCGAAGAGGGATGGGTTTCTCCACTGCCTGGAAAACTACAGGTGGTTTGGGGAGCAGGTGTTCACGCTCCTGATGGAGAGCCTGCTGCTGTTCGTCCTGCCGTTCTCCATCCTGGCTTCCCTGTACGCCGCTCTGCACCGAAAGGTCAAGAAGACCACTCGTTCAGGTCACAGAAGAATGAAGAAGTTGGTGATCAGCATCATTGTGGTTTTCTTCATCTTCTCCATTCCAGTACACCTCAACAATATGCTTACCATCGTGGCAGTTTCGTGGGGATCAAATGACCTCCTGCACTTCTCAAAGGTCACTGGGGGTATCACGGGGGCACTAACCTTCATCAACAGCTGTGTGAACCCATTCCTGTATGCCTTCTCCCATCGGGCATTACGTAAGTCCAAAGCCAAGACTCTGAATCCTGCACTCAGTCCAAACAGCACATCTGTGCTAGAGGGAACCGGATCCTCCACTCTGTAGATGTGGTTCCCCTAAGGTTCAGCAGGTCTGATCTGATCTGATCTGATAGGGTATCAGAACTCACCAACATTTTCTTCCACATAATAATCTCCAGATGTAAATCGTGTTGGGAGGATAATTTAGTAGAGATTAATTGATTGATGCTGTAACCTCTAAACGTTAAGTAGAAAGCTGAGTTTTAGCTTCTCTCAGACCAAATTAATTCCTACTAAATGTATTCCATCAATAACTTCTTTAATCATTCATTAACATGTGAGAGTATACGTATGTCATCACTGATTATGGCTTTTGCTATGAAAATTTAGCAATTTTATATTTCAGCTGTAAATATAAAAAACATACTTTTCCACTGGCAAGATAACTCCAGGCTTTACTACAGAAATGTATATAATCTTTTAGAATGTTCTGTATAGTTTCTGTTCCAGTGACTTCTGCCCTGATGTTATAATAGGATTAGCAATAAAGAAGATGTCTAGTCATGAGAACATGAATCATGATTTTTTTTCATAGTGTTCTCCAGCTTGTGTAAAAGAGATAAGGCAAATTCTTGTCCTGTTTCATGTTGTTTCAAATTACAATTAAAAAGGCTTCAGCAAAAATGTGGATTTTAAATGATATAAATACCGTTTCACACATGCCACCCACTGACCTATTTTCACTTCCTACTATGTGGTTGTGGTATGATGTGTCCCAAGGGCGTAGGTTTGGTCTCAGCATTGGTAGGGACACTGCCCGGTGACACCACTCCATTTGACCTCTGATATAAGTTACATAAAGGACACATTACCAACCCCTAAGCCTATCCTTACTGTAACCCAGCGCACATCTTGTAATGACTTGAACTTACAATCAAATTGCAGTATACTTGGCCATTAACTACATATTAGGCCCAGATACTTGACATAAGCAGGGCCTGAGTGTTTTCCAAACAAAGCGTGTGAATATGAATGAGTTTGAATGAGAACATTCATCAGAGCAAAGCCAATCCAAGCCCATGTGTAGTTCTCTAGCCTAACCTTTAGCCTATATACTTATAAATACAGATACTTTTATCCAGTGATGTGCAAAATAATATATTGAGAAAACCCCAATAATCGTAATAATAGTAGGCTTTCAGGTTTTTTTTTTTATTGTAAGGGGGTGGTGGTTCACAACTCAACCTAACCCTTTATTAAAATATATTAACATTTGTGTACTAACTCAGGCAAAACCACAAGCGCCTTTGATAAGCAGTGTTTGTACTGCCAGCAGCCTCACACTCTTGCTGCATGCAGTAAAATCAAAGCTCAGCCACACAAAGAACGAGTGGACTTCTTGAAGTCAAAGGGATTGTGTTTCGGATGCTTAATGCCTGGCCATCTCAGCAAATTCTGCAACAGAAGAATTGAATGTAAAGAATCTAAGTTGAAGCATCCGGACATTATGCACATAATCAAAGAAGGATATGCTGCGCCTGAAAAGAAAGAAGATGCTCATGGAAGCCAAGTATCATGTGCTCAAGAGTCTTGTAGCCTCACATGGGGCCGGAGAAGCTGAATGTGTGCTGTCAATAGTACCTGTAAAAATTAAATCAAAGAAGAGTAACAAGTGTGTAGAAACGTATGCCTTCGGGAAGCACAGCAACCTTCTGTAAGGAGGATCTGCAAAGAAAACTGAGTGGTAAAAGAAAACCGACACGAATACTTCTCAGCACCATGGGGCAAGACAAACCTGAAGAACCGAAGCTCATGAACAGTTTAGCTATCTCAGACCTTGAAGTGTGCGGATGGGAAGACACCTGCTTCATTGACCTGCCAAAGGTGTTCACACAGAAACATACCCGTTCAAACTGGAAATACACCTAAGCAGTCAGACATACCTCAGTGAAGTCAGTTTGCCAGAGATAGAAGCTGACATAGGCCTACTTATTGGAGCCAATGGTTCGAGAGCAATGGAGCCATGGCACATCATCAAGAGTCAAGATGGAGGGCCGTATGCTGTCAAGACCGCCATTGGCTTGGTGGTGAACGGACCCATAAGAAAAGAACTAAAAGACGAAGAGAGTGAGTCACCTCATCTTTCAGTGAATAGGATCTCCGTGATGGATACAGAGAAGCATCAAGTCGAACAGTACAACACTGATTTTCCAGAGCGGGAGTACGACGACAAAGAAGAAATGTCCCAAGAAGACAAAGCATTTTTGCAGTATGTGCAGAAGACAACAACATTCAAGAGTGGGCATTACTGTGTTGGATTGCCACTCAGGAACGAGAATGTAAAAATGCCCAACAACCGGTGCGTTGCTGAACAGCGCATAACCTGTGTGCGAAGAAAGCTGCAGAACAATCCAGAGTTCTTTGAGGACTACAAGAGCTTCATGCGCATGATCATTGAAAAGGGCTATGCCATTCAAGTTCCACCACACCAGCTGAACCGTGTCGACAACAGGGTGTTCTACATACCACACCACAGTGTTTATCACCCGAAGAAGAAGAAGCTCCGGGTGGTTTTTGATTGCACCGCCTCCTTCCAGGATCGATCTTTGAACAGTGAGTTGCTTCAACGGCCCGACATGACCAACACATTGGTTGGTGTCCTCTTAAGATTTCGTGGGGAACCTGTGGCGTTAATGGCAGACATTGATGTTTTATCAGGTTTAAGTGTCAGAACATGACACAGACCTTCTCCGTGTCCTGTGGTGGCCCAATGGCAACTTGACTGAACCTTTGGAGGAATTCCGGATGGCAGTGCACCTCTTCGGAGCCAACTCTTCACCAAGTGTTGCCTCATATGCACTAAGAAGAACTGCTGAAGATCACAGAGATGTTGCATCCCCAGAAGCAGTTCAGACAGTCCTCCGTAACTTCTATGCGGATGACTGCTTGAAGAGCCTAGCAACAGAAAATGATGCAGTGACCTTAGCTAAAGATCGGATGACTTTGTGTGCCAGTGGGGGCTTTGCTTTGACGAAGTCGATGAGTAACAGCAGGAAGGTGTTGCTGTCAATCCCAGAGGCTCACAGAGCTAGTAAAGGGAAAGACCTGGATCTGAGACACAACGCTTTGCCAGTTGAAAGGACCCTCGGCGTCCAGTGAGACACTGAATCAGATCATTTCACGTACTGAATGAAGCTGGAAAACAAACCGATGACCAGAAGAGGCATCTTATCAGTCGTCAATTCCATCTATGACCCCCTTGGCTGTCTGGCCCCAGTCATCTTGCCAGCTAAACTACTGTTGAAAGAACTCAAGAACAACATGGGTGGGATGAAGACGTTGGTGAGAGGCATGCTGAACATTGGAGAAAGTGGATTGAAGATGTTACTCACCTCTCCAACTTTCGCGTGAACAGGTGTTTGAAGCCTTTGGATTTAGGATGCACTGTTGCAGCGCAGTTGCACCATTTTTCAGATGCCTCAGAGTACGCATATGGCACTGTGTCTTATCTGTTATTGGAGAATACAGAAGGCAAGAAACATTGTGCATTCCTTATGGGAAAATCAAGAGTAGCCCCACTCAAGTTGATCACTATCCCAAGACTTGAGCTGACTGCAGCGGTTGTGGCAGTGAAGGTAGACAAGATGCTACAGCAAGAACTTAAGATCCCACTGCAACAATCCATATTCTGGAGAGATAGCACTACAGTGCTCAGATATATTGACAGCGAAACAGCCCGTTTCAAGACATTCGTCGCTAACAGAATGATCCACACAGGCAGAGTGAGCGGAACCTCATCATTTACTATTTTGGATTTTGTGTTATTTCACAGAATGCTAATTGATGATAATTTATTTACCTTAGCGTCTTTGAGAACTGTGAAAAGCGCTATATAAATGTTATTTATTATTGTTATTATTCTTATTCTTATTATTATCTGGGTCATTTCAACCTTCAATCTTAGTGGCCTTTGAAGGTCTGACATGGCAAGGTTCAGCATTAGCCACAGCGTGAAGCTTCCTCCCGCCAGTCTGCGTCTGAGGACAACCAGCACCACCAGGTTCCCTGGCACCCCGAGGGCAAAGCAGAGGCCCAGCATGGCACTGGAGCTGATGCTGGAGATGTTGAGCTGCTGCTGCATGGTAGAGATGTCTGGTGTTGGTACGAGGTGATCACTGCGAGCTGAGAACACTGAGTAATTAGAAGGAAACTAGTTGCAATAAGCCTTAGCCGACTTCCTGCCCTACGCATCACCACTTGCAGCTAATGGCTGATAAGCAACCCATCAAAACCAGACACTCTTTCATGTCTGCACACATTTAACCACAGTGCGCGTGTCACACTTAGTTAGGTTGATGCAGGTCCCAAATGCACGACCAGACACAACATTAAACCAATACAATGATTCTTGGGGATGGGGGATTCAGTTATTACTCATTTTATTCAGAATTTAACTTTAAAATATGGTTTATATAATAGTGACGTACTGTTAACTCAGATGCCTGCCTCGACTAGCCATGGCAGCTGGATCAACTTACCTTACTATTACCTTATTAACTCACTATGAATGGCACTGCATCCACATGCAAGCATATACCTATAGCATGCTGTATAGCACTGCAGGCAACATCCCAAAAACTCGGAGTAGCAAGGAAATATGCTGCTGGCCATGTTGAACAATCATAAGATGTCTTTCTCTGACATGTCTTCAGCATTGTGATACGTACCACAGCCACATCCTGTGAAAATAGGTCAGTTGGTGGCATATGTAAAACAGTATTTATATCATTTATAATCCACATTTTGCTGAAGCCTTTTTAATTGTAATTAGAAACAACATGAAACAAGACAAGAATTTGCCTTTTATATTTAACACAAGCTAGAGAACACTTTGCAAATTCATGATTCATGTTCTCATGACTAGACACCTGCTTTATATTGCTGATCCTATAATAACATCAGGGCAAAAGTCACTGAAACAGAAACTATACAGGACATTCCAAACAATAAAACCCTTATCAGTCATACTATAGACAACATACATCACCATACATATGTACAAAAGGAGGAAAAAAGCATTTCAGTGGATTTCAAGAAGAAGATGGCTGTGCCATTTGTCATGATAATAATAATTATAATAAAAATACATATGTATTGTAGGCCATTCTGTTTAGATATCTTATATCTTATCATCCATTACTTAATGCTATATTTGCGTGATGTATCCATTACTTTGCAAACATTTTTAGAGTTGAGTTCACAATGTTACTTCACTTGGTTCTTTTCAACCCTTCTGTGGTAAGGTCTGGAGTTATGGAGTGGAGTTACAGTTGAAAAGTATCTATTTTCATGTGTACAGCTGAAATATAAAGTAGCAAAATGTTCATAGCAAAAGCCATAATCGGTGATTCCATATAATCTCACATGCTTATGAATGATTAAAGAAATTATTGATGGAATACATTAAGTAGGAATTAATTTAGTCTGAGAGAAACTAAAACTTTCTACTGAAAACATGATAAGCAGAAAAGTTCACATATATAGCACTCAATCTTTTTAATATTTATTCCAGTTCACGACATCTCTACTAAATTATACTCCCAATTGACTCCTGGAAAAGATTCAAATGAACATGAGTTTTTTGTGAAAGAAAATGTTGGTGAGTTCTGAGACCAGATCTGATCAGATCAGGGTGTGGGCTGTCAAAGACAACATCACCTGTTGGACCTTAGGGGAACCACATCTACAGAGTGGAGGATCCGGTTCCCTCTAGCACAGATGTGCTGTTTGGACTGAGTGCAGGATTTAGAGTCTTGGCTTTGGACTTACGCAATGCTCGATGGGAGAAAGCGTACAGGAATGGGTTCACACAGCTGTTGATGAAGGTTAATGCCCCGGCGATATTCCCAGTGGCCTTTGAGAAGTGCAGGAGGTCATGTGATCCCCAAGAAACTGCCACGATGGTTAGCATATTGTTGAGGTGTACTGGAATGGAGAAGATGAAGAAAACCACAATGATGCTGATCACCAACTTCTTCATTCTTCTGTGACCTGAACGAGTGGTCTTCTTGACCTTTCGGTGCAGGGAGGCGTACAGGGAAGCCAGGATGGAGAACGGCAGGACGAACAGCAGCAGGCTCTCCATCAGGAGTGTAAACACCTGCTCCCCAACCCACCTGTAGTTTGCCAGGCAGTGGAGAAACCCATCCCTCTTCAAACTCACTCCTCTTTGAACCAGAGCATGAGATGACAGAATGGCTCCAAGAGCCCACACGAGTCCCAGCAGAGATCTGCGCCAGACAGACTTGAGCTCAGCCCAGCGCTGTGGATAGAGCACCTGGATGTAGCGCTGCACGCTAAGAAGAGTAACACACAGCACACTGGTGGAGAGGCTCCAGGTGACCAGGTAGGAGAGAAGTTTGCAGGCCACCGAGCCTAACGTCCAGCCGTGAAGCAGAGCGGTGATCCACACAGGCAGAGTGAGCAGAGTGAGCAGGTCTGCCACGGCGAGGTTCAGCATCAGCCACAGCGTGAAGCTTCCTCCCACCAGTCTGCGTCTGAGGACAACCAGCACCACCAGGTTCCCTGGCACCCCGAGGGCAAAGCAGAGGCCTAGCATGGCACTGGTCACCTGCATCTCAAGCGAAGCCTCTGCAATGGAGCTGATGTTGGAGATGTTGAACTGCTGCTGCTGCATGGTGGAGATGACTGCTGCTGGTACGATGTGACCACTGCGAGCTGAGAGCAATGAGTAATGAGAAGGAAACTAGTGGCAATAAGCCTTAGCCGACTTCCTGCCCTACGCATCACCACTTGCAGCTAATGGCTGATAAGCAACCCATCAAAACCAGACACTCTTTCATATCTGCACACATTTAACCACAGTGCGCGTGTCACACTTAGTTAGGTTGATGCAGGTCCCAAATGCACGACCAGACACAACATTAAACCAATACAATGATTCTTGGGGATGGGGGATTCAGTTATTACTCATTTTATTCAGAATCACTTTAAAATATGGTTTATATAATAGTGACTTAGTGTTAAATCAGATGCCTGCCTCAACTAGCTCCGTCAGCTGGATCAACTAACCTTACTATTACCTTATTACTGTAACTCACTATGAATGGAACTGCATCCACATGCAAGCATATACCTATAGCATGATGTACTGTATAGCACTGCAGGCAACATCCCCAAAAATCGAAGTAGCAAAGAAATATGCTGCTGGCCACGTTTAACAATCATAAGATGTCTTTCTCTGACATGTCTTCAGCATTGTGATACATACCACAGCCACATCCTGTGGAAATAGGCCAGTGGGTGGCATGTGTGAAACAGTATTTATATAATTTATAATCCACATTTTGCTGAAGCCTTTTTAATTGTAATTAGAAACAACATGAAACAGGACAAGAATGTGCCTTTTATATTTAACACAAGCTAAAGAACACTATGCAAAAATCATGATTCATGTTCTCATGACTAGACACCTCCTTTATATTGCTGATCCTATAATAACATCAGGGCAAAAGTCACTGAAACAGAAACTATACAGGACATTCCAAACAATAAAACCCTTATCAGTCATACTATAGACAACATACATCATCATACATATGTACAAAACATGCTCTGGTTCAACAAGAAGTGAGATTGAATAAGGATGGGTTTCCCCGCTGCCTGGAACACTACAGGTGGTTTGGGGAGCAGGTGTTCACGCTCCTGATGGGGAGCCTGCTGCTGTTCGTCCTGCCGTTCTCCATCCTGGCTTCCCTGTATGCCGCTCTGCACCGAAAGGTCACAGAAGAATGAAGAAGTTGGTGGTCAGCATCATTGTGGTTTTCTTCATCTTCTTCATTCCAGTACACCTCAACAATATGCTTACCATCGTGGCAGTTTCTTGGGGATCCAATAACCTCCTGCAGTTCTCAGAGGTTATTGGGGATATCACCGTGGCACTAACAATCATCAACAGCTGTGTGAACCCATTCCTTTATGCTTTCTCCCATCGGGCATTGCGTCAGTCCAAAGCCAATACTCTGAAGCCTGCACTCAGTCCAAACAGCACATCTGTGCTAGAGGGAACCGGATCCTCCACTCTGTAGATGTGGTTCCCCTAAGGTTCAGCAGGTGATGTTGTCTTAGACAGCCCACAGTCTGATCTGATCTGGTCTGGTCAAAGAACTCACCAACAATTTCTTTCACAAAAAATTGTCTAGATGTAAGTCGTTTTCATTTGAATCTTTTACAGGAGCCAATTGGAAGTATAATTTAGTAAAGATTAATGGGCACATTGATGCTGTGAACAGGAATAAATATTAAAAAGACTGAGTGCTATATACAGTATGTTAACCTTTCTGTTTATCACATTTTGAGTAGAAAGCTAAGTTTTAGCTTCTCTCAGACTAAATTAATTCCTACTAAATGTATTCCATCAATAATTTCTTAAATCATTCATAACCATGTCAGATGTAATCACCGATTATGGCTTTTGCTATGAACATTTTGCTATTTTATATTTCAGCTGTAAACATAAAAATGATACTTTTCCACTGGCAAGATAACTCCAGACTTTACTACAGAAATGTATATCATCTTTTAGAATGTTCTGTATAGTTTCTGTGTCAGTGATTTCTGCCCTGATGTTATAATAGGATTAGCAATAAAGAAGGTGTCTAGTCATGAGAACATGAATCATGATTTTTGATAGTGTTCTCTAGCTTGTGTTAAACAGAAAATGCAAATTCTTGTCCTGTTTCATGTTGTTTCTAATTACAATTAAAAAGGCTTCAGCAAGATTATGGATTTGAAATGATATAAATACTGTTTCACACATGCCAACCACTGACCTATTTTCAAATCCATGTGGTTGTGGTAAGAGGTGTCACAATACTGAATACGTTTCAGAGACAGACATTTAATGATTGTTTCCGGTGGCCAGCAGCATATTTCTTCGCTACTTCGATATTTGTTGATATTGCTTCAGTGTCGACACAGTTCCATTCATCCATCATTTATTTTACACATAGGCCAAACAAACAGTGACTGTTATTAGAACTAACCTGGCCAGACAAAGAAAGGTCTGAGTAGCCAGCTGCTATTGCCTGTGTGCTTGCTCAAGAGGGACTCAGGCCTTGGCTTCAATGTTAACTGTTGCTGAGGAAGTATAAATAAACACGTAAGATTGGATACAATCTCCAACCTTATCAGCAGCCATCAATGTACTCTCCACATGGAGTCAGTGGTGTTGGTAAGTAATGTGTGAAACAAGATAAACTCACAGAACTTCTCTGATGCACTGCAGTGAGTGACACTGTCTGAGTACGTATGTGTTGTTGAACGTCCTGGAGAGAGTGAGAAGTTTATTAGAAATGTTGGCTAAATAGGGGTAGACTTGGTTTTAACTAATGCGATCTATAGCCAAGGGGATATGAGACAGGACTACAATGAATGCATACAACACAAGTTCAGTTCAGTGTGCCATCAACAGAAACCTTAGCAGTGTGCCTTACTCAAACAGACAACAAAATATGGGGTCCCAAAAAAGTGGTCTTGTGCCCCATGTTAGGGGTAAGTTGATCCAGCTGACAGGGCAAGCTGAGGAAGGAATCTGAGTAAACAGTAACTCACTATTGTGTTACCATATTTTAAAGTTTAATTTGGATAAAAATGAGTAATAATTAAATCCCCCATCCCCAAGAATCATTGTATTGGTTAAATGCTGTGTCCAGTCGTGCATTTAGGACCTGCATCAACTTAACTAACTGTGACATGCACACTGTGGTTAAATGTGTGCAGACACAGTAGTGTTTGGTTTTGATAGGTTGCTTATCAGACATCAGCTGCAAGTGGTGATGCGTAGGACAGGAAGTCTGCTTAGGGCTTATTAGCACTAGTTTCCTTCTCATTACTCAATGCTCTCAGCTCGCAGTGGTCACATCGTACCAGCAGCAGTCATCTCCACCATGCAGCAGCAGCAGCTCAACATCTCCAACATCAGCTCCATTGCAGAGGCTTCGCTTGAGATGCGTATGGCCAGTGCCATACTGGGCCTCTGCTTTGTCCTTGGGGTGCCAGGGAACCTGGTGGTGCTGGTTGTCCTCGGACGCAGACTGGCGGGAGGAAGCTTCACGCTGTGGCTAATGCTGAACCTCGCCGTGTCAGACCTGCTCACTCTGCTCACTCTGCCTGTGTGGATCACCGCTCTGCTTCACGGCTGGACTTTTGGCTTGGTGCCCTGCAAACTTCTCTCCTACCTGAACACCTGGAGCCTTTACACCAGTGTGCTGTTTGTTACTCTTCTTAGCGTGCAGCGCTACATCCAGGTGCTCTATCCACAGCGTTGGGCTGAGCTCAAGTCTGTGTGGCGCAGATCTCTGCTGGGACTCGTGTGGGCTCTTGGAGCCATTATGTCATCTCATGCTCTGGTTCAAAGAGAAGTGAGTTCGAAGAGGGATGGGTTTCTCCACTGCCTGGAACACTACAGGTGGTTTGGGGAGCAGGTGTTCACGCTCCTGATGGAGATCCTTCTGCTGTTCGTCCTGCCGTTCTCCATCATGGCTTCCCTGTACGCTACTCTGCACCGAAAGGTCAAGAAGGCCACTCGTTCAAGTCACAGAAGAATGAAGAAGTTGGTGGTCAGCATCATTGTGGTTTTCTTCATCTTCTTCATTCCAGTACACCTCAACAATATGTTTACCATCGTGGCAGTTTCTTGGGGATCCAATAACCTCCTGCAGTTCTCAGAGGTCATTGGGGATATCACCGTGGCACTAACAATCATCAACAGCTGTGTGAACCCATTCCTGTATGCTTTCTCCCATCGGGCATTGCGTTAGTCCAAAGCCACGACTCTGAAGCCTGCACTCAGTCCAAACAGCACATCTGTGCTAGAGGGAACTGGATCCTCCACTCTGTAGATGTGGTTCCCCTAAGGTTCAGCAGGTGATGTTGTCTTAGACAGCCCACCGTCTGATCTGATCTGGTCTGGTCAAAGAACTCACCAACAATTTCTTCCACAAACAATTGTCTAGATGTAAGTCGTTTTCATTTGAATCTTTTACAAGAGCCAATTGGAAGTATAATTTAGTAAAGATTAATGGGCACATTGATGCTGTGAACAGGAATAAATATTAAAAAGACTGAGTGCTATGTATGTAAACTCTTCTGTTTATCACATTTTTAGTAGAAAGTTTTAGCTTCTCTCAGACTAAATTAATTCCTACTAAATGTATTCCATCAATAATTTCTTTAATCCTTCATAACCATGTGAGATGTAATCACCGATTATGGCTTTTGCTATGAACATTTTGTGATTTTATATTTCAGCTGTAAACATAAAAATGATACTTTTCCACTGGCAAGATAACTCCAGACTTTACTACAGAAATGTATATCATCTTTTAGAATGTTCTGTATAGTTTCAGTTTCAGTGATTTCTGCCCTGATGTTATAATAGGGTTAGCAAGATAAAGGAGGTGTCTAGTCATGAGAACATGAATCATGATTTTTTTTCTTAGTGTTCTCTAGCTTGTGTAAAATAGATATGGCAAATTCTTGTCCTGTTTCATGTTGTTTCTAATTACAATTAAAAAGGCTTCAGCAAGATTATGAATTTTAAATGAAATAAATACTGTTTCACACATGCCACCCATTGACCTATTTTCAAATCCAACTATGTGGTTGTGGTAAGAGGTGTCACAATACTGAATACGTTTCAGAGAAAGACATTTAATGATTGTTTCCGGTGGCCAGCAGCATATTTCTTTGCTACTTCGATATTTGTTGATATTGCTTCAGTGTCGACACAGTTCCATTCATCCATCATTTATTTTACACATCAGCCAAACAAACAGTGACTGTTATTAGAACTAACCTGCCCAGGCAAAGACAGGTCTGAGTAGCCAGCTGCTAATGCCTGTGTGCTTGCTCAAGAGGGACTCAGGCCTTGGCTTCAATGTTAACTGTTGCTGAGGAAGTATAAATAAACACGTAAGATTGGATACAATCTCCAACCTTATCAGCAGCCATCAATGTACTCTCCACATGGAGTCAGTGGTGTTGGTAAGTAATGTGTGAAACAAGATAAACTCACAGAACTTCTCTGATGCACTGCAGTGAGTGACACTGTCTGAGTACGTATGTGTTGTTGAACGTCCTGGAGAGAGTGAGAAGTTTATTAGAAATGTTGGCTACATAGGGGTAGACTTGCTTTTAACTTATGCGACCTATAGCCAAGGGGATATGAGACAGGACTACAATGAATGCATACAACACAAGTTCAGTTCAGTGTGCCATCAACAGAAACCTTAGCAGTGTGCCTTACTCAAACAGACAACAAAATATGGGGTCCCAAAAAAGTGCTCTTGTGCCCCATGTTAGGGGTAAGTTGATCCAGCTGACTGAGCTAGTCGAGGCAGGCATTTAAGTAAACAGTTACTATTGTGTTAACCATATTTTAAAGTTTAATTCTGAATAAAATTAGCAATTATTAAATCCCCCGTCCCCAAGAATCATTGTATTGGTTTAATGCTGGGTCTTGCATTTGTGACCTGCATCAACTTACACACTGTGGTTAAATGTGTGAAGACATGAAAGGGTGTTTTGTTTTGATAGGTTTCCTCTCAGTCATCAGCTGCAAGGGTGGCATGCATAGAGCAGGAAGTCTGCTTAGGCTTATTGCCAGTAGTTTCCGTCTCATTACTCATTGTTCTCAGCTCGCAGTGGTCACATCGTACCAGCAGCAGTCAACTCCCCCATGCAGCAGCAGCAGCAGCTCAACATCTCCAACATCAGCTCCATTGCGGAGGCCTCGCTTGAGATGCAGGTGACCAGTGCCATGCTGGGCCTCTGCTTTGCCCTCGGGGTGCCAGGGAACCTGGTGGTGCTGGTTGTCCTCGGACGCAGACTGGCGGGAGGAAGCTTCACGCTGTGGCTGATGCTGAACCTCGCCGTGTCAGACCTGCTCACTCTGCTCACTCTGCCTGTGTGGATCACCACTCTGCTTCACGGCTGGACGTTAGGCTCGGTGCCCTGCAAACTTCTCTCGTACCTGGTCTACTGGAGCCTCTACACCAGTGTGCTGTGTGTTACTCTTCTTAGTGTGCAGCGCTACATCCAGGTGCTCTATCCACAGCGCTGGGCTGAGCTCAAGTCTGCCTGGCGCAGATCTCTGCTGGGACTCGTGTGGACTCTTGGAGCCGTTCTGTCATCTCATGCTTTAGTTCAAAGAGAAGTGAGTTTGAAGAGGAATGGGTTTCTAGGCTGCCTGGAACACTACAGGTGGTTTGGGGAGCAGGTGTTCACGCTCGTGATGGAGAGCCTGCTGCTGTTCGTCCTGCCGTTCTCCATCCTGGCTTCCCTGTATGCCGCTCTGCACCGAAAGGTTAAGAAGACCACTCGTTCAGGTCACAGAAGAATGAAGAAGTTGGTGGTCAGCATCATTGTGGTTTTCTTCATCTTCTCCATTCCAGTACACCTCAACAATATGCTAACCATCGTGGCAGTTTCTTGGGGATCACATGACCTCCTGCACTTCTCAAAGGTCACTGGGTGTATCGCCGGGGCAACGACCTTCATCAACAGCTGTGTGAACCCATTCCTTTATGCTTTCTCCCACCGGGCATTGCGTCAGTCCAAAGCCAATACTCTGAATTCTGATTCAGTCCAAACTGCGCATCTGTGCAAGAGGGAACCGGATCCTCCCTCTGGTAGATGTTGTCTCCCTAAGGTCCAGCAGGTGATGTTGTCTGATCTGATCTGATCTGGTCTCAGAACTCTTTTCCACATAACAATCTTCCACATGTACAATTTTCTTACACATAACAATCTCCAGATGTAAGTCATGTTCATTCAAACCTTTTACAAGAGCCAAATGGGAGAATAATTTATTAGAGATGAATGGGCACATTGATGCTGCAAACTGGAATAAATATTAAAAAGACTGAGTGCTATACATGTCAACTTTTCTGCTTATCATACTTTGAGTAGAAGGCTGACCTTTAGCTTTTCTCAGACTATATTCATTCCTACTAAATACATTCCATCAGTAATGTCTTTAATCATTTATAAGAATATGAGATTATATGTAATCACTGATTATGGTTTTTGCTGTGAACATTTCGCTTTATTGTATTTCAGCTGTAAACATGAAAATAGATACTTTTGCACTGTAACTTCCACTCCATAACTCCAGACAAGGGTTGAAAAGAACCATTTAAAGTAACATTGTGAACTCACTTGTAAAATTGTTTGCAAAGTAATGGATACATCCCGTAAATAAAGCTTGAAGTATTGGATGATAAGATATAAGATATCTAAACAGAATGGCCTACAATACTTAAGTAAAATGTATTTTTATAATTATTATAATAATATAGTGTCTATGACAAATGGCACAACCATCTTCTTCTTGGAATCCACTGAATTGCTTTTTTCCTCTCTATTGTACATATTTATGGTGAGGTATGTTGTATAGTATGACTGATTATGGTATTATCGTTTAGAATGTCCTGTATAGTTTCTGTTTCAGTGACTTTTGCCCTGATGTTATAATAGGATTAGCAATAAAGAAGGTGTCTAGTCATGAGAACATGAATCATGATTTTTCATACTGTTCTCTAGCTTGTGTTAAACATAAAAGGCCAATTCTTGTCTTGTTTCATGTTGTTTCTAATTACAATTAAAAAGGCTTCAGCAAAAATGTAGATTTTGTATGATATAAATGCTGTTTCACATATGCCACCCACTGATTTCACATATAGTATATGCCAACCACTATTTTCACCTGTGGTTGTGGTATGATGAGTCACAATACTGAATACGGTTCAGAGAAAGACAATTTATGATTGTTTCCCATGGCCAGCAGCCATAGGTATTATATGTCTTTGAAAGGCAAAACTGTTTTTTAAAAAAAGCACATTTGGTGAAAAAATGTGCTTACCACTTAATCCACATTGTTCTTTCTTCCACAGCAAGACGAAAATAGATTATGCACACTAAATCATTCACACGACAAAATATTAAACATTTCTACATTTTCCCACCAACTTACACAACAAACACCACCAACAAAATGACACAAACCCAACCACAGGCAGTAAGCAGGCCTTTAAAAGAGTGTTGAGTTGTGAAACTGGTTCAATTCAAAAGTGACATTTCAACACCACCACAAAAAAAATCCCCCTTGTTTTGCTACTGCCCTCACTGACACCAAGCGATGCCTGCTTGGCTTGCATTGCATGACTTGGCCTGCCCTGCAAGGATACATTGCATAATGATGGGCTTTGTGTTTTCTGGTCGAACATACAGTATGAGCATCCTCTATTACCACTGTGAAGCACTGGGTTCATTCCTCATAGCTGGAGGGCCAACCAACTCCATCCACCGGCAGTGTGATAATGTCAGTGTGGACAAGAGACTTATGCATGTACTGTGTGTGTGTATGTGTGTGTTTGTCCTTGTGGTGTGTGGGTGTGAGAAAGAGAGAGTAAGGAGAGCGTGGGCAGGACGTAGCAGGATATATGTGTAATCAGATACATGTGACACCACTACTTTCCATCTTTCTTATATGCAAAACTTGAGCAGATAAAGCGGGCAGGCCCTGTCTAGAGGGGGATGGGAAGGGGACATGTCATAATAGGGAAATATCACCGCTTGCATCGCTGGTGAAAAATTCATCCAATCTTGCCATTTTAACAACAGTGCACTTTCACTTTATTACAGTCTGACAAAGCATCTGCTGTTGGCAGGATTCAGTTTTCAGCCTGGTTCATACTGTATGTGTGTGTGCGTTCTTGAATGTTAAATAAAGAACTTTGTGAAATGAATCTATAAATCATGTTCTCAAATGATTGACTTTTATGTGTCAGAACTGGCTAAGATTTGATGGCATGGCTCGACCCGGGCCTGTATTTTCAGGCTCAGTAAAATGTGTAATGCATTGAGAGCCTTCTTGCACATGTGCAGAACAGACTCACACACACACATGCCAACAGCAAGCTCGAGAACAAGCAAACACACACACACACACACAAAGAATTACACGCCTCAGAGGATAAGACCATAAGTTTCCCAAGGAGAACTAAAAACAGGCTCTACTCTAGGACCATTAATATTGATATAGCAGTCTAGATCCTGCTTGCTTTATGATTACCATACATGCTTGGCTTATTAGATCAGTAGAAGGGAAGACGACATTTCCATGAAATTTACTGCTATTCTAACCTTCTCCAAGGGCACGCAGCGATGGCCATAGAGACCCAGGGAACCCGCCTATGGCAGATTATTATGACCAGCAGAATACTTTAAAAAATGACCTATTAGGAAAGTACTCTAGAGATGGACACGACAGTCCAAAGCCATTTAAATCATGGCTTGTTTGGGTCGACTGGTTTTTAATGAATGTCGTAGAAACAGTGGCGCTGAAATCTGAGGGGAGAGAAACAGAGATGGGAAGCACAGAAGGAAGAGAAGTGGAGGATGTGAAGAGGAGGGGCTGATAGATGGAGATGTGAAGAGAGAGAGAGAGATAGGGGGGGGGGGTGATATTGAGAGGGGGATGAGAAGGAGAGGTGGAGACACGTGTGCACTGTGATATTAAATACAGAGCCAGGTCATTAGGAGTGGGCTTCAGGTAACATCTTCAGGGCTTCAGGTTAGCACTCTGAGATTCTGCTGGAATGAAGAGTGCACTACAAATAAAATTAATAATTATTATTATTATTATTATTATTAACATGCAGGCTATCTGATGACACCGACGGGAACTATTTTATTACATTACTGTTGCGTCTTTCACGCACGCTTTGAACAAGCTCAATCGACGCATTCCGTAAATTCTCTCCTTTTCTGCATTTACCCATCCATCACTGAACTCAAGGAAGAAGAAGAAAAAACAGCTCAAGATAATGGCGTAGGTTTTTCTTGTTTTTCTGAAAGCATGCTGAACTCTCTGCCCTCTGCCCTTTGCCCTCTGCCCTCTGCCCTCTGCCCTCTGCCCTCTGCCCTCTGCCCTCTGCCCTCTGCATCTGCTTCACTACATCAGCTCTATGACCAGAACTGACTGGGTCTAGCCACTGAACATGAATACATTCATGAAAATAAAACAACACAACTATAAATGAATTGGAAATTAAAAATGAATAGACCTATTAATTTGCTTGACACAAGGCCCCTTTTGCTGCTGAAAGTCTGTATAGTGTTTTTGGATGGGAAATGCACAGAGCAAGCAAGGCATTTATGACTTTGGATGAGTAATGTAGAGAATGAAAACATTCTGTTCTCTCTCACTCGGCCTACAGTCATTTAGTCTGACGCTTGTCTACGCGTCTCCTTTTTAACTGGGGCAGCATCCAGAGTAGACACATCCACAGACTCACACAGGATCACACACACACACACAAACACACACACACCCATCCCCCCATACACACACACACACACACACACAGACGCCAGTACACGTGGAAAAACAAGCCCACATCTATTGAACTATAAAATTGACAGGTGAATCAGTCAACGATCTGATTAAAGAGCATGGAGCCACCCAGCCTCCATCTCAGGAGAATTCAAACCAGATTACTGTGACCCGAATACTTCCCTGAGACATATGAGACACAAGACTGAGGGAGAGAGAGAGAGAGAGAATGAGAAAGAGAGAGAGAGAACGATGAAGAGAGAGAGAGAGAGAATGAGAAAGAGAGAGAGAGAACGATAAAGAGAGAGAGAATGAGAAAGAAAGAGAGAAAGAGTAAGAGAGAAAGTGAGAGTGAGATAGAGAGAGGGATAGAATGAGAAAGAGAGATAGAGACAGAATGAGAGAGAGAGAGTGTGTGTGTGTGTGTGTGTGTGTTGTTATCAGTATTATCACTAATGTTGCTGTTATCTGCTGTTAATATTGTTGTATTGAGTGCTTTGGCAACAATGTATCGCGCATTCATGCCAATAAAGCCATTTGAAATTGAAATTGAAAATTGAGAGACAATGAAAAAGAGAGAGAGAGAGAGACGCAGTGAGAGAGAGATAGAGAGAGAGGGTGGGTGGGGGGAAACATAGGCAGAGGATGCTGATGCTGATTGGTTAGAGCTAGCTTGTGATTCCCCAGACCCACAAACGGCTTTTTTTCCTTCTGGTCTGATGTACTGTAAGTGGACCACGACTGGACAGCACCATGTCGATGGCAGTAGACACACAAACACAACCAACACACACACACACACACATAGACACATACACATACCACAAACATATGTGCATGCAAACACTTGAACACTTGAACACTTGAACACGCAACACACACACACACACACACACACACACACACACACACACACAGTTATAGCTGTGACTGTGGCCTGAGGGCAGAAAATCTCCAATATGCCAAAAAATACAAAACATGCCTGGGCATTAACTGAGAAAATAAATAAACAACTTAAAATAGCAGCACTAACAATGCCCCTGTCCAGTTTGGGTTTTCTCCATGTCTCCAGTGTTGAGGATGACTCATTTCACACCCTCTAGCCGCCATGCACAGGGTCAGGTAAACAACACAAACAAGTAAGCAACACTTGTGGGGAATAGTTGGCTGTGCTGATGCACACTGCTTCTGCGTGATGGGCAGACAGAGTGATTCAGTTTGGTAGGTGAGACATGCGGCTCCTGCACAGTGGGAGAGACTAGGGGAGAGACGTGTAGGAGAGACATGCTGCTTCTGCACAGTGTGGGAGACTGGGGGAGAGACGTGTAGGAGAGACATGCTGCTTCTGCACAGTGTGAGAGGGGAGAGACTGGAGGAGAGACATGCTGCTCCTGCACAGTGGGAGAGACTGGGGGAGAGACTGGGGGAGAGACATGCTGCTTCTGCACAGTGTGAGAGGGGAGAGACTAGGGGAGAGACATGCTGCTTCTGCACAGTGGGAGAGACTGGGGGAGAGACCAGAGGAGAGACTGGGGAGAGACTGGAGGAGAAACTGGTAGGTGAGACATGCTGCTCCTGCACAGGGGGAGAGACTGGTAGAGAGACTGGGGGAGAGACTGTTGTCCTGGTCTGGAGGAAGGAGAACGTGGGTGAACATTCCTTCTTGTAAATGCTGCAGTTTTGAACTGAGAACAAGTGACACTTGAGGCTGTGCGCTTGATTAATCCTAATCTAAAATGGCCACCAGGTTAACCATCATTATTGACATGTCATACACTCTCATCTCATCTTCTCTGCACCACCTCCTCATAGTGGCAACCCTGTTACCAGAGGAGGTGTGACATGAAGAGGAGGGGTTACATAAAGAGGAGGTGTCACATAAAGATGTCATCACTGCCACCGAGAGCAGAGAAGAGGGGGTGCGCAGTTCAATGAACAGGCCAGAGGAGGTGAAGTGCATGGCCTGAGCCTCACCTTTAAAACACAATGAGAAGAAGGGAGAATAGAGGGATGAAGAAAGAGAGAGAGAGAGAGTGTGTTGCTTGGAGTGAATGGAGGAGAGTGAATTTATTCCTCTGCCTTCCTCTCAAGTGATCAAATTTACAATGCTGGCAGAGGCGAAACGGTTGTGCACAATAATAAGTCCATAAATATAACGGGGAGGTGCAGGGATGACATGGCAGGCAAACGGATATCAGGAACGTGTAGCTGTGGAGGAAATGGAACAGCACTTACTTAAGGAACCAGGCAGATATGGTATCTCTTGCATTCATCTACAGACCAATGTGATTTACCGCCGCAGGCTACATGGTTTGCCTTCCACATAGTAGTGCTGGGAATATCTCAAATGGGGGTCATGAAAAAAAGGTCACAGCAGAGGGTCATGGACATTAGGAGAGGAGTATGAGAGAGAGAGAGCGGGAGAGAGATAGAGAGATGGAGAGAGAGGGGGGGGGGGGGAGAGAGATTAACCTCTCGATTGTTCAATAATGGGTTAGGAGATGATCCTATTATTAGGGAGTATAACCCTTGCTGTGTGCTTTATTAAACATCAGCAATACAACTCTACAGACCGGGGTAGAAGGAGAGAGAGAGAGTAGGGGGGGCTAGGGAGAGTTTGACCTCTTGACTTAACTAATGGGATATGAGATTATCCTATTATTGCTGTGTGCTTTATTAAACATCAGCAACAGAATGTCTCACCTCTCTGGAGGGGAGATGGCGGGGGTCAGGTACCCCGTGTAAAGTGCATGGGAGTTGGGTGGTCCGCTTTGAAACATGGCTCCTTGTATCTCACTACCTGGAACAGAGCATGTGTGTGTTGGTATGTCTCTGCATCCGGACAAGAGGCAGGGAGAGAGAGAGAGTGAGAGGGTGAAAGAGAGAGAGAGAGAGAAAGTGGGGGAGAGGGATCTGTGTGTGTGTGTGTGTGTGTGTGTGTGTGTGTGTGTGTGTGTGTGTGTGTGCGTGTGTGTGTGTGTGTGTGTGTGTGTGTGTGTGTTGTGGTGCTGCTCGTGTGGATCTTCACGTGCTCCCTGTGCTGTTTTTAGCTGCCGCGGGGCCACTCGGTGACGCACATCAAGCGAAGGCACATTTGCACCCTGTCTCCCTCCTGCCAAAACAAACCCTTGATCAAAATAGCTCCGGCGGCTATTCTTACCTGCCATCTCCCCAAGGCTCTAATTCTGCATCGATATGTCGGTCCCATCCCCCCCCCCCCCCCCCCCCCCCCCACCCTACACACACACACACACACACACACACACACGCTTCAGTGGATGAACATGGCGAGGGTTCGGAGAGGTCAAACTGAGCTCCCCCTGAAACAGCATGCCTCAGTCCACTTAGGTCCAAAGCTGCTGTTTGTTCATCTTATTGAACCCATTTGATGCGGCTGTCTTTAGCCGTTTCCCCTGCTGGTCCTGCTCTGCTGGTGTGTGTGTGTGTGTGTTTGTGTGTGTGTGTGTGTGTGTGTATGTGTGTGTGTGCGTGCGTGTGTGTGTGTGTGTGTGTGTGTGTCTGTGTGGTATTGCCAATAAGGTCTGGACTCAGAGCTCAAAGGTTAACATCCATTACTGAGAGCCATTGTTTGGGGATTGGATGGAAAATGCGTGCAGTGGTAAAAACCAGTCATATCTGTCGGCTATATTGTGCTATTTCTGGGAAAGAAAAGCGTGTATGTCAACAAAGATAATCAAGTGCTTGACTTGTAGTTCACACACTGCTATTGCGAGGTCAACTTCAAGAGGTCATGGACACAGAAGCAGAAAGACAACAGGCAACGAGGGACGACTAAAGTTTTGTCCCCAAGCCACCGCACTGTTCAGCATAACCCTACCCATAGTCCCTTGATGCCAAATCAGCACAGATGACCGCTAACATTTCCCTAAATGTCACAGGCGGTTACCTCATTCAGGCCGTGCACACTAAAGTGCACTTATGCAAAGAGAGAATGCGTAGAGAGAACAGTCATTCTTGCCATTAGAGAAAGTTTGGGATGAGAACATTTGTCAAAACAGATGAGCGTTCTGCGGAGAACTAACGCTAATGCTTCTGGGTCATGCGGAACTTGGTCAAAGCCTCGTACAGACTGACAAAGTCTTTGATGTCACTCATTCAATATTTACTGCAAGAGAGAGATTAAATCATCAAATATGAACAAAGAACATCCAACCTTCGCATTGTCTTTAGTTCGGAACACAGACGGTCCTTTATAAATATTTTATACTAAAGCGAATGTAATGTTGACTATGAGGAGCTGACTGGTCTAATAAACTCCCATCTTTTTGTGTCTCTCCACTGCAGCACTCCAGAGTTTAGGGGGTGACAGTGGTACAGGAGGTAGAGAAGTCTTTAAATAATCAGAAGGTTGCTAGTTTGGTTCCCTGTCGAAGTGTCCTTGAGCAAGACACTGGACCCCTAATTGCTCCTGATGTGCAGTGTGCCATCAGTCTAAATGTGTATAAATGTGGGAAAGACGCTTTGGATAAAAGTGTCTGCTAAATGAGTGAATTTAAATGTAGAGGCAATCAACCAGGCTTTGCACAAATATTATCTGCCACATGAACTCTTAATGCCAGCAATCTGTCAATCACCCCTCTGCTGCCATGTATCTCTGCCCTGATCCCAATATGATTAATTTGTCGTCAAATGCTGCTGATGATGTACATCATTAGACACTACACATCATGTCTGAAGCTCAAATCACTGAATAGAATAGGTCTGAAGCTCCTATTGCTGTTATTTAATGATCAGTCTTGGGAATGGGCCATTATCTTTGTAAAAAGAGCACTATGTTCAAGTGATGGCAAGAGAGGAAAATCAAATGACCTAGTGAACATGAACGCGAGTTGTTTACAAAGAAAGTTGCTCGTCTTTTCTTGTAGCTCACTTTCTATCTCATTTTCTCGTGGTTCATATCTAATAGCGGTTGGGTCGTGGCTGTCTTGGCTAGCCACTGAATTACTTTCTATACTGATAGGAAGGTCGCTGCATGAACTCACTCTGGGGGAAGCGTGGGACTGTCATTAAAGAAAACTCAATTTGGTTGCTCATTTTCACCGGGATGCGGCGCGCCACCGTCACGTCTGCCTCTCCGCAGCGGAGCCGGTCCCCGCGGTACGGTTCCGCCCAGCTGCTTCTCTCTCACCGCCTGTCAGCTGCCCATCCTTCCTCCTTGCTGTCGCTGTCGCCATCGCCGACCAGAGCTTTAATTACCATCACCGCTCCCGTGTGGGGAACTGGGCCCGGTTCCAGGTGTCTCTTAATTAACCGCCCTGGGTCCTTCGCAGTTCCAGCCAGCCAAAGCAACCCTGTGGCCTCTCCAGACCGGACTGAGGGAACAGACACACCGGCACGACCCTGATGCTAAAACAGCCCGTATGAGCCCCACTCGGATAGTCTTTTTGTGTTAAGGAAAGTTCCTAACTGAGTGAAATGAGTCGGAAGTATCTAATTGGCAGCCATGATAAGAGCTGGTTGAATTCTTTAAATGCTTAGAAAAGGAGCTTCAATGCTTGCTTTCGTATCTCCTTTAGCTTAGGCATACACTGTAGCGTCCTTTACCAAAGGAAAGGAGACAGTAGTAGTCTGGGAAGTCCCGCCCCACTTCTTCCGGCCAAATTGATTTTGCCTCAGAACTGGGTCTGGCCAAGTTTGCATACCCGTTCATTTCAAGATTTCCAGAATCCTTGGAGCCAATCACAAACTGGCTTTTGGCTACCTGGCGCGCCATTGGCGGATTTAAACTTACCACGGCTACGTTACAAAATCTACTGCACGGAGAGTTTTTAAACATTGGACATGGTGGCTGCCGAAGCACCGCAAAACTTCGATAAGGCAAGTTTTCTTTGAAAACAGAACAGAAACTTGCCCTGGAACAATTCATACAGAAAAAATATGTGTTTGCTTTATTACCGATCGTTGTATCGTTGTATAGTATCGTTGGTCTGATTGGTTAAAGGACTGTCCAATCAGGTGGCTGAAGTGGAGCGCCGTTGAGAGTTGGCCAGACCAACTGAACAAATGGAATGCAGTGAAGGGGCAGGGAATTCCCAGACAAAGACAGTAGCCTACCTTCAAATAATTCCGATCAACGTGAAGGCCTCACACGGCATTCACCTAATAGGACATGTTCTCGGTCCCTCGGTCGAAGTACATTTAGGTTAGCGCCCGCAATAACAAACACGAGGCATTATCGTGCGTCTGAAACTGGTCACTGTGCGTGATACCGCTAATGTGCAGGCAACGAAGAGAAAGTGATGTTGGGCTTCGAACTGGCACTGCTGTCGTGCTGAGTCAGCTGCTTTGTTAACTTTAAGAAACTGTGTGCAGTAAGATGCAAAATATGCTTCCTCAGGAGCTCCTTCAGCAGATTTGCCCCCATGCACGTTTCTCAGAGCAGGTGTAATAGTACCTTATTATTTGTCACTGAAGGTTTTAAACAACTAAGAATGTTGGCTGATGAAGTCTGATGTAGAAAATATGCATGTGAGTTGAGTGGTTATTTTGGGCTTTGCTCACAGTGCTTGAGAGGCCTGTTTTTGAGTTTAATAAATAGCTGTTATTTGTGTTTTTGACAGTGAAGACTCACACTAAAGGTCCATGGCTCTGCTGCAATGGACAGAAATACCTTACCACTTGTTACATTGTGTTGTGTATTAATAATGTAATAGAGCTTGCTACCTCATGTGGTAGAAAATCAAATGTATTTCAGAAACAGTGGGGAAGAGTCAGAACACGTCCTATGTGTAACTATCTGCTTTCTGTCTCTATAACTGTCTATGACTTCCTCTTTGGACACAATGGATCCTGGTGTAGTAGGCCCCTATCTTTTCAATTGTGGAGCTTATATGGTGTCTAACAGCAAGCTTATTGTGATTGTTTTTCAAATCGTTTTTCGTCGACTACATCCCTAGCTATAGGCAAAGTCCCTGATAAAAGTCCTTATCTAAAGTGTGTTTCCAGATCAAATCATAGCAAATAAGGAACTGAAATATATGTCGTTGAAACATGGCAGATGCTCAGCAAACTTCGGAACAAATACGGTACCACGCGGACAAACAGTGTGCAATGTGTCTGTCAGAGCTGTCCTGAGTTGCCTCTCTCTCCCCGCCATCTGTTAAAGACATCCCAACCGTAGTGCTAACATCCCAGTGTATCACAAACCGAGGTGGTTGGTGTTATTTGCACATCAGAAATAAACTTTCAAACAAATCAGGATGGATTTGGATGACTTCCAGTGCTTTTAGGATGGAACTCACATGAACGTGTACTTGTTACAAAAGATCCTATGTCACTCGGAGGCGGCGTCATATAAAACACATGCAAACTCAGACACAGTTACCTGCTATTACCGACATAACAGAGTGTTGTTTCACATACTGTGAATGGGATTTTAAAGATGTATGACTTTTCCATTGTTGTGCTTTCAAAAGTGAGGAACGTGCTTGGGTTAGTTTTATTGCATAATAAAAAAGACAAGTAGTGATACAGAACTGCTGTGAAGTTAGTTTCAGGTTCCATATTCGACAGATTCGCATATTCGCCAAAACCATGCAGTACCAATTGAGAGGACACCAGGGGCGCTAATGCGCTTAGGGACCGTCATTAAATTACCACTCTACATCCATTTTTCATGAAATTACCACTCTGACAGCAGCGCTTCGATGCAAAATGGTTAGAAATACCAAAATAATGTTTTTTCTATGTTTTTTTTTTCTGTAAGGATTTTTTTCATTATTTTTCTATTAATTTTTTTTTCTATCATTTTTTTTTTTTTTTTTTTTTAACGCTTTCATGCTTTGGCTGCATTTGACACACCACAAAGCAAAATGGTTAGAAAAACCAAAATGCATCCGTTTTTCATTAAATTACCAATCTAACAGCAGTGCTTCGATGAAAAATGGTTAGAAATACCAAAATACATTTTTTTCTATAAGGATATTTTTTCTATAAGTGACCTTTTGGGCCCAAACTTTGTATAAGGCTTTGGTTACATGGGAGGAACAAGATACGGCACCACTTGTTTGGATCTTTAGCCCTCTTCAATGTCTATCCACATTGACTATAAATACCATTGTTTCCTATGAGGAAAATGATTTTTTTCAATAGCTTTCATGTTAACTGACTTTTGGGGCCCAAACTTTGTATAAGGCTTTGGTTACATGGGAGGAACAAGATACGGCACCATTTATTCGGATCTTTGGCCCTTTTCAATGTATATCCACATTGACTATAAATACCATTGTTTCCTATGAGGAAAATGATTTTTGAAGAATTGTGCAAAGGAGTTTCATACAGGTGATTCAGACTTATGCAAGGAATCTATACGACCTGTGAAAAGACATTTTCCTTTTGTTTAGCACGGGAAAACCAATAGAGTTTGGGGTTTTTGAATGACATCTATGTTAACTGTTTTGCAAAAGGGTGTGAGAAATGTGTGAACCCAATGAAAATGTATGAACACATTTGCAAGAGATGACTTCTGATGTGCAAAGAAAGTAGTCATGAAGACCAAGTGGGTTCTAGTTTACCTAAGCAGGTAAAAGCAATCGAGAAAAACTGTATGTGTCACGTGGATCCCAAACTTTGTATAAGGCATAGTTTACATGGGGGTAACAAGATACGGAACAATTCATTTTGATCTTTAGCCTACTTCAATGTATCCACATTCACCAAAATACCTATTGTATCCTATGAGGAAAATTATTTTTTTCAATACCTTTCATATTAATTGACCTTTTGGGCCCAAATTTTGTATAAGGCTTTGGTTACATGGGAAGAACAAGATACGGCACCATTTTTTGGGATCTTTAGCCCTTTTCCATGTATATCTATATTGACTATAAATACCATTGTTTCCTATGAGGAAATTTTTTTTTTTCAATAGGTTTCATGTTAACTGACTTTTGGGGCCCAAACTTTGTATAAGGCTTTGGTTACATGGGAGGAACAAGATACGGCACCATTTATTCGGATCTGTAGCCCTTTTCAATGTATATCCACATTGATTATAAATACCATTGTTTCCTATGAGGAAAATTATTTTTTTTCAATAGCTTACATGTTAACTGACTTTTGGGGCCCAAACTCTGTATAAGGCTTTGGTTACATGGGAGGAACAAGATACGGCACCATTTTTTGGGATCTTTAGCCCTTTTCCATGTATATCTATATTGACTATAAATACCATTGTTTCCTATGAGGAAAATAATTTTTTTTCAATAGCTTTCATGTTAACTGACTTTTGGGGCCCAAACTTTGTATAAGGCTTTGGTTACATGGGAGGAACAAGATAGAGCCCCATTTACTCGGATCTTTAGCCCTTTTCAATGTATATCCACATTGATTATAAATACCATTGTTTCCTAAGAGGAAAATATATTTTTTTCAATAGCTTTCATGTTAACTGACTTTTGGGGCCCAAACTCTGTATAAGGCTTTGGTTACATGGGAGGAACAAGATACGGCACCATTTACTCGGATCTTTCGCCCTTTTCAATGTATATCCACATTGACTATAAATACCATTGTTTCCTATGAGGAAAATGATTTTTTTCAATAGCTTTCATGTTAACTGACTTTTGGGGCCCAAACTCTGTATAAGGCTTTGGTTACATGGGAGGAACAAGATACGGCACCATTTTTTGGGATCTTTAGCCCTTTTCCATGTATATCTATATTGACTATAAATACCATTGTTTCCTATGAGGAAAATTATTTTTTTCAATAGCTTTCATGTTTACTGACTTTTGGGGCCCAAACTATTTATAAGGCTTTGGTTACATGGGAGGAACAAGATACGGCACCATTTATTCGGATCATTAGCCCTTTTCAATGTATATCCACATTGATTATAAATAACATTGTTTCCTATGAGGAAAATTATTTTTTTTCAATAGCTTTCATGTTAACTGACTTTTGGGGCCCAAACTTTGTATAAGGCTTTGGTAACATGGGAGGAACAAGATACGGCACCATTTATTCGGATCTTTAAGCCTTTTCAATGTATATCCACATTGATTATAAATACCATTGTTTCCTATGAGGAAAATTATTTTTTTTCAATAGTTTTCATATTAATTGACCTTTTGGGCCCAAATTTTGTATAAGGCTTTGGTTACATGGGAGGAACAAGATACGGTACCATTTATTCGGAACCTTAGCCCTTTTCAATGTATATCCACATTCACTAAGAATACCATTGTTTCCTATGTGGAAAATAGCTTTTTTCATTAGCTTTCACATTAAGTGACCTTTTGGGCCCAAACTATTTATAAGGCTTTGGTTACATGGGAGGAACAAGATACGGCACCATTTACTCGGATCTGTAGCCCTTTTCAATGTATATCCACATTGATTATAAATACCATTGTTTCCTATGAGGACATTTTTTTTTTTTCAATAGATTACATGTTAACTGACTTTTGGGGCCAAAACTCTGAATAAGGCTTTGGTTACATGGGAGGAACAAGATACGGCACCATTTTTTGGGATCTTTAGCCCTTTTCCATGTATATCTATATTGACTATAAATACCATTGTTTCCTATGAGGGAAATTATTTTTTTTCAATAGATTTCATGTTAACTGACTTTTGGGGCCCAAACTCTGTATAAGGCTTTGGTTACATGGGAGGAACAAGATACGGCACCATTTATTCGGATATTTTGCCCTTTTCAATGTATATCCACATTGACTATAAATACCATTGTTTCCTATGAGGAAAATGATTTTTTTCAATAGATTTCATGTTAACTGACTTTTGGGGCCCAAACTCTGTATAAGGCTTTGGTTACATGGGAGGAACAAGATACGGCACCATTTTTTGGGATCTTTAGCCCTTTTCCATGTATATCTATATTGACTATAAATACCATTGTTTCCTATGAGGAAAATTATTTTTTTTCAATAGGTTTCATGTTAACTGACTTTTGGGGCCCAAACTTTGTATAAGGCTTTGGCTACATGAGAGGAACAAGATACGGCACCAGTTAGTCGGATCTGTAGCCCTTTTCAATGTATATCCACATTGATTATAAATACCATTGTTTCCTATGAGGAAATTTTATTTTTTTCAATAGATTTCATGTTAACTGACTTTTGGGGCCCAACCTTTGTATAAGGCTTTGGTTACATGGGAGGAACAAGATACGGCACCATTTATTCGGATCTTTAACCCTTTTCAATGTATATCCGCATTGATTATAAATACCATTGTTTCCTATGAGGAAAATTATTTTTTTTCAATAGAATTCATGTTAACTGACTTTTGGGGCCCAAACTTTGTATAAGGCTTTGGTTACATGAGAGGAACAAGATACGGCACCAGTTATTCGGATCTGTAGCCCTATATCCACATTGATTGTAAATACCATTGTTTCTTATGAGGAAATTTTATTTTTTTCAATAGGTTTCATGTTAACTGACTTTTGGGGCCCAACCTTTGTATAAGGCTTTGGTTACATGGGAGGAACAAAATACGGCACCATTTATTCGGATCTTTAACCCTTTTCAATGTATATCCGCATTGATTATAAATACGATTGTTTCCTATGAGGAAAATTATTTTTTTTTCAATAGCTTTCATGTTAACTGACTTTTGGGGCCCAAACTTTGTATAAGGCTTTGGTTACATGGGAGGAACAAGATACGGCACCATTTATTCGGATCTTTAACCCTTTTCAATGTATACCCGCATTGATTATAAATACCATTGTTTCCTATGAGGAAATTTTTTTTTTTTTCAATAGCTTTCATGTTAACTGACTTTTGGGGCCCAAACTTTGTATAAGGCTTTGGTTACATGGGAGGAACAAGATACGGCACCATTGAAAAAAAATAATTTTCCTCATAGGAAACAATGGTATTTATAATCAATGCGGATATACATTGAAAAGGGCTAAATATCCAAATAAATGGTGCTGTATCTTGTTCCTCCCATGTAACCAAAGCCTTATACAAAGTTTGGGCCCCAAAAGTCAGTTAACATGAAAGCTATTGAAAAAAAATATTTTCCTCATAGGAAACAATGGTATTTATAATCAATGCTGATATACATTGAAAAGGGTTAAAGATCCGAATAAATGGTGCCGTATCTTGTTCCTCCCATGTAACCAAAGCCTTATACAAAGTTTGGGCCCCAAAAGTCAGTTAACATGAAAGCTATTGAAAAAAATTATTTACCTCATAGGAAACAATGGTATTTATAATCAATGTGGATATACATTGAAAAGGGCTACAGATCCGAATAAATGGTGCCGTACCTTGTTCCTCCCAGGTAACCAAAGCCTTATAAATAGTTTGGGCCCAAAAGGTCACTTAATGTGAAAGCTAATGAAAAAAGCCATTTTCCACATAGGAAACAATGGTATTCTTAGTGAATGTGGATATACACTGAAAAGGGCTAAGGTTCCGAATAAATGGTGCCGTATCTTGGTCCTCCTATGTAACCAAAGTCTTGTACATAGTTTGGGCCCAAAAGGTCACTTAATGTGAAAGCTATTGAAAAAAGTCATCTTCCACATAGAAAACAATGGTATTCTTAGTGAATGTGGAAATATATTGAAGAGGGCTAAAGATCCGAATAATTTGTGACGTATCTTGTTCCTCCCATGTAACCAAAGCCTTATACATAGTTTGGGCCCAAAAGGTCACTTAATTTGAAAGGTATTGAAAAAAGTCATTTTCCACATAGGAAACAATGGTATTCTTAGTGAATGTGGAAATATAGTGTAGAGGGCTGAAGATCCGAATAATTGGTGCCGTATCTTGTTCCTCCCATGTAACCAAAGCCTTATACATAGTTTGGGCCCAAAAGGTCACTTAATTTGAAAGGTATTGAGAAAAGTCATTTTCCACATAGGAAACAATGGTATTCTTAGTGAATGTGGATATACACTGAAAAGGGCTAAGGTTCCGAATAAATGGTGCCGTATCTTGGTCCTCCCATGTTACCAAAGCCTTGTACATAGTTTGGGCCCAAAAGGTCACTTAATTTGAAAGGTATTGAAAAAAGTCATTTTCCACATAGGAAACAATGGTATTTATAATCAATGCTGATATACATTGAAAAGGGTTAAAGATCCGAATAAATGGTGCCGTATCTTGTTCCTCCCATGTAACCAAAGCCTTATACAAAGTTTGGGCCCCAAAAGTCAGTTAACATGAAAGCTATTGAAAAAAATTATTTTCCTCATAGGAAACAATGGTATTTATAATCAATGTGGATATACATTGAAAAGGGCTACAGATCCGAATAAATGGTGCCGTATCTTGTTCCTCCCAGGTAACCAAAGCCTTATAAATAGTTTGGGCCCAAAAGGTCACTTAATGTGAAAGCTAATGAAAAAAGCCATTTTCCACATAGGAAACAATGGTATTCTTAGTGAATGTGGATATACACTGAAAAGGGCTAAGGTTCCGAATAAATGGTGCCGTATCTTGGTCCTCCTATGTAACCAAAGTCTTGTACATAGTTTGGGCCCAAAAGGTCACTTAATGTGAAAGCTATTGAAAAAAGTCATCTTCCACATAGAAAACAATGGTATTCTTAGTGAATGTGGAAATATATTGAAGAGGGCTAAAGATCCGAATAATTTGTGACGTATCTTGTTCCTCCCATGTAACCAAAGCCTTATACATAGTTTGGGCCCAAAAGGTCACTTAATTTGAAAGGTATTGAAAAAAGTCATTTTCCACATAGGAAACAATGGTATTCTTAGTGAATGTGGAAATATAGTGTAGAGGGCTGAAGATCCGAATAATTGGTGCCGTATCTTGTTCCTCCCATGTAATCAAAGCCTTATACATAGTTTGGGCCCAAAAGGTCACTTAATTTGAAAGGTATTGAAAAAAGTCATTTTCCACATAGGAAACAATGGTATTCTTAGTGAATGTGGATATACACTGAAAAGGGCTAAGGTTCCGAATAAATGGTGCCGTATCTTGGTCCTCCCATGTTACCAAAGCCTTGTACATAGTTTGGGCCCAAAAGGTCACTTAATTTGAAAGGTATTGAAAAAAGTCATTTTCCACATAGGAAACAATGGTATTCTTAGTGAATGTGGAAATATATTGAAGAGGGCTAAAGATCCGAATAATTTGTGACGTATCTTGTTCCTCCCATGTAACCAAAGCCTTATACATAGTTTGGGCCCAAAAGGTCACTTAATTTGAAAGGTATTGAAAAAAGTCATTTTCCACATAGGAAACAATGGTATTCTTAGTGAATGTGGAAATATATTGAAGAGGGCTAAAGATCCGAATAATTGGTGCCGTATCTTGTTCCTCCCATGTAACCAAAGCCTTATACATAGTTTGGGCCCAAAAGGTCACTTAATTTGAAAGGTATTGAAAAAAATAATTTCCCTCATAGGATACAATAGGTATTTTGGTGAATGTGGATACATGGAAGTGGGCTAAAGATCAAAATGAATTGTTCCGTATCTTGTTACCCCCATGTAAACTATGCCTTATACAAAGTTTGGGGTCCACGTGACACATACAGTTTTTCTCGATTGCTTTTACCTGCTTAGGTAAGCTAGAACCCACTTGGTCTTCATGACTACTTTCTTTGCACAGCAGAAGTCATCTCTTGCAAATGTGTTCATGCATTTCATTGGGTTCACACATTTCTCACACTCTTTTGCAAAACAGTTAACATAGATGTCATTCAAAAACCCCAAACTCTATTGGTTTTCCCGTAATAAACAAAAGGAAAACATCTTTTCACAGGTCGTATAGATTCCTTGCATAAGTCTGAATCACCTGTATGAAACTCCTTTGCACAATTCTTCAATGAGCAATCAGTCACTCTCCACCTATATAGGTGCCACGTCTCTTTGCAAGCATGGATCGTAGAACCTGTCTTCAGAGAACCATGGCTCTTTTGTCGTAAACGAATAGACAATTACTAATTTGAACACAGTTGTTACTGTATATTCCCATATTTTTCTCTGTATTTCAGTTTTCAGGTAAAGTTTTGAGAATAATGGCATGGAATTGTTTCTGATTTTGAGTATTTCTGTATAAAGTATAACTATGTAAAGCAAGGAAATGCCACTGGCTTGTCAACAGGACATGTAAGGCTGCACTGGTTCATATTGATGGCCATATTTTTTATTTTGTTGTCCAGTGTGAAATGATTGATTAAAGAGTGCTTTTCAATTGGCAACAAGTTGTAGTGTTTGAAGGTAAGATTTGCTTTTGCTGCATGGTTTAAGTGTTTTGAGAGAGTAACAGCCTTTAGCAAATGTGTCATTTTGTCCAGAGTGCTTTTGTTCAGACACAGGTGTTAACTGTTTTGAGAATGTGATGTCAGAGTTGACACAGGTAACAAAACGATTGAGAAAAACTGTAATGTGAATAGCAATATTTCCTTTTCCCCATAGGCAACAATAATACTTAAATTTGATGTGGACATACATTGAAGGGTGCTTAAAATCACAATAATTTCTGTTGTGTCAAATGCAGCCAAAGCATTCCAATGTCACTTCATGTGAAAGCTAAAAAATAAAATAAAAAAAAAATCCTCATAGAAAAAAAATACAGATGTATTTTGGTAGTAAATCACAATAACAAAAACAATTACAACAAAAACATTTCCTCGTAGAAAAAACGGATGTATTTTGGTAGTTCTAACCATTTGGCATTCTGGTGTGTCAAATGCAGCCAAAGCATGAAAGCAATTCAGCCAAAGCATTCGTGCTGCTGTTGGAGTATGCATTCGCGCTGCTGTTAGAGTGGTAATTTAATGACGGCCCCTAAGCGTGCGAATATGCGAATCTGTCGAATATGGAACCTGAAACTAACTTCACTGCGCCTGATACAGATGGGTTCAGTGACAGTCTGACGAGAGGGAAGACAACAAAAGGGGACGTCTCCACTGATTACATCCAAAATCAAATAACATGCACTGGCTCTGCATTGACAAATGCCGCCACACTTTCTCTGAATAACTCACCTGTCATTTCAGGGAAGCAATCTCTAAGGCAGTCGGCCATGGCAGAAACAACAAACTCCACAATTAATTCTCCGAAGACAAATGACGAAGTCAATTCTGCAGGCGCGGCTAAAATCAATAGTGGGATTTTTTTTCCGCCCCGGTCCCACCCCGCTCCTAATTCCCCTTTCCCCTCAAATATGTCCTGCTATTGATCGGCCTTGCTCGGTAAAATGCGCCCCCGCTTCACGTGACTAAATACTCCGGTGACCGGTTGGCAGTTGCACAGCACAGGTAGAGTGTGTGGCCATGCGTGGGAGCTGGAGGGGGTCCAGATTTTCACTGTGCGCTGACCCATTTACGTAGGCCTGCTTCTGTCCCCTGAGGTATTGATGCCATTAGCAGGGTGTGTGTGTGTGTGTGTGTGTGTGTGTGTGCCTGGGAGTGTGGAAGTCGACTTCTTAAGACTAACGTGTGGTCAAAAGAGACAAGAAGTAAGAGGAACTGGCTGAGGATGTGATTTTTGTACAGCAGAGATTTACAACTAACATTGATCCTAAACAAGTTCGAAGATGATGTATATAGATTTCTGCTGTCAAAAACTAAAAAAGGCTTTTTGACCAACAACACGATGTAATTCTCAAGGGTTTCTTGATTATTTGTTTTAAAGGGTGTTTCATGTATATATGAATATGACAAAATATAAGTTTATGGTAACACTATATTAAAGAAGCATTTAAAATATTCTGCCAACAGCATACTGCATCTTTTGACAGGTGGTGGTTCTAATATTTGTGTAATCTAAGTACTGACCACATGACCTTTCCACACTAAATACCCAAGTATGGACCGCATGACCATAACAGTCTAAATGAATGATTGTTGAAGTCATGACCTACATAATATGTTTAATTAGGTGCGTGTGTGTGTGTGTGTGTGTGTGTGTGTGTGTGTGTGTGTGTACACATAAGCTCATACATCTTCTTCAGATTCGATGTTTTGACCCGTTCTGAGATGTGACCTTGTTTTTTTCCAGTAAGTACAGGCACTAACCTGTTCAGGAATTCAATCAATCTGAGGACTGAGTATTGATTGGCCCACATATGCGTATCGACCACATACCCTCTCGTCGGCCTTTTCTCCATCTCCTCGACCTTATTCTCCCAGAGTGCCGGCTTCATCAAGCGCCGGCCCGTCACTGAACTCCCATGGGCACAGCATGTCCTAAGGTCCCTCTGCACAGGGTGGGCTTAATCCAATACACATGCACAACATGCACAACACACACACACACACACACACACACACACACACACACACACACGCGCATACTGTACACACACTGGCAAGCCCCCACACACGTACGTACATACACACACACACACAAACTCAACATGTACAAACACAACATGCCATGTTAGCAGATGCCCAGTCAACCTATCCGATGGCAGGTGAGGCCCTCAACCCTGATCTGCTCAATGTCGCCACCAAATGGTTAAGTAGAGAAGCGCAAGGAAGACAAGAGCTGCAAACCCGTGGCGAGCTCTTAGACAGAGATAAATACTACATGGTCTTGAACAGAGATAGATACTACATAAGGTATTGCTAAATACTACTGGATAAATACTACATATGGTCTTGAAATGGTCCTCGGCTGCCTTTGTTTCCTTCTCTCACACATACTAAAATGTTGTGTCAAGATCAGAATATTCCAACAACAACAACAACAACAACAACCAGCCAAAAGACAGCACAGACCTGTGACTGCAGACTGTAGGTTACATTGTGGTTTTGTTTGGATGAACTGTCCTGTTACAACACCTCAAATGTTTTTGTTTGAAAAGTGTGCAGACACACACGTGGGTTTTTACACCTACCTTGATATATATAACACATCATCAAAATAAACTCCCAGCCTACAGGATAATTACAAATTACAAACCAAATAAATTATAGTTCTGGCCTCTTTATTTTCTTTTGTCTGTACCGAGAGCTCCTCTGGATGTGTCGGACTCAAATACAGTCTCCCAGGCTTCAACATACTCCCCCCCCCCAACCCCCCGCCGGAGCCTTTAGCTAGCCTTGGCGCCCTTGTTTGCTTTCTTCTTGGGCTGGTGGGCCTCGATGAGCTGGTTGTTGCGCCGTTTGATCTCATCGCGAGAGAGGGAGCAGTCTTCCTCTTGACTGCGGAACTGGAACGTGTCTGTATAGACACCACAGGAATTCAAACTAAGGCTTTGTAAGGAACTTCTTCATAGTCCCTCAACTGATTTTCTTCCTATGGTGTGATTTGTAGTTTAATTTGATAGTTCACACTATTTGTGAAACAAGAGGGAAGAATATCAGGCGAAAACAGCTCTATAGTAAGGTAAACAGCTCTGTAGTGAGGTAAACAGCTCTATAGTGAGGTAAACAACTCTATATAGTGAAGTTAACAGTTCTATAGTGAGGTAAACAGCTCCATAGTGAGGTAAACAGCACAATAGTGAGGTAAACAGCTCTATATAGTGAGTTAAACAGCTCTATAGTGAGGTAAACAGCTCTATAGTGAGGTAAACAGCTCTATATAGTGAGGTAAACAACTCTATATAGTGAGGTAAACAGCTCTATAGTGAGGTAAACAGCTCTATATAGTGAGGTAAACAGCTCCATAGTGAGGTAAACAGCTCTATAGTGAGGTTAACAGCTCTATAGTGAGGTAAACAGCTCTATATAGTGAGGTAAACAGCTCTATATAGTGAGGTAAATAGCTCCATAGTGAGGTAAACAGCTCCATAGTGAGGTAAACAGCTCTATAGTGAGGTTAACAGCTCTATAGTGAGGTAAACAGCTCTATATAGTGAGGTTAACAGCTCTATAGTGAGGTAAACAGCTCCATAGTGAGGTTAACAGCTCAATAGTGAGGTAAACAGCTCTATAGTGAGGTAAACAGCTCTATAGTGAGGTAAACTGCTCTATAGTGAGGTAAACAGCTCTATAGTGAGGTAAACAGCTCTATAGTGAGGTAAACAACTCTATAGTGAGGTAAACAGCTCTATAGTGAGGTAAACAGTTCTATATAGTGAGGGAAATACTCCCTTCATACCTCTGTTATGTGAACAGTCAACAAAAATAAAGGCAAAATAAAGTTTTTTGTTAAGAGGAGAAATAAGCAGCACTCAAACACACACACACACACACACACACACACACACACACACACACCACACACACACACACACACACAAACACCCACACACACACAGGCTCTCCAGGCACAAGAGAGAGAGCCCTACCTTCAGAGTTGGTGTTGAATGTGGGGCTGCTAACTCTCTTGCAGTTGAGCGGCTCCATCATAGTGCTCTGGACAAGGAACGTCCACAGCTGCAGGGCGAGAGGGTTCAAAGATGAGTTTGCTGACAGAGCCCAAATGTGCATAAAATACAGACGAGGTTTGCTGATAGACTAAAAACAACGCACTAGAGCCTACAGTGCACTATACAAAATAATTTCACTCGGTCACTGGTCGCCATTCATTTTGCATTTACAGCAAAAAGAAAAGAAAAAAGATGAGATTGGTTCACTCTGCCAACAGCGAAGAAGCTCATTAGTTAAGAGCACTTTAAGGGATGTTTGTCTTTGTCAACTCTGAGGGACAAAATTACTCTGGATGTCAGAGTCAGGTGAGCTCAAACCAGAGCCTGTGATGAACTTTGGGTACATAAGACTAGCAGGATCTGTGTGTGTGTGTGTGTGTGTGTGTGTGCTGCTGTGTGTGTGTGTGTGCTGTGTGTGTGTGTGTGTGTGTGTGTGTGTGTGTGTGTGTGTGTGTGTGTGTGTGTGTGTGTGTGTGTGTGTGTGTGTGTGTGTGTGTGCGTGCATGCGTGCGCTGTGTGTGTGTGTGTGTGTCTGTGTGTCTGTGTGTGAGCCCAGAGCATAAAAGAGCAGCATCACAGAGGGATTGTGATTGGGCGGTAGAGTCAGGCACCTTGTCGCTGGCTCCACCTTCCTCGCCCTTCTCTGGCTCCAAGGGAGGCAGCAGGGAAGGCAGTCGGCTGTCAATCTCCAGCAGCTTCTCCACAGCATCCTGCCCAGCCTCTGTCCCCGAGTCCTTCAGCACAGCGAGCGAGAGGAGAGAGAGAGGAGAGGACTTCATTATGTGTGATACAATTCAAACTAAGGCTTTTAATCTGGATTTAGCCA
>NC_137913.1:6545278-6555278 GCF_963457725.1 Sprattus sprattus | reverse complement strand
TTAGTGACAAAGTAGACAGTTTCGAAATGGTAGGGCTTTTATCCATGCAATGACATAGTGAGCAAGGTAATCCTATCTCTCTCTCTCTCTCTCTCTCTCTCTCTCACTCTCTCTGTCTCTCACTCTCTCTGTCTCTCTCTCTTCCTCTGCTGACCTGGTCCTTTCGGTGTGGGGCACGGCTGATGCGCCTGTCGCCCTCCTTCTCTCTCTCCAGCCGTCCCTCCACCTCTCTCTCCTTCTCCAGGTGCTTGGTGTTCAGCTTAACATCTACGGCTTGCCGCTCCATCATCAGTTGTCTCTCCAACTGGACCAGCATTCCCTGCAGGCCATACAGAGGCGTTACAGAACCAGAACCTCCCTAGAAGAGCGTGCAAGGACCACTCTCACTGCCTCTACAGAACCACCCTAGAAGAGCGAGCAAGGACCACTCTCACGGCCTCTCCAGAACCTCCCTAGAACAGCATGCAAGAACAACTTTCACGGCCTCTGCCTGCGGAGAACCAGTGGGGGGGGGCCTTGAGACTTCAGTTACGTTCAATCTTCAGTCTAGAGCATTCAAATTCAGGTATGTTCAATCTAGAGCATTCAAATTCAGTTCAGTTCAATTTTCAATATAGAGCATTCAAATTCAGTTCAGCTCAATCAACTTCAGTACGGGGGGAAATGGAATCCAACTCAGGAATGCATTCAAAAATGCATTTGGTTTGACTTATTTCAATTCAAATTGGCCCTCGAATGCTGGAGCGAGACCCAACCTTAGTGCTCTCCACGGCGGCCTGGGCAGACTGAGACATCTGGGCTACTTTACTGAGCTCGTACTGGCCACATATCACAGTAGACTGCATTTTGTCTAAAACCTGGGGCATCTCCCTCACTTCCTGAGGAGAGAGAGAGAGAGAGAGATCAGATGAAAGATTACAACCAGCACACACACTTCACTTATTAACAGCTTTCAGTTTCAGTTTGTTTATTTGTTGAAGAGGGCCAGTGTACATTAATAAACATTAAAATGTAAATGTACCCAATTGTAGCCAAAAGGCTAGTTTCCATTGGTAGTCCCTCTGCCAGAGTGATAATTCTACTCTATTTTACTCACAGCATGTCATTGTGTTTTTTTCAGTGATGTTGTCTGTATATTACAGTGATCTTAATGATATGTTAAAGTATGTGTATGAGTATGGCAAGCATGTGTGTGTGTGTTTGTGCGTGTAAGAGAGAGACTTTTATACAGACCCGGTGTATGTGCTCTTCCACTTGAATGTATGTGGTCTGGATATTTTCTGCCTCAGTGATCTTGATACTCATTTTCTCAAGACAGTTTTCCAACAGTCGAACACTCTGCATACAAATATTAAAAGACACACAGACAGATAGACAGACAGAGACACAGAGGTGGAGTTTCATTTAATTACTATCGTTAGGGCCAGCTGTTGCTGTCACAGCAAACTGATAATGCATAACACTATAACATTACAACACCATAGAAGCCATTCATTCAAAGTGAACTTACCATAATTCACATCCGACATTGTAGGCGAGAACTAAGACAATTCTATATAAATAACTCTCCAAGGTCCTGAATATTTGTTTTTATATTTGTAGCGCTGGCCTTGGTGCTGAACTCTCACGGCCGTACTGTTGTTCTATTCTATCAGTGTCATCGTCCCTAGCGACCGGGGTCATTCTTGCCTGATCATAATGTCGCGTATCCTCATCTGGATTACTGTCCAGCTCCAGACTCTTCATGATCTGCTCCATCTCCAGCAGCTGGGACTCTTTTAACCGAAGTGTGTACTGCAAGCCATTGTGTTGCTCAACCAGGGTGCACAATCGACGCTGTTGCCTCTCCACGATGTTCTTTGGTTAAACACACACACACACACACACACATCTATGTAAAACACTGTACTTTATCCGTAAATGAGGTGAGGGACCGTCCCGGACACGGTCAACATAGCGTACAAGTTAGAGCGCGGCTAAATATCTTCTCTGGCATTTAAACAAAACTGTATTGAAAATACTGCTGTTGTTATAGATAGTGGGCTACTTCAACGTTACCTGGAGGGCGGGCCCTGGATTGGGCAGAGAATTGCACAGTGTCTTCGCAACGCGAGGGAGTTTGTGGTCATTTTCCAAGATCTCTCTTGCTGCATTGTGTTCGGACCGGTTCTGTTTCTCTGTTGAGTGTATGTGGAATAAAATTCAAAGTTGTGATCGCCTACTTTACAACTAGCCTACTTTATCAACCATGTAGACTTATCTTCAATAAATGATTATTGAGAAATGGCCAACTGTTTATTTATCGTAGATAGCCTAACTACAACGGACGGACATCTTCCCGCAAAGACATCATCAATCCTATTGTTTTCACAAAAATAACGGAAATAGCCTAGGGGTATTGTGAAACGATAACTACATATTTGTAGTTCACAACTGCACCATCGACGTTGAAGTTGTGTTGTTGGATTCAATCAGCTAACCTACACAATATGTTTTAATATTTTAAATCCGAGAACTTTGAACAAAAAATTCTATAAAAGAAAAGCAACATGCCATGGAGCATTAGTAAGTTTGTTTTCTTTTGAATTTAACATAGGATCACAGAGGGCATTCCAACATTTTCACAGAAACAGACTGCAGCTGCACTAGGCCTGCTGTACGTGGCATTTTACCTAGTTGTTGAATACGAATTCTCTGCTCCCGCAGCGAAAGCCCCCTTACAGTCTCTGTGTCCGCTGAACCCATGGCGTCCGAGAAACGATACGTTTTTCGCTTGGTCGTCAAATTTAAAAGATGTAAACCCGTCCATAATGCGTCATAAAGTAATAGAACGCAGTCATGTTACGTTGACGTGCTCGGAAACTCCAATGTTCTAAGGATCAAAATAATGAACATTTCGAAAACAAAAATCTCGTATTAAATAAATAAAGTTGCACTTCATCTTACTGGGATGTAAAAGAAAGTTGAATTCATTCGATGTGTTGTCTAAAAGAGTTGTTGCTATTACAGAACACAAGCCTAGGTAAGTTACAAGACTAAATTCACACCTTCAGCTCAAAAGCGAGGGCATCAACCCATACAATTCTTTGGAGAAAACAAATGCAGGACAAGTATTTTGTATTGGATTAGTTTTAAATGGGAACTCCTAAATACCCCCATAAAGGCAAAGGCAATCACACAATTTAATTCCAAACAAACAAATACCCTTGTTAAAATAATTAGCTTATGAAATGACTCATTCTGTCCAGCATACATATGGCATCTGTGTAACAATCAGAACAATAACAACAAAAAGTTACATGATTTGTTTCGAACCTTTCAGTCATCATAAAACACAATAAGTACAAGTGGTGTCTTTCCCTTTTTGATTCTTTGACCTGCTTTAACACATTTAAAACAGCAGCCATCAAAAAATCACAGTGGTGTGTCAGCATCAAAACACTGACATATTGCATTGATATTAGGCATTAGGTTAGGCATGTATTGTGTAAAATGTTAAAACTATTTACCAACATGTACATGTAACTATTTGAACACCTAAAAATACATCAAAACTTTGCACACACAGGACATATGTACTGTATTTTTGAGACCAACTTGAGTACAGTAAACATACTGTGTGTACATCTAAAATACTGTAGTGTAGTGTATTAGTGTATTAGTGTCGAGTGTACTAGTGTAGTATAGTGTAGTGTACTAGTGTAGTGTAGTGTAGTGTAGTGTAGTGTAGTGTAGTGTAGTGTAGTGTAGTGTAGTGTAGTGTAGTGAAGTGTAGTGTAGTGTTCTTGTGAAGTGTAGTGTAGTGTGGTGTAACTGTGCGTTGGGAGCCTTATATACCCCCAAGTATTCAAATTTTACCTGAATGTTAAAATGACACCTGAGAATGCCAAGTTATATGTTCTTATCAAGTTTCCATTTTTCTCCAATGTTGTTTCCAACTTCAGTGAGTAAGTACCCCAAATAATTTAACAACTAGCCAGAAACCTACAGGTTCACGCTGAAATCAGACACAATAGGACTAATCATCTGACCTGAATCAGACACAATAGGACTAATCATCTGGCCTGAATCAGACACAATAGGACTAATCATCTGACCTGAATCAGACACAATAGGACTAATCATCTGGCCTGAATCAGACACAATAGGACTAATCATCTGACCTGAATCAGACACAATAGGACTAATCATCTGACCTGAATCAGACACAATAGGACTAATCATCTGACCTGAATCAGACACAATAGGACTAATCATCTGGCCTGAATCAGACACAATAGGACTAATCATCTGACCTGAATCAGACACAATAGGACTAATCATCTGGCCTGAATAAGCCCTTTTGCCTGGCCTGGACTACATGTATAAGTCAATCTCTGTTCAGACAACAATTCCCCAAAGGTTACTGCACTAGGAAAACCCGTTCAATTAGGTACAAAATATATCAATCTACTAAATTCATTAAATAAAGTATTGCACTGATAACTGCTTTACTGGATGACAAATGACAACAGAGGGTGCACATTCATCAGCTTCTGGGTGGGGAGACTCGCCGCGTCTCATGATCCTAAAAATGAGGACGAGGATGTGGGGTCTGCCAGCCGGTAACGTGGGAGCCTCAGGCCCATGTCCTCATCCTGACACAGAGAGGAACAACACACACACACACACACACACACACACACACACACACACACACACACACACACACACACACACACACACACACACACACACAGACAGTCAGTAAGATGGGGCAAATTTGACACATTACAGCATCCTTTTGAGTGGTGAGACACAGAACGCACTAAGACACAACCACAGGCATAGGGGAAGGGTCCTTCTGAAGTCTAGGGTACAGGTAAACATGCACGTCATCTCACTTTCACACAATTTGAAGAGCGTGACTTTTTCCATTTCAGAAATAAATTTACATTTAGTCATTTAGCAAACGTTTTTTTTTCCAAAGCAACGTACAAGGGAGAGAACAGTCAAGCTATGAGCAATAGAGACCTGGTATAACAATAAATACTAGTTTACATAAGAAATATAAAAAACTAAGTGTGGCTGCCTAAGATTGGGGTTCCAACTCTCTGTTTAACTGTCTCCTCTAAGCAATGTGTGTGTGAGTGTGTGTGTGTGTGTGTGTGTGTGTGTGTGTGTGTGTGTGGCTGCCTAAGATTTGGGTTCCAACTCTCTGTTTAACTCCCTCCTCTAAGCTCTGGCTGGCAGGCAGCTTGCAGGCCTCTCAGCGCTCAGGAGCCTTACTGTGTCTCCCGTGTCTGCTGTCTCATCCTCAGTGTGCTCGCTGAAGTCGAAGTCGGAGAGCACCTCGTCATAGTCGGTCTGGTACTCCGATTCATCTGCTGTTTGAAGAGAATAATGGAGGGGGTGAAGCAGGGGAGGGGTTGGGGGTTTGGAATGGGAACACTGCGATCGAACGTGTAGATGAAGAATTGGGACTTTTGAAGTGACGCTGAAAAATACTGTGTCACTCTTGTGAGGGTCCTGCTCTTACCATCTAGGGCAGGCTGCTTGACGGCGGGCTCTATCCGAGACACGATCTCTGCCAGATCAGTGAAGGACGCGACGGGACAGGTGAGCGCCTGGGACACAAAGATTCACCTCAATAGAAGAATAATCACCGGAGCAACAACTAGCACAACAAAACGCAACAAACTCACTTCCAATCACATACAACAGTCTGTCGCGTGCACTGAAGAAAAGCATTCAAAGAAGTTAATTTGCTAACCAATAGGCCACATCTGGTTGACTAATAACGTTGGTTACTTAATTGTTATGATAATTCATGAAAGCATTGCAGTATAGGCCATTACAATAATTGGCCATCTCATTCAGTGTCTCAGAGGCAAAACTCAATTAGAGAAGCAGTGCACGTGCTTATGAGAGCGGTTACAGAGGAGACGTGCACAGAAGCAGTGCACGTGCTAATGAGAGATGTGCACAGAAGCAGTGCACGTGCGAATGAGGGCGGTCACAGAGAAGACGTGCACGTGCGAATGAGAGCTGTCACAGAGGAGACGTGCACAGAAGCAGTGCACGTGCTAATGAGAGATGTGCACAGAAGCAGTGCACGTGCGAATGAGAGCGGTCACAGAGGAGACGTGCACGTGCGAATGAGAGCGGTCACAGAGGAGACGTGCACAGAAGCAGTGCACGTACGAATGAGAGCGGTCACAGAAGCAGTGCACGTACGAATGAGAGCGGTCACAGAGGAGACGTGCACCAGCACTCACGTTACTCTTCTTGCTCTTGTGGAACTCTTCCTGGTGCCAGTCCTTCAGGATCTTCTCCACCACGCCGCTGCGCAGCCACACGCTGAACACCGTCTTCCCGTGCTGGTAGCCCACATCCTGCAGGATGAACAGAACCACAGATAGAAAGAGCCAGAGAGTGAAAGAGAGGGAGGAAGAGGGAGGGAGGGAGAGAGATGGAGAGAGTGGGAGAGAGAGAGAGAGCCAGGGAGAGAGAGAGAGAGGGAGGGAGAGGGATCGAGAGAGAGAGAGAGAGAGGGAGGGAGAGGGATGGAGAGAGAGAGGGAGGGAGAGAGAGGGAGACGGAGGGAGAGAGAGAGGAAGGGAGAGGGATGGAGAGAGAGAGGGAGGGAGGGAGGGAGAGGGAGACGGAGGGAGAGAGAGAGGGAGAGAGAGAGAGAGAGAGAAAGGGAGAGAGAGGGAGAGAGGTAGAGACAGAGAGAGAGAGATGGGGAGAGGACAACTTACTGCGATCTCATCAAACTTGCCGAAGTCCAGTGTGCCGTATCGGTCGATGGGCGGCCGGATGTACTCGCAGTACTCGCTGTTCTTCACTATATCCAGCTGACGCACGCAGCACACGTAGGCCAGACGCGTCTGGATCTCAGCCATGTTCAACACCTGCAGAAAACAACACACACACACACACACACACACACACACACACACACACACACACACACACACACACACACACACACACACACACACAAACACACAAACACACACACACCCCGGTCACAGACCCATACCAACACACACACACCCCGGTTACATAACCATACCGACACACAAACACACAAACACACACACCCCAGTTACATAACCATACCGACACACAAACACACACACACACACACACACACACACACACCCCGGTTACATACCCATACCAACACACACACACACACATACTCCCCACACTGGTCACTGGAAGGCCTCTGAGCAGGGTTTGGGTCTCATCCCTGTCCTTGCCTGGCCACATGCATGCAATGGGGCTTAATCTGGGTTTTAGAGTGATCCATGCGTCATACGGGTGAGGCTGACTTACGTGCACGCCGTGTGAGAAGGGGTTGAGTCAAACAGGTGAGGCTGACTAACGCCGTGTGAGAAGGGGTTGAGTCATACAGGTGAGGCTGACTTACGCGTGTGAGAAGGGGTTGAGTCATACAGGTGAGGCTGACTTACGCCGTGTGAGAAGGGGTTGAGTCATACAGGTGAGGCTGACTTACGCGCACACCGTGTGAGAAGGGGTTGAATCGGTTCCACAGCAGCCACCAGCCGGACAGCGCGTCACCGTAGTTGGTCAGGTCGCGTTCGTCGCGGCTGCCCACATCGACGGCGATCACCACCTTGGCACCCATGGAGCGCGCCACGTCAGCTGTGGGTCGGAGTTGAGCGTTGGCACAGAGTCAAGAACTTTCAAGAAGTCGCTCAGAGGACATTTACATTTCGTCATTTAGCAGACGCTTTTATCCAAAGCGACTTCCAAGGATGTTTACACATTTTACATTTACACTGATGGCACACTGCACATCAGGAGCAATTAGGGGTTTAGTGTCTAGCTCAAGGACGCTTCGACAGGGAATCATAATAGCAACCTTCGGATAACTAAACGACTTCTCTACCTCCTGTACCACTGTCGCCCCCAGGACAAAAGTCATGTTTTTTATACATCCACTGGGACACCTTTTAGTACTGTTGCAAAACACCTCCATCTCAGGCGAGGAAACTTCAGCATACACACATAGCTAGAGTAATGGACAGTTTCACTCCAAGGCAAGATCAGGATAGATCCATGCCAGCAATTCAAAGTGCGACTGATAGTTACACTGATGGCGACCTAGCAGACAAATGGAACCGTGAAGGCATACTTTGCGTCAAAGTTATACTCGTGAGCCAATGACCTTGATGTAGTTAATGGCTCGACCTGGCATTTGAGTTCCAGGAGCAAGGGAAGGGAACGTCCCAGAAAGACTATTAAAAGATGGACGTGGCTTTCACCTCCAGTCACTGCAATCATCTAGATTGGCCTGAGCTGGACACCGTCCAGTCTCCCTTTAACATGACATATTCCACTCAAACCCTGCACTGTCACGGAAACGTAGCCTTATTTTGGGGGTTTTTGTAAAGCAGCCAGACGATGGATGCCAACCGTGCGATCAATCGCCAGGCAATGCATTTACATTAACATTTAGTCATTTAGCAGATGCTTTTATCCGAAGCGACCTACACTTATACATATTTTACATTTACACTGATGGCACACTGCACATCAGGAGCAATTAGGGGTTCAGTGTCTTGCTCAAGGACGCTTCGACAGGGAAATGAACTAGCAACCTTCTGATTATTAAACGACTTTTCTACCTCCTGAACCACTGTCACCCCCTGTTGTTGTGTGGGGCCCTTACAGGAAGAGATAAATGAGACATGAGGAGGGGGTCAACCTGGCAGATTGTTGATGTAGCCTCCGTCCATGAGTAAGTGGCCGTCTTTGGGGTCGCAGAGAGGAGGCAGGTAGCCAGAGAGGGACATGCTGGCACGTATGTACCGCCAGAGAGAGCCTGCGGGAAGAGAGAGAGAGAGAGAGAGGGATAGAGAGAGGGAAGGAGAGAGAGATGATCTTTATGTACATGCTGGCACGTATATACCTCCAGAGAGAGCCTGCGGGGACAAGCACAGAGCTGTTACTGGACCCAGAGAAAGAACAAGGGAGGATATGTGGAAGAGGCAAAGAGATAAATGGGGAGAGAGACAAATCAAAAGTGAGAGAGAGAGAGAGAGAGAGAGAGAGAGAGAGAGAGAAAGAGAGAGAGATGATCCTTATTTAGATTTTTCTCAGTGCAGGCTTCTTATACTCTGTAGTATAGAAAGCATAAAGGTGGCCACTAAAATGATCATTGTCATTACTTATCAGGATTAGTATTATTGCATAAACACGTGTGTGTGAGTGTGTGAGTGTGTGTGAGTGTGTGTGTGTGTGTGTCTGTGTGTGTGTCAGTGTGTGTGTGTGTGTGTGTGTGTGTGTGTCAGTGTGTGTGTGAGTGTCTGTGTGTGTGTGTGTGTGTGTGTGTGTGTGTGAGTGTCTGTGTGTGTGTGTGTGTGTGTGTGTGAGTGTGTGTGTGTGTGTGTGTGTGTGTTACATACCATCAGTGTGCACACGCATACAGGAGGCTGTGATATCTGTGGTGATGTTAAAATATGGCAGCCACATATCCTTTGGGAAAGAGAGACAGAATACAGAAACAGACAATAAAAGGAAGAGAAACCTTACTCAGGGACATTCACAAGCCTCCAGCTTTTTGATTACTAGTACTTTCTCAGGGGACACATCCAGTTATTATTATGGACCCTGCTGAATGCAGTTCATTTAACACAGAAATACAAAGGCATTGTGCTGAGCTGGCTAGGGTGACAAAGGCAGCCTGTTCTTATCCTCCCACCTCAATCTGTTTGCCTTTGAAGATGGCACTGATGCCGTTGTTGAACGAGGCTCCTGAGAACATGGAGGTCACAGGGTACGTCAGGTCCAGAACCTTCTTGAACATGGAGGTCATCTCCTGCGGAACCACAGACAATATGTGACTCCTGGTTTCCAAGAACACCATACCCTTAGCTGAATGGATTATTATAAAAGGAATACGTCAAGCACACACTGAGACACACACACACACACACACACACACACACACACACACACACACACACTCACACACAATAAGACT
>NC_137913.1:6532778-6535278 GCF_963457725.1 Sprattus sprattus | reverse complement strand
CGCCCATTCAGAACAATAAACGTGCTGTCCGACTCATCCCCCTGTCTGAGGGGGGGAGATGAAGAGAGGAAGAAATAAAAAGAGATTCAGTACAACGACAATATTATGCGTATGCTTTGTAAGTTGTGTCAGTTGTTGTGAATTTTTGCCTTAGACACGAATCATTAAGAAAAATGACAGTCAATGAAAGACAGATACAGTATAATGAGTGTTTAAAGCAGGACTCCAAGTCCATCCTTTCTAAACAAACAAAAGGTAGGGGTGCGTTGTAATGATTTTGAACGTGGGGAGGGGCGATCATTCAACCAATCCTGCACAGCTTCACAGCAGGTGACCTGTACAGGCGACACGCCTTAAGCTGCTGAGCTGCCCATAGGGAGCATATGGCTGGCTGAGTGAGGTGCAGAGTGAGGGGACAGGTACCTGTAGTTGCTGAGCTGCCCATAGGGAGCATATGGCTGGCTGAGTGAGGTGCAGAGTGAGAGGACGGGTACCTGTAACTGCTGAGCTGCCCATAGGGAGCATATGGCTGGCTGAGTGAGGTGCAGAGTGAGAGGACGGGTACCTGTAGACTGCCCTGCCGGCCTCCACGGCCATCCAGTCCAGGGCGAAGTCAATCTGCCGCACGAAGGGAGAGACCCTGCGGACCACTATGTGTGCAACATTCGTCACCATTCTGGGCTCAGCACGCATGATCCTGAGCAAACGAGAGTGTGTGAGAGACAACACACACACACTAATATACACACAGACACCCAAGAATACACATACACAAACAGAACAACTAATATATACACACATACACCCAAGAATACACATAAACAAACAGAACAACTAATATATACACACAGACACCCAAGAATACACACGTATACTAACAAAACAACTATTACACTCAGACACCCAACAATACACATACACAAACAGAACAACTAATATATATATACACAGACACAGGAAAATACACATGCACAAACAAAACAACTAATATATACACAAACAGACACCCAAGAATACACATATACTAACAAAATAGATATTATATATACACACAGACACCCACGAACACACATAGACTAACAGAACAACTTCAGCTAAAAAAAACTCAACAGATGAAGCATTATTAACATAACTGACATTTAGAAGGAACATTTGAGTGCTTAAGCTCACAAAACAGACCTGTAGACTATGACAAACAACACAACATGTATTCATAAATGATTCATTGTGGTGTGCGCATACAGTCCATTAGGCAGGGAGCACTTGACATAACATCAGTATTGACTCACACTGTGGAAGGGAACACACATACAGTGTTTTAGGCACTGATGTTCTCTCTGGGTTTTTGTTCAAACTTTATATAAACATCTCTCCATGATCATGGCTTTGGAGGTTGCCAGTTTTTTTTTCCAAAACATATGTGTTCTATCTATACATTCTGTTACACACGAAACAGGCCCATGGGTACTGGTTGGGGTGGCCAGAATCTGTATGTATAAAGACCATCGGAAATTAATTTAAAGAGTTTCAATCCCAACTAATGGTTTTGACTGAGGGGGGAGTGAAGCTCCCTGAAATGAATGAGACATATGAATCAAGACGTCAAGACAATATTGAGTGGCCACAAAATACTGGATATCTGGATGCAGAACACTTGCAGTATGTGTGTGTGTGTGTGTTTATGTGTGTGTATGTGTGTGTGTGTGTGAGTGTATGTGTGTGTGTGTGTGTATGTGTGTGTGTGTGTGTGTGTGTGTGTGTGTATGTGTGTGTGTGTGTGTGTGTATGTGTGTATGTGTGTGTGTGTGTGTGTGCATCTGGTTGTGTGTGTGCATCTGGTTGTGTGTGTGTGTGTGTGTGTGTGTGTGTGTGTGTGTGTGTGTGTGTGTGTGTGTGTGTGTGTGTGTGTGTGTGTGTGTGTGTGTGTGTATGTGTATGTGTGTGTGTGTGTATGTGTGTGTGTGTGTGTGTGTGTGTGTGTGTGTGTGTGTGTGCATCTGGTTGTGTGTGTGCATCTGGTTGTGTGTGTATGTGTGTGTGTGTGTGTGTGTGCATCTGGTTGTGTGTGTGTGTGTATCTGGTTGTGTGTGTGTGTGTGTGTGTGTGTGTGTGTGTGCAGGGCACTCTTGTGGAGTCTCACGCACTCGTAGAAGTGGGCCTTAGATATGCTGAGGAAGCTGCAGTCTCGGTTGGCTCGCACCGAGAAGATGAGCGGCTCGCCCGTGAGCACCGACAGGTGGCCGACCAGGTCCCCAGGGTGCGCCACGAACAGGCAGCTCTCCTCCTCGCGGTCGATCATGTGCTGGTACACATGCAGCGCTCCCGAGATGATGAACAGCACGCTCCCGTCCTGGGGGAGAGCCAGACAGGACGGCTTGTTTATCATACAGCACACTGTTTTTTTTGTCTAGGCCATTTCCCATGCTTCATCTCTGATTTGGCAATGAGGCGGAAAAAAACGCTTTGCTAATTAAGCTTCGATCGGAACGAATCGTGAATA
>NC_137913.1:6507778-6527778 GCF_963457725.1 Sprattus sprattus | reverse complement strand
CCCTGTCGAAGCGTCCTTGAACAAGACACTGAACCCCTAATTGCTCCTGATGTGCAGTTATTTTTGACCAGTTCATCCACAGACACGTTTCGGCCCTAGCCATCGTCAGTGTGTGAGAGTGGGGACAGTGGGGACACAACAGCCACTACAGGACACGATGCAATACCGTAACAATGCTTATTTTAAGGGCCATTGTCTTAGTTGCCCCAGAGACAAGAAACAGTTCTTAAAACGTCCTTCAGAGTGATGGAGACAGAGTGAGGGAGATAAAAGGGCGACAGTGGTATAGGAGGTAGAGAAGTCGTTTAGTAATCACAAGGTTGCTGTCGAAGCGTCCTTGAACAAGACACTGAACCCCTAATTGCTCCTGATGTGCAGTGTGCCATCAGTGTAACTGTAAGAAATGTGTATACATCCTTGTTAGTCTCTTTGGATAAAAGCATCTGCTAAATGACTGAATGAATGAATGAATGCCCCCAGGGGTGGGACACAACAGCCACTACATGATGCAATACCGTAACAATGCTATTTTAAGGGCCATTGTCTTAGAGGCCCCAGAGACAAGAAAGTTCTCAAAACGTTGTTCAGAGTGAGGGAGACGAAAGGAGGATATGGAGGTGACCCTCACCTGACGTTCTTGAGCATGTACAGGACCTCGGAGGGCAGGTGAGAGTTCTGGACGTCGAACTCGGTGAGGTCAGCCTCCAGCACCGAGGGAGGGGGCTCTCTGGGCTGTAGGGTGGGGGTCGGTTTGCTGATGCGTAGGATTCTGGGAATGCAGAGGGACATGGCTGGAGCAGTGTTCAAATGATATAAACACCTGCGTAACAAATTCTCAATGACCAGTGAGTAATGTAAGTGTAAGAGAAGGATTGCTTAGAGCATTACCCGTACATATTGTTCACATAATCTACACAGTATTTCACAGCATTTCACATACCTACACTATATTTCACATTAAATTGTTCACGGATCAAGAGCTCATTTACACACTTGCGTGCTATCGAGAGGACTTTAGTTCTCTTGCGAGTGCGCTGCCGAGACACTGGACCGTTGGTGGGGGGAGAAGACAGAGTCTGTACCTACATGAGTCAGAACAGAAACAAACAAAAACGAATTGTGTGTTACACTAGAAAGAAGAGAGACTGAATGTTGCATATGTCTGGGCAAGCAGATAACAGAATCACAGATAAAAAGGACAATCAGCAAGGCTTACTTGTCTCATAATTTTACGACCATAGAAAAGCACTTTGTCTCTTTTCCTGAAGCGATAATGGGGCTCCCCAGCTTGCGCTTCCTCTGCATAGTGCATTGAAATAAAAATAAAGTGAGCATGAAAAACAGATACATTCAAATAAAAGTACAGAGTATGATGAAGTGCCACTGTGAAAACATAATCCAAATATATCTATCTATATCTTAAAATATCTACATCTATCTATCATAATTTATATATATTCTATAGTGGTAGAATGTACCTTACTACAGTAACTTTACACTATTATTTTAAGATGAATGAAATGCACTAATGCAAAGTGGTCAGGAAACAGGATCACTCACGGGCCTTTCGTCTTCTGTGCAGTAAAAACACGATGATAGCGATAAAGGAGGTGGCCACTGCTGCACCAATCAGAGCACCAGTCCACTGAAAGACACAGACATCAGCCAATCACAGCATTGCAGTACGACACTAATGACTAAAAAAATGTTTGATATGTATGTATGCATTAGCGCTTTTGTTAAGGTTCTATATTTTTAACTTGGAGGGGGAGGAGGGGGGGGAGGGGGTTAGTGGTTCTGCACCACATGGTAGAGATGTTGTGGATGACTGATCTACCATAGTGGTCTGCATCTGTTCCTCCACAAAGCGATGCACCCGATCTCGGATTTCCGTTCCGCTGGGCAGCACCGCCTGCAGAGATTACACAGAACACCACATGAACAAGAACCACACCCCAAGAAGTCTGGGACTACCACACACGGGCTACTGCAGAGATTACACAGAACACCACATGAACAAGAACCAAACCCACGAGTCTGGGCCTACCACACACGGGCTACTGCAGAGATTACACAGAACACCACATGAACAAGAGAACCACACCCAGGAGTCTGGGACTACCATTCACTGGCTAGGCCAGCACAGATACACCTTAAACATCAGGAAGCCAGATCTGTGTTGTTCTTCACTTACCGGGTAAATGCTGCAGCTATCCTCCTCCTGCGTGCCATCTCCCATGTCTAAAACAAAGATTGAAACACCTTCAAATTCACTGATAGCAACGCAACCTTTCATCACCACCAAAGCGCTGTGATCAGAGTAAGCTCTCAACAACAAAGAATTAGTGCCAAAACATGTGTGGTTGTGAGAGACAACTTACCTCCACGTAAATCTTCCTCTCTATTCTCAAGTATCCCCATAGGCAAAGAATGAGCTACTTTAGGCTATCTCTGCTCTTTCCTTAATAGGATTAGACAAGTATGAGAGCAATGCTGATGACTCTTAGACTACAGATAAGCTACTGCATAAGCTATACAACAAGCTCAGTCCCATCTTAAGCTAACCAGAAACAACAGGAATGAACAGGCATATATGTAAATGTAGGCTTTATGCACAATATGCTACAGATGGTGAAGGGTAGGCAGGTTCCAGCGCCATGTGAACGCCAGATGTTACCATATGTTTGCAAGAACAACAAAAGGGTCAATCTGTAATAGACAATAACTTAAACAAATTTGAATATTTATATTCTTTGAGGTACAAAACTAACCAACTTAATTGCAGTAATATCACCCACAGCATTTCGGTGCTTCAGTAACCAATGAGTTTCCCCACATTTTGGCACTCTGAGATTCTTCTGAAAGAAGAGTGCGTTACAAATTAAATGAATTATTATCAATATTTGTATTATTATTATTATATAGCATAGGCTTCTGCACATCTACAGAGTAATGCTATCGCAGGGTCATAGGCACATTGAAACTTCAATAAGCATGTCAGACACAGCTTATGTCTTATTAATATAATGCCAATGCCATGCTAGCAATATCTGGTTCTTTCTCGATGAAGCTCGTTAGGAACTAACATGTAATTTCAGGAAGATTTAAGACCATTCAGAAACGATAGAAACACAAGGTGTATACAGTGTAGGCTAATGACAACTCTTTTGGAAATATGTTGGTGTAATAACTAGCAACTAAAATTACTGAGCTGAGCTTGCCTAGAATATCAATATGTTAGCCATGATGTTGATATGCATGCTGATCAGTCCAATTTAGTATTGATTGACACTCCATGCCTTAAAATCCATGACCCCACCAGACAAGTTTGATGACAAAATTCCTGGATCATGAAGACGAGGTTAATTCACTCCTCAAGTACATGATTGCTTTTGATTGACCGTTTGATAACCATAGATAACAAACGGTCAGATGCTGAAATGATTTGGTTGCTTTAGTCACAAACCCAGACAAAAACTCACTGAGAGGTTTGAAAAAAGTTATAATCTTGTTGCAACGTTATAGTTGTATTGTTACACCCATATGTTTTGGTCACTTTGCTTTATCATAGATGAATTACTGTAATGACAACTATCGTCGCATCCATGCATACAATAATACACTATTGACGAGGCGATCTTGTGGTGGATAACTTTGTGTTTTTGACACTTCCCAGTATTAGGCAACAAAGTATCACAATATAGCCAAACCGTCCATTAGACCGATAACAAAACACAGGGTAGATTACCGTTGAACTCAGTCACGTCCTCGTGACAACAATGCTCTTAGAAAAGCAAACAAAACTGATAAACTGACAGAACTTGGGAATGGCACTGGGCAGAGTCCGTTTAGATAAAATAGCCTATTGGATCAGAGAGTTCATTTAAAGGGAACATTTTGCGCTCACAGTGGGGCAGAGTGAGTGACAGTGGATTTCCTTTCCATGCCTTACTCTATTGTAACAAGAAACCCCCTGCAATTTCCGTCGTTACAGTCAAGTTACCACTGCAAGTCAGCCCAGCACCCACATGCTGGGTACACCGTTGTTCCCAGTGCCAACTATTTGGACTATACAGTGATTACTTTTGACCTACTCTGATCTGTTGTCGTTTTTTAATCTTTACGCGCACCCACACACCACCACAACAACAACAACAACAACAACAAACACAGTTGAGCCGGGGGCAGAGTTAAGTGTGAAAAGTTGTGCACCATGAGTTCTTAACAAGACTATATAAGGGGTAGTCGAAGAAGTGCATAATTTGTTTACATGCAACACTCTTGACCAGAGTAGCCTTAACACCTTGTACACAAAGTTGCACTGAAATCAGCAGAACATAATGCCTACTCTTACATACAACCCAGGTGCTCGTCTAACAGAAATCTGCGATCGTCTGTTTGAAAGGGTGTACTTACTCTAACAGTCTTTTAAATCAGCTCCGTATTTCAGACTTGGCACTTGACCCATTCAGGCTGTCTTTTTGGATGTGTGTGAACGTATGTGGGACTCCTACCCACTCCCTACTGAGTGTCTGCACTCACTATTGGCTAATACAGATCGGTTAGGGCCAATCCCAGAAACCCTCACTCTGATGCCGAATTGTTCGTCTTCTAGCATGCTGGTCAAGGTGAGTAACGTTATTTTGGTAGTTTGAGCAGGATTTTGACGTTATAAAGGTTACCATATTAATGTTTCTAATATTTCCGGGGACATATGTAGCACATTATTTAGCTAGCTAAATGTAAATGTATGTTACTGGGTCTAATATAAGGCATTGCTTGTAACTTTACATCAAAAATTGTTACTCTGCTAGCTAATGATAATGTTACATAGCTGTCTCATTTGTCTTGACATGCCTTGCCAGCCCAGTTTTAACATTTCATGAAGGTATGCATGAAAAATAACTTGGAAGTTGTGATAACTGTTGTGATATCTTAAAATGTTTGGCGGTTGACCACCACTGTGAAATCAAGCAGGTTAGCTCGTTAGCTAGCAATAGGATGACCATAGACAGAAGCTGGTGGAGTTTGCTAGCTAGCGATAGTCTAGCTGGGTAATTTAACTAAGTTCATTAACGTTACAGCAGTTTTTCAATGATATACTTTAATGTGCGCATTCAGCAACTTCCTACATGATCACTTGTGTATGATGACGGCTAACAAGGATTAGGATGATGAGCACGATGAGTACATTGGGTTAATGATGGAGATACTAACAATCTAACTATCTAAACAAATGCATTCATTGTCAAAGAACAATTTGTATTTGTTTCAGAAGATTGCTGTGTTGTTGCATTTATTTACTTTTATATAACTTAAAAAATAATACACTAAATTATTAAAACGTATGTAACCACATTGCGATGTACAGATTTTTGGAAGCATTGCGCCTTTTCTGTCAGACTTTTGCAATTTGTGAAGGCTTCAAAAGCTCTGCGAATAAAAGTTAATTTGAAGGTCACAGCAGGAATTGGGCCACTCATCAAAAAGGCCATCTTTGAGCCATAAAACATATACCTGGTCCAACTGCATAGCATTGAACACACATCCTCACATCATGACATGACTAATCATGACTTCTTTTCTATTTTACCAATGTCTTGAGTTGTTCTCCCTTTTCTCTCTCTGTAACAGGTTATTTCACTGTGACTTTGACAGACACTCTGCACTCATGGGGTTGTTGTCAACACTGACGCGTGGGCTGATCAGGGGAGCCGACCGAATGTCTGCGTTCACTAGCAAGCGTGGCCCGAGGTCCAACTACAAAGGGAGAGGAGCAAGACCAGCGGGCCGTCTGACCTGCAGTGGGAAGTTTGTTCCTGTGAGGGAGATGATTCCGGAGTTTGTCGTTCCCTCTCTGCAGGGGTTTAACCTCAAGCCGTACGTGTCGTACCGCGCCCCCGAAGGAACGGAGCCCACCCTCACCACGGAGATGTTGTTTAACGAGACTGTAGCCCCACACATTAAAAGGGACTTTGAAGAAGGCACGTTTGATAAGAACAACCTGGAGAAATATGGCCTTGACCCTGAACAAAAGGGAAAACTATTCAAACTGCATCCCAAAAACTTTGTTCGCTAACAGTAACAGATATGAACTGGTTCAAATGCAGCTCAATCACACAAACTAAATGAACGCGAAATGATGGACATGAATGTTGGACATCTGTTGGAGATTGCTATGGATTTGACAATGTAAAATGTATTCAATTGTTAATGGTTATTTTGCCTGCGTATGTGTTATCTGGAAGGAAAATACCATAAGTATGTTTTGGAGTCAGTCAAATAATTAAATAAAAGATTCATGTAACAGTTTCCCTGGAAGTCGACACATAAGGAAGCTGAATGAATCAAGGACCTGTAAATTGAGTCCAATACTAAAAACACATTTATTGCCTTGGCAGTCTTAAAAATACAGACTGTGATTTATATTGAAACAAAACTACTTAAACAATGTCTCTGCAAAACATCAAAAGCTAACAAAACCGGTCAAAGAATAAATAGGAAGACATGACACTTGAATTGTGATGTAATCTGTGTGTATAATTTTCAATGCCTCCCCACCAGTTTGAGACAAACATTGGACTCCTCAATGTCGTTAGGTTGTGTAAAGAAGATTGTACAATCTAACCATCTGGTGCAAACCCATCAGTGGTATTCAGGTTTAAACCTGAATGACAATCACATCTGTCTTACAAGATAGCATAGGTTCCAGAATGGTTCCGCAGTCTATCTTTACGAGTATCTTACAATACGATTCTTTGCCCTTACACATTGTGGTGGAGATTATTATGGGATATTTGCATGGGGATGAAGACATTCAGCCCATGGATACCGTAAGCGGTCTGGAAAAACTGAAAGTGTCCGTTCATTCATAATAAGTGCTCTGCAAAGGTATCAGTGACACTGGGGTAGTTTGTCATTTTGAAATCCAACTCTTGAAATACATAATCCTTGCCCTCAGCACTCTCCCTGCTCACCCTCTTGATTTGTGCACTACATGCATTTACTTAGAAGTCTTGGCTTAGAGACATGATATGCCGTTGTATCCTTATTAGTTTGTTTTGAGGTGTTCACCTCATGTTTGAGCTCTTCAAATGCACCTTATACAGTGCCTGAGGTGGCCAGGAAGACCAGAATGTCCTTCTGCACGTATGAATTATGGTTAGCCACCTAAATATGATCACGGCACATTATCGTGGCTCGCAGCAATGCTGACTAAACCCATCATTTTCAGCTTTGCTATTCATCTACCCCGATGTAAAACAAAGTAAGACACCATAATGTGTCTCTGCATATCTCAGCTCTGTAAGTAGGAGCTTAACCATTTCTGCATTAGCTGCTGTGTCTCACAGTACAACAGCAGCCAGGGCTGCAGTGTTCCCAGTAGCCTGATCCTGCCCTGCGGCGCCAGCAGCAGTGTTCCCAGTTGCCTGATCCTGCCCTCCCTGGTCCTTCCCTGCCTGGGTCCCACCCTCCTTTGGGCTCCAGTCCCAGCGCCACACGTGCAGCATGTGGTCGTAGAAGGAGCAGCTGGCCAGCAGGCAGGAGACCGAGGGAGCGTCCAGCGCAGGTGTGGGGGGCGCCACTGAACGCGGGTCTGGCTGGGGGGTGGGCTCGGGGATGTAGCGGCCCATCTCGTCCTCTAGGGAGGTGTCGAAGCTGGCCGTGGGGGACTCGTACTGGATCCTGAGGTGGCCTCCCACCGCTGGCTGGAGCCGGCTGGGTTCTCCTGAGCCCTGAGGGGAGGCCGGGGGAGGGCTGTCCAGAGACACGCGGGACCAGTCTGCCCCGTAGGCCAGGGAGTTGTGTAGCACATAGGAGGCCAGGATAGGGCAAGGTCCTTCACTGCCCTCTACAGGAAGGAAAACAAAACAAACTTTTAAAACCAATAAAAACCTAATAATCCCTCTAAATACCTACAGCCCTTAAGAGTCAAATGACTAATAGATAGATAGATAGATGGATACTTTATTAATCCTGAGGGAAATGTAGGTCATCCAGTAGCTTATAAACTTATGCACTTGTGCAACTCACAGACATTCATACATAAATAACATACACAATATTAGAGCTTTGTCATAACAAGGAATCGTGTCTTATAGAATATAAGTGGATCAACCACCACGAATGTGACTAAATAGAGTCCCCTTACCCATAGCCTCCTGACAGTGGAGTATGTGGAAGTCGTTGTGCATGCAGGCTGCCAACAACAGGTGGTCGTGGGTAGGATGCCACTTCAGGCGCCACACCCCTCCCCCAATGGCGCTTTCGCTGAGCGGGCGCCGCATGTTGCGTCCGTCCCACAGCAGCACGTGCTCGTCGTAGCTGGAGAAGAGACGAGGCCGTGAGTCTAGTCTCACAGAGCTGTACAGAGTGCAGCTGATAAGCTCCAGCTGGGGGACCAAAGTCAGTCAGACTGTCAGTCAGACTGTAGAGTGCTTACCTGCCCGTCGCCAGGATGTGCTCTCGGTGAGGGTTGCTGTGAATACTACAAACGCCCATGGAGTGCCTGGGGGGGAGGGGGGGGGGGGGGGGGGGGGAGGTTAAATTGGTGAGGGCCGCACTGGTTTAACCAAAGTATTTACAACAAGTGACCTCTTTTTGGAATAACCATACAATAACAATATGTTTATAATTAACATACGTAAATATTACTAAATGATCCTTACTAATATTATTAATGGCAGCATTACACACAATGAAATGCTCAATATACAATGAGAAAACATGCAACATGTACAATGTCTCCATCTGCTGGTCAACTCTAGGCACCAGAGTCAGAGCATGGTGCTGTTGTACAATAAAGCAGGTCATTACAACTTGTCAATCAGACTGTTGATTCAGATTGACAGAGCCTTTGTTTGCAAGAAGACAACACTGACAACACGTCAGGTGCCTCACAGACAGGTGGTCAGGTGCCTCACAGACGATGCATTTTGTCTTTTGGGAGCGAGCGGCGGTCAAAATGCACATCTCTCACCTCTTGCTGGTGAAGGTGGGGCAGGAGGGACCTACCCTAAGATCCCAGCCCTTCAGTTTGCAATCATCCCCACCTGGCACATTCCAGACAGATGAAAACAAACAGACAGACAGACAGACAGAAAGACAGACAGACAGACAGACAGACAGACAGACAGAGTCAGACAGACAGACAGACAGACAGACAGACAGACAGAGGTTGGTGATGAACTACCATAAACATGAAGTCATTCAAGGGCTATCATTCCCATGCACCGTGCAGAGAGGCAGGGGTGTCCCCTCTGCTTACCACAGCCAATACAGCAGAAAGTAGGGACAAACTCTTGTCTCTGTTTGTGGACAACACCATTTGCAACAGCACTAATTAAAATAAACACACCAAACAATGGCCACCTAACGTGCTGCATCTCACAAGTGAAGGACAGCTATGACAACTATGGAGACAACACATGGAGGAGTGGTACGATGTAGCCTGGCCATTACCAGCCTGTGACTCCATTTCATTCCGTCTTTCAATCTGGGCCAACCCAATGCATTTTGGTTTCCGAGATCGGCGGGTGCTTATCTTGAGGTTTAAAATCATTGGAGTTCCCTTAACCAATCAGCAACGTTTAGTAAGCATTCGGTAGATTAAACTCTTCCCAAAGCCAGTTGGGAGAAGAGCTACGACGTCCTTTCCAATCATAAAACTTACAAGAAAATACTCTTGTTCTCCTTTAAATTTTCTGATGTTCTCGAGAGTTGAGACAACTTTTCCGATAGCTTTTCGTGTCTTTTCCTCCAAGGCGAGTTTTGCGTCACAGTTCTGAACTGTTCGCTGATTGGTCCTGCAAAATTTTGAGTTCTGGAGACGATTGTCAATGGGGTTGGGCCAGACTGAGTATGAGCTTGAAATCAATTCAGGCGGAAATACGTAGGCTGTTGTCACCAGGCTAGGTACGACGAGGATAACAGCAACAATAAGACTCTCACCAGAGTAAATAATCTGTGTGTCCCAGTAGCTGAACGCTGCTATCCAAGCTTCAAAGTCATGGGCTTTCCACTGGGACAGGGCGGTCAGGCTGGTCTCAGTCAGACCCAGAACATTAACACAGCCTTGGGAGTCACTGGACACCACACGGATTGCACTGCTATGGAGAGAGAAAGAGAGAGACAACGAAACATCAAAAGTGCGTACAGACATGATTATATGCAACATGTAAATGCATTAAATGCAACAAATTGTAAAAAAAAAAAAAAAACGTAATCTGACTATAAAATAAGATGCTTGGCCACTCTTAAGGGTAAGGGTTATACTGTGTGTGTGTGTGTGTGTGTGTGTGTGTGTGTGTGTGTGTGTGTGTATATATATTTATAAACTGTCACTAACCTGTCTCCTCTCCCTGTAGACCAGTCCAAGGAGAGTGCAAGTCTTTCAGGACCCAGCTCTGTGCTTGATACTTTATCCAGACCACAGTGTCCATCCTACCAGAGACAGAGTCGTGAGAAAAACAAGTCCTAAGCTACTTACACATGGCGAGTTATTGTAAGCCTGCAAGGCCTGGGTTGGATTCAGTGCAGACCTGAATTCACGATAGGCCTGAGGAAGAGACCGACTGCCCTCTCACCTGTGTGTCCTGCAGCATGTGTAGCTGTAGTTCCCCAGTGGCTGTTGCCATGCCCAAAAGTGGTTGTCCGGACACTGGTACATGGCACCTGATGACATTACAACATTAGCCTACATTCATCCAAAACAACTCCGTCAGTGAACATCTGTTGAAGTGACTGTTGATTTGCAGATACATGAATGCTGTTTGTAAAGTGGATAGAAAGACAGCTGGTTGTAATCCACCTGCACAGTTGTAGCGTTTGGTGTCAAAGTGAAATAATTTACCATTTTACGTCTAGTATGGCTGGCGTGTCAATGCGTTGGAGTTCAGTCAGAGGGGGACACAAGGCTCCTTGTTGTTGAAAGCGGAACAGATATAATCGCCCGATCCTATTTGGCGTAACCGACTCTTCAACTGCCTTCAAAAGCACAATAAGAAATCAACTACATGTTTCAGGGTGATACTGACGGAAAGAAATACCTGAATGTTTTTTTTTAAATGTGCTTACCCCATCTTGGCCCTTCTGTAGCTGGTAGGTCCCACATGCCAGAATATGGTGCCACTGGGGAACAGGACACCATTCAACCGTGTCAGCACTCAACTCCGTGTCAAACACCTGCAAGCCCCGAGTTTTTGATTTCCATGCCATTGCAAAACGTTGACGTTAGCTCCGGTTACTGTAGACTGCTTCTAAAACTTCAAGACTAGCGGATACAGTGATTGAGATTAAACACATACCTACGCGTTGATATAACCCCCTACCATGCTTAAGCAAGCGTGGAGTACTGCAATAGCATCATAGCTTATTCTACCAATCTGATCTGGACAGACTTGCAGCGCCAATTTTTAACTAACGTTAGAAAAGCTATCGCTAGCCCGCTAAATTGCTAGCTAACATGCATCTCCTGCAGCCTGTTTATTCAACCAATGGCATTTAAACTACACAAAATATGGCAATATACGAGTTAGCATGTAGCTTCTGCGCCATGAGAAGTTTATTCCAGATGCTAAGTAATGTATATAATATAACTTTCACAACTGCAAACTCGTCTGTTGGTTGTCAACAAGTTTTGAGGTCAACAGATTAGTCACTTCCGGGTAAATATCATTTGATTGGTTGCTCATTTTATTTACGTCATATGACTCACTCTCGTTTTGTTCTTCAACCCAAGGCTAGATTTGAATGCTGCTAATTTGGGCTTCTGTCTTGTTTTTATGAGTGTTTTCAAAAACATTATCGTGGGTATTGTCTCTAAAAATGGATCCAAGTACTATCAGAAAACAGTTTTTCTTCACAGTGTCAGATAAAACAGAGGGATCAAAGTATTTATGCTACACTCAAGACTGCACCGCTGCTTTAAACATAGGGTGAGTTCGGCTTTCTCTTTCAAATGAATTGCACTCGAAACAACACTGACAGGTGTTCCCAAAACTATGTCCATTGTTGTTTTTTGTTGATAGTTGTCTGGTAAGGCCTACCTACCTACCTGATACATTTCCTCGTTCCAGAGGTACGTGAAGTATAGAGGATATTCCTTGATGAATTGTTTAGTAATTGTGATCCCCATCCCCAGGGTGACTGATGCTGTAGATGTTTGGAGAACAAAGATGACTGATGAGAATAAGGCCCAACTTGTAAGTATAGAAGTGTTGCAATTAAACTAGATTCATAGGAAACGCTGCAATCAGGGTTTTAAAGACTGAATTTAATGATCTCTATTGACAGCTGAAGCACTATTCATTGAAATCAACAGAGGACTGCATTATTAAATTGAGGTAAGGCTTTTTTGGCTTGTTGCTACTTCTACTGTTCCAGATGCTAGATGATCTGATCCTGAATAATCTCTCTCTCTCCCCCCATTTCTCTCTCTCTCTCTCTCTCTCCATCTATCTATCTTTATCCATCTCTATCACACACACACACACACACACACCACACATTGGTTCACAGATCCTCATGTGGTCGTGGAAATGCTTTTGTGTCCATGGAGGTGGACCAAGTGGTCCTCCATCTTGGGCCGTCACCAACAGACATGACCATGACCCTGACCAAACTCACTGATGCCAATGGGAAAGCGGAGCTGAAGGAGCTTCTGTTTAGGATGGCTGACTGCTTGAGTCATTGGCAGGGCACTGAAGGTATTGCCCACTGGAATCATCCAGCGCATCATTTCGTCATTGGCATCCTATAAATGTTCAGCTATGGGATTTGAGTACTTTTTATACCAATTTAAAGTTAGGTCACTGCTCCAGTATTATACACATGGGATATGTTCTTTATGGGTATGAGATCAGTCATACAAATGCGACTACCAGTCATTGCATAATAAAGTATGTCTTAAACATTTGATTCATATGCGATAGACGTTTGTGTGTCTGGACATTCATTGGATGTCTTGATTGTTTTTCAGGAGGTCAGGTGTTGTACAGCCCTGGGAAGAACTCTCACAAGAGAACTAACGGTATGCAGCATGTACCATGATTTTCCCTTCATAAGTTATTGCATCTATCTGGTAGCTGTGATTTGTTTTAACATGTGGTAAATTACATCAAAAGTCCTAATATAATGCATTGTAAAGAGTTTCGAGAGATTGATTACTTTCAGAATTTGAGCCCCGAAGACTTCAGAGCGGAAATGGCTCATCGACAGGGGTCCGCAAGCGCCTTCCTGGAGACTCTTTGATCAACCCAGGAACCAGAAGGTGAGTTCTGATAAACTAGAACCACACAAACATGTCCAGTTAGTTAGTATGGATGGAGATTACTTCTGATACTGAGCTTAACACGCTGGTGTGGACGTAGCCTTAGCATTTCAACATTTTTAAATGAAGTACAAATAAGGGGATTTATCATTATATGTGTATCATTTTTATTTATTGATTTCATAGCAAGCGACCTGCAACTGGTGTGTCTTTTGATGATGACACTGATGACCTGTGATGATGACGAAGATGACTGTGATGTTGATGATGATGAATTTGATTGTGGAAATGATGAACTTTACCTTTTAATCTAAAATGTCTAGCCTCTAAAGCAGGCTCACACATGAACCATTTTAACGCTGCAATGAACTCTCATGAATGTTATTTTAAAGTAAACTCAACACTATATGCTGAAAGGTTTTTAACATACAGTTTTTATCACTCAGGAAAATCAGACTGCTTCTACAATATCCTACGATTAGATCTTTAATATGAGTATCTATCTGCTTTTACATTACTTAAAATAATGTTATGCCTCCAATAAATATGAATGTGCTTTTTGAATGCTATGGTGTTGGCTTCTTTTTCATTGATTGAAATGTTGTCATCCTGTGTATCTGGCAATACAAACAATGTCTAAAATTTTCACATAAACTATACTTGATTTCATACATTGATGAATAAGGACATTCTATGTTCTTATTTACCATACATCCTAATCATAAATGGTAAATACAAACAATGACAGACTTAAACTCACTACTCCAGAAGTTCACCATATTTATTTTTTTACTTCACTTGTCTGTAATATTAAAAACACCAGATCACCTCATTTGAAACACAAGATTATGGAAACAACATATTAGAAACAAGCTCAAAATGTCCAAGTAAAAATGTTACTCACAAACCAATTAAAACAAAAGTTGAATGAAAAACAATAAAAAAAAACCTTAAGACATTTTCATAAAATATAAATATATTTATATTCATCTACACATAAGATACATTCCAAAGCAGATTAAAACAAAAATAACAACTAGATCCATTTCCCTCAAAAGATCCGTTGCAAGTAATTTATGGAACCTAGCTTTCACTCTGCTGGTGTACTAGCCCCCTAAAGCACTGATTTTCTCCAGGGCTTAAAGCAGCACATTCACTCTAGGAGGAGACATTTTTGCCATCTTGAAAAAAAAGTACACTGTCAATGAAATCAGAATGCTGGTCAAGGCTTTTGCTATCTAGAGTTTGGCATGGGTTGGTAAGGTTACAAGATCAAACCTGCTGTTTACACAAAGGTTGAGGCTTCACAGGGCTCTGACCTAAGCAGAGCATGACGGTCACTGTTTCTGAGTTACACAGGTGAATGTTCAAGTTAACAATTTGACCTTACAGTGTTAGTGATGACAAACAACTTTCCCCATCTCTCAAGTTAGATAGTTTTAAAATGTTTTGTTTTTTACGAAACAGGATGCATCGTACATTTTTGAAACACACTTAGTTAAACACATTCACATTCCGTGCAGAATTAAGTCATTTGTTTTTCCTTTGGTCTTCTGTCTTATAAAACAAATCCAGGGTCACACCCCTTTCCATTCCATATGCTTCAGTCTTCTCTTTACATTCTAAGAAAATATAAATCTGTCGTTGCCTATACTTTTTCAAAACTACCATGGATTTTTTTTTTTACTATAACTTTCTGAATTGGACGAAAGGAAAGAAAAACACACAGGTGCAATTTTTTACGAACAAGCCAAGTGCCAGATAGTTTATGAGTAAATAAAAAAAAAAAGTTCAGCAAACTGAGATACAACAACTGAAATGATCATGGTAAATGAATCAAGACAGCAGGAGAAACACCAAAGAATCTCAACTGTAGTTCAAAACAATCAAATTATGGCTCACACACCAGTACAAAATCCAAGAACAAAAAAAAAAAAATCTTATTTCTTCCATTAGCAATACGGACATGGCTGTATTCAAAATATATTTCCAACTTCCATGCTGTCATTCACTGTCCAAACACTTGAAAAACCTTGCGTGTTTGCGTTAGTATCACAGTGATGGTACATGAGTTTGATAGGTCTTTGTAGCAAAGATATCTTGTAAGTGACCCTAGTTCTTATATGATCCAGTTAAACAATTTAACAGTATTATTTCCTGTATTTGACTAAAGAGTACTGATTACCTAAACTATAAGATAATTAAACATACAAGGGATCTCGCAAATAATACAGAAGATAGAGGAAAAGAGAAGAAAGTGTTTCAAAGTGCTCATACATGAGGCAAAAGAGAATTATTTCATGAAAGAAAGATAAAGTGTGTATGTGTACATACACACACACACACACACATACACACACACACATACATATACATACATTTATATTCACAACGAAGAGGCTCGAGCTTTTAGGAGGCACCAGATTCTGTGCAAAACATTTTCATGCCATCTACATTCTCGTACGTGAACATACAGGACCTAGTGTATGTGGAGGGCAGTTTCCACTTTAATGGGGTCAGTCAAGTCATTTTAAAGGCCTTACGAATCAGGACACAAACCAGGTCCTCCAGTGTTTCCTGTCGAAAGACATCACCTCAGGTGCATTAAGAAACCAGCAATCATTTATTAAATGAACCTCATACACGTGTCCCAAAAACATTTCAATATTCAAAATATATCATTCTTCTTACCACAGCAAAAATGTAGATATGACACAATACAAGTCTGACACTATACGCATGCTTTCAAGGCAGGTACAACTTAAAAAAGCAACAACATGATTAACAGTTTCAACGAGTGGTTTGTGTAGTTACATCGCTCCTGTAGCTGAAATTAAAACACATTTTTTATGTTAACTTAGTTAAACAACGCTCCAAAGCAAACATTTACTTAAGAGGTAAGAGATGCTTTGTGTTCAAAACGTGAAGTGGACGATAAACTCATCTTCTGACATCAGTGGCACAAACACCACAATAAACAGACTGGGGAATCAAACAAATCACCTCTATCCTTGCTCTCCCTCCACTAAACTCTGCTTTGACCATTTGTCAACATTGCCAAACAGCTCAGAGGAGTCAAAAAAAACTAAAACAAATACATGTGCATTTCGCTGGAATACCCAGACCCTCTTCATAAAAGCAAGCGTTCTCATTATCCTGTACCAGTATTGAGGCCATGATCAAAGGCTCTCAATCCTTCACACGGTCAAGCCAGCCTCAGCCTCAGCCTCAGCCTCAGCCTCAGCCTCAGCCTCAGCCTCAGCCTCGGCCATGTGATGGGGTGTTAGTCTGGCTGGAGTCTCTGCCTCAGACTTTAGTCTTATGTGCGTTCAGCGGGTTTCGTACCCCCTCCTCCTACTCACCCTTATTTTAGTGCTCTCTGAAAAAAGAAGAGTGCCTCCTCCCAGGCAGATACACACAGCCAGATGAAGAGTGCTCTTGTTTTCAAAGAGATTCCTTAAAACCGTCTCCTTCGTTTGTCAGAATCCATGTCTGAGCCTGAGGCTTGATGTCTGTTTGTTTGTTTGGGTATTTGAGGAGGCCCCCTGTTCTCAGCAGAGAGTGTCCGTGTTGAAAGACAGCTGGACCTGCCAAGCCAAAGAACCACGTCATTAGAAAATATGTTTTGTGTGTGTGTGTGTCAGAAAACATGCAGAAAACATGTGTTGTGTATGTGAGAAATCATGCAAAAAAACCTCAAACGCCTCAAACTTATGTAGTGGCATGTAAATGTATAACTGAGCTCAGTGCTTAAAGCCATTTCTAATGATCTCTCTATTTCTTAGTATGCCAAAACTCTGTTCCTTGTGTTTTTGATCCCCATCCCTTTCTCTCTATAATTAAGCCTTGTCTCACCCTCTCTTCCTCGAAGCTGATGAGGCCTTCATCATCGTCGCTCTCCAGCTCCTCTGGCTCCTCGCACACCAGGGCGTTGAGCTCCGTGTTGGCTGTCTGAGGGCGCAGGATGTTGAGCAGGCGCTGCAGTGGCGACTGGCCGCCACCGGAGGGCGAGCTCTCCTGCTGCTCCAGGTTGTCGCTTTGTTTTTTGGCGAAGTTGACAAATACCTGCCAGAGAAAAACAACACAAGAATTTTATTAAATGTGTAGAGTTAAAAGGACATAAGACATAACATTAATTTATAAAATAAGAAAAGATACGAAGACAAGCAAGTGAGAGTACATTTGTTTTGCGTTTCCCTCACTGGGAGAACAAAAAGAAAAAGCTTACGTTGTCCAGTGTGGTCTGACTGACGGAGTAATCTTCTATGCTCAGGACCTCCACAACCTGCTCCATCTTACTGAAGACTTGCGCCAGAGAAATACGCTCGGATTTCAGCTGATACTGGATTTTGGTATGGTGTCGTTCCTAAGAAAAGACAGACATACGACATGTACAAACAAACAAACGTAGGCAATTCCTTAATCAAGTACAACATTTTACTGAAAAGATGCTTGGTTGTAAGAAAAAAAACAACAAAACCTTATGCTGAGCAAGAGTGACACACCTTAAGTATAGCTTCTGGAAAGTTCCTATTAAAGAATTTCACCACCTCTTTCACACTACTCGTGGTTTTGGTGCGTACAGTGATCATGTAGCCATCACCAAATCTGCCACAACAAACAAAATATTAATAATTACGTATTATTATATCATTATGAGTTTCACTGGCCTCAACAATAATACAAATACAAATTTTAATCTTTACATACCTGTTCTTAAGGTGCTGTATACTGCCTAAGCATTTGAATCTGCCGTTGACCATGATACCCAGTCTCGTGCACAGTGCCTCACATTCTTCCATACTGGAAAGAGAAAGCGTTAGACAGCGTATCCTCAACCAGGCCATTTTTAAAAAGGCCCCTGATCTTATGTGTGTCTCACCTGTGTGATGTAAGCACCACTGAGCGTCCTGTTTTGATGATGTCGATGATGAGGTTCCAGAGGAAGCGTCTGGCTTTGGGGTCCATGCCCGTGGTAGGCTCATCCTGAAGCACACATGTTCCCACAGTTTGTATAAATATGGCAGTATAAGTACAAATGTACCAATTATTACCGCTATACAAAATGGATGCTTAAAAAAGCAACTAGTCTCCATGGAAACAAACTGAAGTGCACTCAGTATTAAACCATTTTTGCTCTCAATTTATTGCGAGTGTGCATATGAGTAGGTGTGTGTGCGTGCGTGTGTGTGTGTGTGTGTGTGTGTGTGTGTGTGTGTGTGTGTGAGAGTGTTTGTGTTTCTGTGTTTGTGAAATACACAGATAAACCAAATAAACGATAGCAGTGACAATTAATGATAAACCAATCGAGTGAGTGACCAGTAACCAATGAGCATAGCTGACCAGGAAGATGAGCAAGGGGTAGCCGATGAGTGCGATGGCCGTGGACAGCTTGTGTGTGTGTGTGTGTGTGTGTGTGTGTTTGAGCATAGCTGACCAGGAAGATGAGCGAGGGGTAGCCGATGAGGGCAATGGCCGTGGACAGCTTGTGTGTGTGTGTGTGTGTGTGTGTGTTTGAGCATAGCTGACCAGGAAGATGAGCGAGGGGTAGCCGATGAGGGCAATGGCCGTGGACAGCTTGCGCTTGTTCCCTCCACTGTAGGTGCCAGCTGGCTTGTCTGCATATTTAGTGAGCTCCAGCTTCTCCAAGGCCCACTGCACCACCTGAGAGAGAGAGGGAGAGGAGAGAGAGAGAAGGAGAGAGAGAGAAAAAGGGAGAGAGAGGGAGAGGAGAGAGAGAGAGAGAGAAGGAGAGAGAGAGAGAGAGAGAGAGAGAAGGAGAGAGAGAGAAGGAGAGAGAGAGAAATTGGGAGAGAGAGAAGGAGAGAGAGAAAAAGGGAGAGAGAGAAGGAGGAGAGAGAGAAAGAGGGCGAGAGAGAGAGAGAGGGAGAGGACAGAGAGAGAGAGAGAGAGAGAGAGAGAGAGGGAGAATGAGAGGAAGAGAGGGCGAGAGAGAGATAGGAAGACAGAGAGAGAGAGAGGGTAAGGAAGAGAGAGAGAGAGGGAGAATGGGAGGGAGAGAAGGAGAGAGAGGGAGAGAGAGAAGGAGAAGGAGAGAGAGAAAAAGACAGAAGGCGAAGACACACATAAGTGAACATTAATAAATCATCCAAGCAGTTAAATGGTATCAGAGGCCATTTTCTGAGATCGTTAACATGGCAGTGACACATGAACATCGCACTTTTGACCATCGCTCTCTGCCTTGCATGACCACGGTCACACCCTCTCATTACATGAAATCACAAGTCATAACACTGTGCTTTGAGAAACGGTCTCGGCTGTGGTCACACCCTCTCATTACATGAAATCACAAGTCATAACACTGTGCTTTGAGAAACGGTCTTGGCTATGGTCACACCCTCTCATTACATGAAATCACAAGTCATAACACTGTGCTTTGAGAAACGGTCTTGGCTATGGTCACACCCTCTCATTACATGAAATCACAAGTCATAACACTGTGCTTTGAGAAACGGTCTTGGCTATGGTCACACCCTCTCATTACATGAAATCACAAGTCATAACACTGTGCTTTGAGAAATGATCTCGGCTGTGGTCACACCCTCTCATTACATAAAATCACAAGTCATAACACTGTGCTTTGAGAAATGATCTCTGCAGTGGTCACACCCTCTCATTACATAAAATCACAAGTCATAACACTGTGCTTTGAGAAATGATCTCTGCAGTGGTCACACCCTCTCATTACATAAAATCACAAGTCATAACA
>NC_137913.1:6492778-6505278 GCF_963457725.1 Sprattus sprattus | reverse complement strand
TCCACAGCCTGGATGCGACCCAGCTTCCTGGACTTGTACACCTGCCACAGGGTTAGTTTGTCACTGGATTGTAACACAGAAGTATAAAAGAGCTGCACTTGTTTTTAAACTAAACCCAGGCAAGGTTGAAACTGAACCTGGGGACCCCTACAAAGTGTACGATATGGAATAATTTCATGAGTATTAACAGGTTTAAAATGAAATCATGGGGGGTAATGACAGTTTTGGTACGGTCGCTTTGGGACATTTCTTGAATCATGTACAGTACACGGACATAAATATTTGTGTTTGAGACATAAACTAAAGATTTTGTGCAAATGACGGGCTTTCGAAAGCTCCTCAATCCTTAACATTTTTAAACCAATGAGTGAATTTCTCGAAACAATTCATACCAACAGCACAACACAATTACCTGCAAAAGCCCATCATTTGCACAAAATCTTTAGTTTATGTCTCAAATACAAATATTTATGTCAGTGAACATGATTCAAGAAATGTCCCAAAGCGACCGTACCAAAACTGTTATTACCCCACATGATTTCATTTTAAACCAGTTACTGTTAATACTCATTAAATGATTCCATATTGTACACTTTGTAGGGGTCCCCAGGTTCAGTTTTAACCTTCTCAAACACAAATATTTATGTCAGTGAACACATTAGTGGCATCAGAATGAAAAGTCCTCGTTTCATTGTTTACGAAACAAGACAGTCAAAATGCTTAGTCATGTTGTCAAGGTAACAGAGAACCCTGGAAGTGTTCCAAAATTTCATTTTACTGTCTATCTCTTTCAATAACAACGATTGATGGTTTTCCCCTAGTGTTAAACTACCTGTATACTATTTTGTATAAGTCGATCTATGTCCTCAATTTTAACACAAGTTTTTAAGTGGAGGATATAGAAAATCCCCTGCAAGGAACTGGACAGATAAAATATAGGAACATCTTCTTCTATGCCACAATCATTCTTTGTGATTATACAGAACAAGATCACAAGGCTGATGATCAGAGACTTCTCGCCATTTCATTAAAAAAAGAACCTCTGCATTGGGAAATGCAATGACTAAATGAATAGATGTGATTAGCAGTAATCAATATGGAGGCCATGAAACCGGTCCCAGATGGTGTTTGTGTGCCAAAAGCTTGCATCGACCCAAATGACGACACACAGTACTTTGGCGAGCTGGTCCTTATAAAACCTCTCCCATTCTCAGGGATGACATCACTTGAGATGATTCCCAGGAGGGGATAATTCGGTGTGCTGTGAAGCCAAATGGTACAAGTGTGACTGAACACTTGTTCCCTGGAAAAGTGGAACATTCTGCTTCTGTATATTTCCCTCATGCTGGCCTGGCACATCCACTTTTAATAACACTAGGACATTTGACACATCAATCAAGCCTAATCATCAAAAGAAAACCATCAAGGTACGGTAAGACAAGTAATTTATCAAAAATTACAAAGACAAGTCGTTTATCAAAATTAAAATGCTGTCACTGAAACTTATGGTTGACAAACAATGATAAATGGTCAGCATGGCACAAACTCATTTGATAAGGCAGGTCACTGCAGACAATAGCACAAACGTATTTGATAACGCAGGTCACTGCAGACAAAAGCACAAACTCATTTGATAACGCAGGTCACTGCAGACAATAGCACAAACTCATTTGATAACGCAGGTCACTGCAGACAATAGCACAAACTCATTTGATAACGCAGGTCACTCCAGACAAAAGCACAAACGTATTTGATAACGAAGGTCACTGCAGACAATAGCACAAACTAATTTTATAACCCAGGTCATTGCAAACAATAGCACAAACTCATTTTATGATGCAGGTCACTGCAGACAATAGCACAAACTCATTTGATAACGAAGGTCACTGCAGACAATAGCACAAACTCATTTGATAACGCAGGTCACTGCAGACAAAAGCACAAACGTATTTGATAACGAAGGTCACTCCAGACAATAGCACAAACTTTTTTGATAACGCAGGTCACCGCAGACAATAGCACAAACTTATTTGATAACGCAGGTCACCGCAGACAATAGCACAAACTTATTTGATAACGAAGGTCACCGCAGACAAAAGCACAAACTTATTTGATAATGCAGGTCACTGCAGACAATAGCACAAACTCATTTGATAATGCAGGTCACTGCAGACAATAGCACAAACTTATTTGATAACGCAGGTCACTGCAGACAATAGCACAAACTAATTTGAATGAGTGTACCAAAGCAGTCGCCATTTTCCAAACCAATGAGGCGCCGCTGTTATCATGTGCACATAATATGAGAGGTTGAACATGTAGTTTTGAGAATTTGAAGTCTGATCTGAGAAATGTACCAAAGCGGCTAATAAAAACTACAATGCACTTATATAATGCACCCTCTGGCATATCCAAAGCAACAAGCCAGATCATGTCCCGCTGCAGAGAGAAAATGGGGCTTTGGGGTATATAGTACCAGTCAAAGGTTTGGACACACCTTCTCATTTTTTGAGAAGTTTCTTCTTTACTTTTATTATTTTCTACATGGTAGATAACAGTTTTTTTTGTTTAGTACATCATTCGATTTGTGTTCTTTCGTAGTTTAAATGTCTTCAGTATTGATCTACAATGTAGAAAATATTCAAAATTAAGGAAAAAACTTTTCCAAAAAATTAAAGGTGTGTCCAAACTTATGACAGTGGAAACTACAGGACATGAGTATTAGTCACAAGCAACCTCCTGACTGAGTATTTAAACAGAGGAAACTACAGGACATAAGTATTAGTCACAAGCAACCTCCTGACTGAGTATTTAAACAGAGGAAACTACAGGACATAAGTATTAGTCACAAGCAACCTCCTGACTGAGTATTTAAACAGAGGAAACTGCAGGACGTGAGTATTAGTCACAAGCAACCTCCTGACTGAGTATTTAAACAGAGGAAACTTCAGGACATAAGTATTAGTCACAAGCAACCTCCTGACCGAGTGAAAACTATAGCTCCTCAATTCAAACAAGCTAACACAATATAAAAGTTTTCATGTGACTACGCAGCGTCATAAACCCAGATTAAACGAATGATCCCCTCTATCAACACCAGATAATGCCAAGTAATCTCTTCTCTCATTAAGGGGGAAGTGGAGGGATTTTCTTGGATTTGGCCGCGGTGGTGTATTTGGGAGATCTAAACAAGGTGCATTTCCTCCTGCCAAAGCTGTTATTGTTGACTTTACAGTCCCACGGGACAATTTTTTTGCCAGTTATTTAAAACAGTACACAGACACACGCAATCTGTGCATTTGAAACATGATCTAGCCCAGACACACACGCACGCGCACACGCACACGCACACACACACACACACATACACACACACAGACACACACACACACACACACACACACACACATACACACACACAATCTAGCCCAGGCTCTGACACCTTGGTGAGGTTGTCGATCTTCAGCATGTCGTTGTCCGCATCTCCTCTGAGCACGCGTCGCCTCTCACAAGCCACGTCCACGTCATCGTCCTCTATGGGCTGGCTGCTCACTGGCATCCTCCTACACACACACACACACACACACACACACACACACACACACACACACAAGGACAGAGACACACACACACACACACACACACACACACACACACACACACACAGGGACAGAGACACACACACACACACACACACACACACACACACACACACACACACAGGGACAGAGATAGAGAGGGAAAAAAATATCTCAATAACACTTACTGATAATACAATGTCACAGTGGAGCTTCAGTTATCATTTCCTTTCCCTCTCCCTCCTCTTCTCCAGTTTGGATTCTAAAACAGCTCTCTCCATCTTTCTCCTCTCCTATGTATCTATTAATGCCATCCTTCAGCATGCCCCATTAACCAACCGCTACTGTATCTTATCTCACTTACTGTGGTTTCCTCAGGAAGTTGTACTGACACAGGATCGTGATGAGGAAGCCCACGAACCCTTCAATCGTCATGGCAACTAGGCCGCGTGTAACAATGTCCCATTCAAACGGAGACTTCACCTTGTCAAACTGACCTGAAGAAGCAGAGGGGTACGTTAAAAAAAGGGTCAGATTCAACTTTCAAGTCTTTATTGAACCATCTTTATTTCCTAGACAGCCTTTTTGATGATGTACCAGGCTACATGCTGGCAATGCAAAAGGGCATTATTACTGACGAACTTTCTCTGAACACAACTGGATTATTCCTATTGATCCCTCGCTCCCAATCAATGACCGTAAAAAGCATGGTGAGCATGGCGTTGTGCACTTACGGCATGAAGAAATTAGGCCAAAATTGGTCGGCCATATTTGCAAAGATCGCAACGGGAATCTGCGCAGTAAGTGCTTTTTGCAGGAACCAGCCCAGTGCCAACCATACTGGGGTAAATCTCACAGACATTTTTTAGTTCCTTCTGGTGGCTTCACTTTTGGATATGAGCGTACGCTGTCCATGCTTCTTACAGTCATTGCTCACAGTTCATTACGAACACCAGTTTCCCTTCGTTTCTTTGGCCTCTGATGTCCAGAACGGCCCCATGTGTATCATGAACAGAACAAAAATAATCTCAAAACTTGGCTGCATAAATATTTGTTTCAATATTGATGTATTGTATGTGTGTACATCATATATGAATACACATACATAGGTAAGACGTACCTATCTTAGCATAGTATTCATTGATGTACTCATTGTAAGCCAACTCCATTAGGCCATGGCCCAGGTTGTAGTTGGGGAAGATGAGGAAACATGACTTCAGGTAGCTGTTGACCAACTTGAGATCCTGATGGGGCCAAACCACAACAGTGTATAGTGTTTGCTGAGCTGGAGTCACTAAGCCAGCTTTCTAGTTCCAAATGGGTTAGCCATTTAGTAAACTAAACTGTACCCATATTCATGGAGCACTGATATCAGTTCTTTAAACTAAACTGTACCCATAATCATGGGGCACTGATCTCAGATCAGTTCTATAAACTAAACTGTACGCATATTCATGGGGCACTGATCTCAGATCAGTTCTATAAACTAAACTGTACCCATATTCATGGGGCAATTATCTCAGATAAACTAAACTGTACCCATATTCATGGGGCACTGACCACAGATCAGTTCTATAAACTAAACTGTACCCATATTCATGGGGCACTGATCACAGATCAGTTCTATAAACTAAACTGTACTTACTCCCCCGTGGAGATCCTCACCTTCAGCACTCCTACTCTGTACTCTCTGCATCAGTGTACAATTTAGAAAAAACAATCCTTTTCATTTCTTTGTACTGACTCAGTCTGTTTTCACACGGCAGTGGTACCATACCTTGTCATGCTCAAACAGCTGCAGGAGGAAGGTTGCCACGGTAGCGGTGATGCCGATGAAGAGGTTGATGACTATGAGGAAGACATACGCTGTGCTGGGGACCTCGAACCAGAACGAGGCTGGGTACATGATGGGAGTGATGGACCAGCTAGAAGCCAAGAAACCAAACTCCAGGTTAGACAACTCTAAAACACCAAACTCCAAAGTTAGACAACTCTTAAACACCAAACTCCAAAGTTAGACAACTCTTAAACACCAAACCCCAAAGTTAGACAACTCTAAAACACCAAACTCCAAAGTTAGACAACTCTTAAACACCAAACTCCAAAGTTAGACAACTCTTAAACACCAAACTCCAAAGTTAGACAACTCTAAAACACCAAACTCCAAAGTTAGACAACTCTTAAACACCAAACCCCAAAGTTAGACAACTCTAAAACACCAAACTCCAAAGTTAGACAACTCTTAAACACCAAACTCCAAGTTAGTCAACTCTTAAACACCCAACTCCAAGTTAAACAACTCTAAAGACCTTGCAATGACAAGGTCCATTGCACTGGCTACTATTTTAAGTCATGGGTTTCATTTTTATTTTCACACTATCCGTGGAGGCCTGGCCTGGAAAGAGTTGGCACCGGTGTTGGTGGAAACCAGATTTCATCTCAGGAGGGGGGCTATGCTTATTAAGTAAAGATGGTTTATTTATGAAGTGGTGCGGTCTGGGTAAGCAGAGAGCCTACTCACCCGTACAGCAGAAAGAGGGAGAGGACGGCGGGGAAGTTTTTAGGGGAGGTGTACGCCGGGAGGTCGAACACGAACAGGATCAGGACGCAGCATGTGGCTGGAACTAAGTAGTTCAGCTTGGAGAGAGAGAGAGAGAGAGAGAGAGAGAGAGAGAGAGAGAGAGAGAGAGAGAGAGAGAGAGAGAGAGAGAGAGAGAAAGAGACATAGACATAGACAGACAGAGAGAGAGAGAGAGAGAGAGAGAGAGAGAAAGTGAGAGAGGCAGAAAGAGAGACATAAAGAGACAGAGAGAGAGAGAGAGAGAGAAAGAGAGGGAGAGGCAGAGAGAGAGAGAGAGACAGAGAGAGAGGGAGAGAGAGACATAGACAGACAGAGAGAGATAGAGAGAGAGAAAGTGAGAGGGGCAGAAAGAGAGACATAGAGAGACAGAGAGAGAGAGAGAGAGAGGCAGAGAGAGGAAGATTACTGAGTTAGACAGGACCTTTCAAAGCATATTCAGTTCACTGGACTATCGTATTTCACACCTCTAATAACTGGATCAGTCACAAAGACGCTTTATAGACACGATGGCCTGAATCTCCGGAAACAACCACTTAGGGCCTGGGGTGCATTTCCTGAAAACATTGTTGTGCAATCACCAATGTCACTCCTAGAGAGCGAGGGTGTTTAAAATGTCAGTGTCTAACATTTAACCTTGAGTGTAACATGACAAACCACAAGGGAAAAGCAGCCCCCAACGTAAATTAATGAAAATATATATAAATACTGAACTATCCCTGTGGTCTTTACCATGTCCCAGAAGTAAATTAATGTAAATACAGAACTATCTTGTTGGTCTTTACCATATCCCAAAAGTAAATTAATGTAAATATACATAAATACTGAACTATCCCTGTGGTCTTTACCATGTCCCAGATGTAAATATATATAAATACTGAACTATCCTTGTGGTCTTTACCATGTCCCAGATGTAGTTGGCCAGCCAGTAGATAACAGGGTCACACCCACTGACGAATTGAAGGTGCTTGGCCTTGGTGGACTTCTCAGCCACCAGGAAGACCACAAAGCTAGCCGGCACAAAGGACATGGCCACGATGATGAAGATGGCAATAACCACGTCGGTGCCCTGCAGCCTGGGAGTTAGAGAGAGAGAGAGAGAGAGAGAGAGGGGTGAGGAACGCCTGACGGGAAGAAAGAGGGTTATGTGCTTTGCAAGTGATGCATTTTAAAATGGAGAAGAGAGTCTTACAGGTAATCCAGAGACAAACTGGCGCTGGTTCGATTCATGGGGTGGTTCGTCAGGGTAATTCCTACACACAGAAATAAATGGCATAATCATACACACCACATATCGGCTGCCAGTGTATAAACATTCAGCTTCCAGTCTCATTGCTTTGCATCACATTTCTCTGCTTTATGGCGGACTGAACATTACAGTACTGAATCAATGGTGTTTGGAACTGCAAGCTGAGAAACTGGCCGAGCTGCAACATATAAGCCCCTGTTCTTCGAACCCTCTCTCATCTTCCTCATGTCTCACCGTAAGCAGCTGGGTTGCCCTTGTTCAGGGGCAGGTTGGCACGCAGGATGGCGTTGTTGAGCACGTTCAGATAGGTGGGCATGCTGTGGTAGCCTTTGTTGTTGTACAGCACCTGTGAGAAGGCAGAGAAAGGCTCGGTCACAACAGGCTACTCTCATCCCCCTGCCTGCTGACACAGAGTAAAAAGCACCAGACAGACTGAGAGAGGGAGGTGAGATCAAACCCAAATCAGCCCACCAGAGAGAGAGAGAGGCGTGTGTGTGTGTGTGTGTGTGTGTGTGTGTGTGTGTGTGAGTGTGTGTGTGTGAGCGAGAGACACAGAGTAAAAGAGTAACAGCACCAGACAGACAGAGAAGGGTTTGATCAAACCCAAATCAGCCCCCCTCCTCACCTGGGCCGAGCGCCGGACCGCTATCTTGCGCACCATGGGGGGTATCTTCCTGCCAAACGAGGCTGGCACGGATTTCTGAATGTTGCCCACCGTGAGACCGCCGTATCTGTGGAGGGGACAGTGTGTGAGTGTGTGAGTGTGTGAGAAAGCACCGGCGTGATTTTTAAATATCCTTTTCCAGAACACTTCAGAAGTAGGTGCCCCAGGCACAGGGGCGGTTCTAGCAAATTGGAGGCCCTGGGCAAAGAACAATGTTGAGGCCCCCCCCCCCCCCCCAAAAAAAAAGAAATCGTTTTAATGTTATGTGGAACTGACATTTATTGTGAGTATATGACTTTAACAATTCAAACAGTTGTACATTATTTTAATTATGAGGTTTTGAGTGCAGTGTTTTAGTAGTGTAACTTTTTTATTTCTTAATCAAAACCATGTTACTTGTTACTTTTGATTAATGCTTTATAGTTCTGTTTCTGAATGTTTTCAACTGCAACTTCCAAATTTGTAGAGGTCCTGTTTTAACCATTTCAATTCTCTCTCTATCTGTTCATTTGTCACGCCATAGGGGTCTTCACTAATCAGACTGTATCTCCACCATTGATGTAGGCTACTCACATTGTTGATATCACCGCTGTCGTTATCAGCCAGCTGTGCTTGAGCTGTGTTCATGAGTCATGACCATGGCAGTATCATGCGTGTCGTCGTCAGTGCGGGTGTGACAGTGTCTCGGATATGGGCAGCTGTGGTACATGATGGCTCACCGTTTGTAGAAGCAAAGCAGGCAGGCAGAGCTAGTTGGTGTCACTACAAGCTGTTTGTCTGCTGCTGCTGCTAGGAATCGCTAAACTTGGCTTAGCCGCACTTGAAACATTATCAGATGAACTAGACACATTATCAGATATTTCTTCCACTTCCACGGACGAATTCCTTGATAGGAAATTGTGTGTTACCTTAGGTAATTTCTCCCTGAACTTCTAATCCTGCCCTTTCCTCTTTTCTTTTCTCGCTGCCACTTAAAAGACGTTTCACGCTTAACTTTGCGACCATACACGTCACCACACGAAAAATTGTTAGTGACAGAAAAGTCACGTGACCTGGAATAATTTGTTCCATGATGGAATTAAGATACATTTTAAAATGATACTGAAAAAAAAAATCGTTTTTCATGCTTATTATGAATTGTCAACTTTTTTGCAATGCCAAGTGATTTATTTTAATTAGCAAAATAAATAAAAAAAATCGGAAATACGACGAGGCCCCCCTGGTGGCCGAGGCCCTGGGCAACTGCCCGGTTTGCCCGTTCGTCCGGTCCGCCCCTGCCCAGGCATCTCCTAGCATGGTAGCATGAAGGACCAGCAAGTAAATGTGTGTCCATTCTCCTAATGTGTGTCTCTCTCCCAATGTGTGTCCCTCTCTGTCCCTCTCCAAAGTCAGTCACTTTCAGCTCACTGTCTAACGTCAGGCAGAATCAGCCGTAATGAGGGACTTGTGAAGTGTCACTGCTAGCGTTAGCGTGTGAGTCACCGGTCACCCTAAGGTCCACTTACCTGGGCAGGCATATGCAATGCTAGCATTAGCGTGTGAGTCACCGGTCACCCTAAGGTCCACTTACCTGGGCAGGCATATGCAATGCTAGCATTAGTGTGTGAGTCACCGGTCACTCTAAGGTCCACTCTACCTGTGCAGGCATTGGCATTAGTGTGTGAATCACCAGTCACCCTAAGATCCACTCTACCTGTGCAGCCGTACGCGGTCAGAGGTGTACAGCAGATACTCCGAGACGTTGCGCCCCGTGATGTCCACCAGGATGTCCCCCGTCACCACCTTGGTGAGGGGGGGCCGGCCGCCCACCCCACTGGGGCAGGAGAAGCCTGTTCCCTGCATGGAGCAGATGCACTTCACCGGCTCGTGGATGGACAGGGGCAGCGTGGGTGGAGACGTCACCATCTCTGCGGAAGCACACATTCGACCACCCACGTCAGCAGCAAATAGTGTGGGAAGTTAAAGTGCACTGCTGACACTGAAAGCATATTACTCATCTACTTAGATACACTTCAGTGTACACCAAAGTGGATGTGTTATTTTACGCATCTACTACCATTATACATGCTATATCTTGGTTTGGCAATATAGTCAAGGTATATTTAATATGTTGTTTTGCAGAAAATGGCCAGTACCAATATAATGCCCAGTTCATGTAATCAGTGGAGAAATTACTGAAGAAAATACAGGCCTAAAAATTCCTCCCTGGTGTTTATGCCAGCCACCTAAATGTGGTGGTGACTCTTAAACTCTTTTAAAATGTGGTGGTGACTATTTCTACTTTTTAACCACAACTGTTTCTATACTCGTGCACACTGACTTCTCACAGCAGTCATTTCTATACCCGTGCATACTGACCTCTCACTCTCTCAGTGGTCACTTCTATACTCCTGCATACTGACCTCTCACTCTCTCAGTGGTCACTTCTATACTCCTGCATACTGACCTCTCACTCTCTCAGTGGTCATTTCTATACTCGTGCACACTGGCCTCTCACAGTGGTCATTTCTATACTCGTGCACACTGGCCTCTCACAGTGGTCATTTCTATACTCGTGCACACTGAGCACACTGGCCTCTCACAGTGGTCATTTCTATACTCGTGCACACTGAGCACACTGGCCTCTCACAGTGGTCACTTCTATACTGGTGCACACTGACCTCTCACAGTGGTCACTTCTATACTCGTGCACACTGACCTCTCACAGTGGTCGGGGGCGCTGCGGTGTAGTTCCACGGCCCGTCATCAAAGCGTGGCTCTGGGTCGTCCGAGGGGGCAGGGGAGGGGGGCGGCGGCACGAAGTTGGAGAGCGGCACGCCCTGGGTGAAGGAGTCCAGGCACATGGGGTCGAAGTAGCGCGCCGCCAGCGTTTTGGAGTTGTTGGCGTAAGGGTTGAGCGTCTGGGCCAGCTGGTCCAGCGTGCTGTTGAAGGGCGTTTTGAGCACGCACGTGGCCCCCACGCCAGAGGGCAGACGCAGGGTGTTGATGATCTGCTGAGGGCCGGCATCGGGGGAGTGCTTACTCCTGGACAGAAGGGTGGAGGAGAGGGGAACATGAGTGCTTACTCCTGGACAGAAGGGTGGAGGAGAGGGGAACATGAGTGCTTACTCCTGGACAGAAGGGTGGAGAAGAGAAGGGTAGGGTGGAGGAGAGGAGGGTGGGGTGGAGGAGAGAAGGGTGGGGTGGAGGAGAGAGGGGTTGGGTGGAGGAGAGAAGGGTGGGGTGGAGGAGAGAAGGGTGGGGTGGAGGAGAGAAGGGTGGGGTGGAGGAGAGGAGGGTGGGGTGGAAGAGAGAAGGGTGGGGTGGAGGAGAGAAGGGTGGGGTGGAGGAGAGAAGGGTGGGGTGGAGGAGAGGAGGGTGGGGTGGAGGAGAGAAGGGTGGGGTGGAGGAGAGAAGGATGGGGTGAAGGAGAGAAGGGTGGGGTGGAGGAGAGAAGGGTGGGGTGGAGGAGAGGAGGGATGGGGTGGAGGAGAGAGGGATGGGGTGGAGGAGAGAAGGGTGGGGTGGAGGAGTGGGGATCATGAGTGCTTACTCCTGGACAGAAGGGTGGGGTGGCGGAGAGGGAAAAGGATCGAGGGAAGAGTGAAACATGCTGCCATGGTTTGTATCGGTTAACTGAGGGGGTTGGCAAATCAGAGCAGAATACACAGAGGGGGCAGATGAAGAGTGAATTCTGAGTGGATCACTGTTAAACAAATAGCATAGCGTTGCAAATGTGTAATATGCTTTTGTGTGACTCATAAGGGGAAATGCACTGTTAAATACAGTCAGTGGTTCGTAAACTTATCATGACAGGTCCCTTTGACCCGGAGTCTTTATGTCCAAGAATTTATTATTTCAATTTCTTTGTTTGGGAAGTGAGCCCTGGCATGCATCCATGCACCGTCACCCCAAACAATAAAAACGTTTTAATTAACAATTAACTACGTGTGATAAGGATGGGAAAGATTCTATGCGCAATAAAGCCATCTCTTCCACCCTTGTTTTCTTCCTGGAGTCGTCGTGGAAACTGAGGCTGACCTGTATTGTGGCCGATCCTCATTGGCGTAGGGGATGAAGTTCCCCCGTGGCTGTGTGTAGTTGTGGTACTGCGACGGAGACAGAATCAGGGGTGGCAGATCTCCTGCGGAAGCAAAGCAAAGTGAATGAGCAAGAGCAACTCAATACCTGATACCTGAGTCTTGTCTCACTAGACGTCTCCATTTGTGAAGGTGAAAATTCACCCCTAAGTTATTTCAGGACTCTGTGGATCAGTATATGTATTCAATTGCAATTGGGCTCACTCACAGCACAAGCAATTTCACTCACATACCACAGGGTTTATATATTTAAGATTCATCTAATGCTGACGCCATGCTAACCCAGATCTCCTGCAGAAGCAAAGCAAAGTGAATGAGCAAGAGCAACTCAATACCTGATACCTGAGTCTTG
>NC_137913.1:6475278-6485278 GCF_963457725.1 Sprattus sprattus | reverse complement strand
GAACCGGACCGCATAGAGACAGAACCCCCTCACTCCCACTACAGAACCCCCCTAACTCCCACTGCAGAACCGGACCACATAGAGACGGAACCCCCTCACTCATTCCCACAGAGGCTCCCACTACTGGACCCCGTAACTCCCACCACAGAACAGGACTGCATGAAGGTAACACTGTGGGAGTGCTCTGTGGTTCGGATGTTTGGTTAGTCTCAGTAAGTGTTTCTGTTGATAACCTGGCTGATGAAGGTTAATACATATTATTTTATATAAATGTATATAGTACCTACACTTTTTAAATGCATCCTATAAATGCAACTGGAAGTATTTTTTCTCCACTTACAACTGCAGCGGGCTCACACACACACACACACACACACACAGACACAGACACAGACACAGACACAGACACAGACACACTCACACACACAAAAACACAAACACAAACACAAACACAAACACACACACACACACACACACACACACACACACACACACACACGTTGAGCTCCCTCACATGGTGGTGGTCTTGCCGGCCCCGTTGTGCCCCAGGAAGGACACCACCTGGTTCTCGTACAGGTTGAGGCTGAGCTTGTTGAGCGCCAGCTTGTTGCCCGTCTTGTAGACTTTGGTCAGCTTGTCGATGCACACCACCAGGGGCAGATGACTGGGCTCCTCCTCAATACCACGCATCTCCTCTAGGGGGCCACAGACAGAGGCCATCAGAGCAGTCACAACACACAACTAAACTGCTCGCTCTTCTTAAAGTTAAACGTGGTGCGTCTCTACATTTTACATAGTAGGTACATCCAGGCAAAATCAAGGAGATGGGGTGTTTCTGTGACAATATATAAAAGTAAGAGTCGAAGAAAAAGAGTAAAATGTCCAATATTGCTGCTGTATTTTAATGACTCTGTCTCAGGCAAAGGGGACTTGACTTGGACAAGTGTTGCAGATGTTTTTAGAACTATTATAACTAATCATTATAACTGTTGTTGCAGATGTTGTAATTATAGCTAATTGTTTGAGGTTTCCTTAATGACCAGCGCGAGGAGTTCAACGTCTTCTCTCCAATGTATGAGGAGAAGTTGTAAAGGTGAAGCAGAGCTTTAGGGTGAAGCAGTGAAGCAGAGCTTTAGGGTGAAGCAGTGAAGCAGAGCTTTAGGGTGAAGCAGAGCTTTAGGGTGAAGCAGTGAAGCAGAGCTTTAGGGTGAAGCAGTGAAGCAGAGCTTTAGGGTGAAGCAGAGCTTTAGGGTGAAGCAGAGCTTTAGGGTGAAGCAGTGAAGTCGAGCTTTAGGGTGAAGCAGAGCTTTAGGGTGAAGCAGTGAAGTCGAGCTTTAGGGTGAAGCAGAGCTTTAGGGTGAAGCAGTGAAGCAGAGCTTTAGGGTGAAGCAGAGCTTTAGGGTGAAGCAGAGAAGCAGAGCTTTAGGGTGGAGCAGAGAAGCAGAGCTTTAGGGTGGAGCAGAGCTTTAGGGGTGGAGCAGAGAAGCAGAGCTTTAGGGTGGAGCAGAGCTTTAGGGGTGGAGCAGAGAAGCAGAGCTTTAGGGTGGAGCAGAGAAGCAGAGCTTTAGGGTGGAGCAGAGCTTTAGGGGTGGAGCAGAGCTTTAGGGGTGGAGCTGAGAAGCAGAGCTTTGGGGTGAAGCAGAGAAGCAGAGCTTCAGGGGTGAAGCAGAGCTTTAGGGTGGAGCAGAGCTTTAGGGGTGGAGCAGAGCTTTAGGGGTGGAGCTGAGCTTTAGGGGTGGAGCTGAGAAGCAGAGCTTTGGGGTGAAGCAGTGAAGCAGAGCTTTAGGGTGAAGCAGAGCTTTAGGGGTGGAGCACAGCTTTAGGGGTGGAGCACAGCTTTAGGGGTGGAGCAGAGCTTTAGGGTGGAGCAGAGCTTTGGGGTGGAGCAGAGCTTTGGGGGTGGAGCACAGCTTTAGGGGTGGAGCAGAGCTTTAGGGGTGGAGCACAGCTTTAGGGGTGGAGCAGTGGAGCACAGCTTTAGGGGTGGAGCAGTGGAGCAGAGCTTTAGGGGTGGAGCAGTGGAGCAGAGCTTTAGGGGTGGAGCAGAGCTTTAGGGGTGGAGCAGTGGAGCAGAGCTTTAGGGGTGGAGCAGAGCTTTAGGGGTGGAGCAGTGGAGCAGAGCTTTAGGGGTGGAGCAGTGGAGCACAGCTTTAGGGGTGGAGCAGTGGAGCAGAGCTTTAGGGGTGGAGCTTCCTACCGGTGCGGCGGTGCTCCATGGCGCAGGCCTGGTCCTCCTCCATCACACTCAGCATGGCTCCGGTCCCCCAGGGCCACTCCCAGGTCTCCATGCGCCCGCTGCCCTGCCAGTAGGACTTCTGCAGTGGGAAGTACCACGGGCGCGGAAGCCCATACATACCTGCCCGGGAAGGACACAAGGAGAGCTCTTTTAAAAGCTAACACGACTACAAAGAAACTTCCAGAAATTTGCACATCAAAAATACTGTACTAATACATGCAGCAGTGCTATCTTGAGTCAGACAACTAGACAGCTTGCAGTAAGTAACATACATACCTGCCGGGGAAGGAAACAAGGAGAGCTCTTTTAAAAGCTAACACGACTACAAAAGAAACTTCCAGAAATGTGCACATCAAAAAGTACTGTACAGTGCTATCTCTAGTCAGACAACTAGACAGCTCACGGTAAGTAGACACTGGGGGATAAACGTGGTCGTAACGAATGTAAAGTAACCGTGGAGACTGAAGCAGGGGTGACACTAATGGGCTTCACAATGGTACAAGGCGATCCGCCCAGAGAGCCTAGGCAGCGGGCACATCAAAGACAAAAGGCACTCGAGCAGCAAGGTTGTGACACGCGCTCTCAGTGCTAATCACTGTAAAGATGTTCTGCATCAAACAGAGCGAGGAGATGGGGAGAGGGAGGATGAGAGTGGAGGAGAGGGAGAGGAGAGGAGAGGAGAGAATGAGAGAGGAAGAATCAAAGTGAGGAGAGGAGAGAGGTTGAGAGAGAGGGAGAGAGAGAGAGGATGAGAGTGGAAGAATGGAAGTGAGAAAAGGGGAGGAGAGAGAGGAGAGGAGAGGAGAGGAGAGAGAGAAAGAGAGAGAATGAGAGAGGAAGATTCGAAGTGAGGAGAGGAGAGAGGTTGAGAGAGAGAGAGAGTGAACGAGAAAGAGAGAGAGAAAGAGAGTGTGAAAGAGAAAAAGAGCCTTAATCATTGAAAACACAGTCAGACCTCACATAATGGCAATAGGAAGGGAGTTGCTATGGTGACTGAACTAAATCTCTGCACGGCAGAGAGGAAGTGTGTAGACATTGAGAGCTGGAGGGAACTCAGACTCCATCACAGTAAATCAGGAGCAACAAGCTGCTCAAGCAACACTGCCCAGCACAGCACAGGGAACCACGGCAACGAGGGGCAACACTGCCCAGCACAGCACAGGGAAACACGGCAACTAGGGGCAACACTGCACAGCACAGCACGGGGAACCACGGCAACACTGCCCAGCACAGCACAGGGAACCACGGCAACGAGGGGCAACACTGCCCAGCACAGCACAGGGAACCACGGCAACTAGGGGCAACACTGCCCAGCACAGCACAGGGAACCACGGCAACTAGGAGCAACATTGCCCAGCACAACACAGGGAACCACAGCAACGAGGGGCAACACTGCCCAGCACAGCACAGGGAACCACGGCAACTAGGGGCAACACTGCCCAGCACAGCACAGGGAACCATGGCAACTAAGGGCAACACTGCCCAGCACAGCACAGGGAACCACGGCAACTAAGGACACTGCCCAGCACAGCACAGGGAACCACGGCAACGGGGGGCAACACTGCCCAGCACAGCACAGCACAGGGAACCACGGCAACTAGGGGGCCATGAGTAGCAGTCACAGTTTTGGGGTGCAGTCGACTATTCCACCAACATAAAGCGTTTCTGAAATATTTAAACCACAAATGGACTGCTATCTTAGGCCTCGGTCCAACTCATGCCCAGTAGAAAGGATATCACTGTGCTCGCTAACCACTATAGGCATGTGCTGAATGCTTTAATATGATCAAGATCATATCCATAAGGGCAGTGTTTTCCCCTGCTGAAAATAAAAGTGGCTGTTTACTATTAAATGAAATCCAATCTGATCTTTATATTTCAACGGGTTTCACTCGCCAACCTAGGGGACGTCTAATGTCATCTAGGACAATATCTTGTCTAGTAGAGAAACACAGTTATACAGATACAGTTTCCAAAAGAACAGCAGGGAGACTCTCAGTGGGATTAGGCAGACAAACAATAGAACCGGCTAATTCAATAACTTGGGCACAGAAACACACACACACACACACACTCACACACACACACACACACACACACACACACACACACACACACACACACACACACACACACACACACACACACACACACACACACACACACACACACACACACACACACACACACACACACACACACACACACACACACACACAGAAACACAATGGCAGAGGTGAAAGTAAAGATGTTGCATATTTCCTGAATGGCCATTCACTGCCCGATTTAACGCTGTATCAGCAACAGACTACTTCCTCTCCCTTTCTGTCCCTCCAAGAACAGAAGGCAGCTAAGGTCAGAGCGGGCATGTAGTAGCTCGGCAGACATGCTCGGCTTCCCGCTACCGAATGCTCAATCTCCAGCTTGGCTCGCTGCAGCTTACCGGGATGAACGGCCTCGATGTACCACGTCAGCACGCCGTAAACGGTGGCGTCGATGATCAGCATGACCATGGACAGCAGCAGGTTGAAGTCGTCGCCCTCTACTGGCGACTGGTTGATGGTGCGCCACTGGATGCCCACTCCGGCCACCTCGTACAGGGCGAAGTACTTGGAGCCCAGGCCGAACGCCGTGGTGGACATCAGGGACTGCAGAGGAAACGGGGTAGAGATGTGTTCGTTAGAGAAGAGCAATTCTGAGAGGCAACATCACTGTCACAACTCAGACCAGAAATAATTGGTCATGCCAGTAGCCATTTTGTTTCTCTCCGTTAAGAAAAATAACAATATAATGTGTGAGGTGTGTTAGGCCTGAAAGATGTAGTGGACAGCTCAAGAAACGAGGTAGAGATGTGCAATTCATAGAGTGCCACATCACTGTCAAAACTGTTGCTCATGCCAGGAGCCATTTGCCAACTGTTGGTCATTGGTCATGCAGCATGCCAGTAGCCATTTGTTTCTCTCTGTTCAGAAAATAACAATGTAATGTGTAAGGTGTGTTAGGCCAATATTACAACTGAAAGATATATTGGACAGCTCAAGAAAACAAATGTGTCCGGTATAGAAGAGCAATTCTGACACCACTGTCAAAATTCAACCCAGAATTCATTGGTCATGCCAGTCATTTGTTTCTCTCTGTTCAGAAAATGAATATATAATTTGTAAGGTGTGTTAGGCCTGAAAGATATATTGGACAGCTCAAGAAACAATGTGTCTGTATCAATAGTGTCAAAGTGTCCACAGACAGTGAAGAGTTGAAAGCTATAACTGCATAGCATAGATCTCCCGCACACATAACATCCCTTCGCTATGAATCGCGATCGAACAGTGTCAGTGGACGACTGAGCCTAGAGAAAGAGCAGCGTACCGCGATGCACTTCTCGAAGGCTGTGATCTTGTCGTGGGTTAGTGAATCGGATCCGCTCCAAAATGTAATGTGTTCGTCTTTTGGCCATGCAACACCTTTCCACCAAGTGTTACAGTTTTTTTTACGATTGCTAAAACACTAAAAACCCATTGGCTGAAGTTCTCAGTGGACGATTGAGCCTAGAGAAAGAGCAGCGTACCGCGATGCACTTCTCGAAGGCTGTGATCTTGTCGTGGGCCACCTCTTCTCTGATGGCCACGTACATGTAGGGCACGTAACTGAGGAAGTAGATGATGCCACCACAGGCGGACGCCAGCTTGGCCTTCGAGTAGATGACGGAGACCAGGAAGCTGAGGACAGAGAGAAAACAACAGAAGAGTCAGAACATGATGGTCTGTGTGTGTGTGTGTGTGTGTGAGAGCAGAGGTGGGTCAGTACCAGAACATGATGGTGTGTGTGTGTGTGTGTGTGTGAGAGCAGAGGTGGGTCAGTACCAGAACATGATGGTGTGTGTGTGTGTGTGTGTGTGAGAGCAGAGGTGGGTCAGTACCAGAACATGATGGTGTGTGTGTGTGTGTGTGACCAGGAAGCTGAGGACACCAGAGAGAAAACAACAGGAGAGTCAGAACATGATGGTGTGTGTGTGTGTGTGTGTGTGTGTGTGTGTGTGTGTGTGTGTGTGTGTGTGTGTGTGTGTGTGTGTGTGAGAGCAGAGGTGGGTCAGTACCAGAACATGATGGTGTGTGTGTGTGTGTGTGTGTGTGTGTGTGTGTGAGAGAGCAGAGGTGGGTCAGTACCAGAACATGATGGTGTGTGTGTGTGTGTGTGTGTGTGTGTGTGTGTGTGTGTGTGAGAGCAGAGGTGGGTCAGTACCAGAACATGATGGTGTGTGTGTGTGTGTGTGTGTGTGTGTGTGTGTGAGAGAGCAGAGGTGGGTCAGTACCAGAACATGATGGTGTGTGTGTGTGTGTGTGTGTGTGTGTGTGTGTGTGTGTGTGTGTGTGAGAGAGCAGAGGTGGGTCAGTACCAGAACATGATGGTGTGTGTGTGTGTGTGTGTGTGTGTGTGTGTGTGGAAGAGGCATGAAGACACAGCAGCCACTGGGACTATCAGGAGGAGCATACTCTCCTCACAGCCTCCTCACACACTCTCTGGCTCATCACAGCTGTCAAACCCAGAGAGGCTGTTTCCCCCCTGCTGGTCAGATGTTGGAACTGACCTATGCTGGCAAAAACTATTTCCATATAGATGATCTTTCACAGGGGTGGTATGTTGTCAGGAAACAAAACAAATACATTTTCAACATTTAAATGAAATCGACAAAGTTATTGTACGCTTCAGCTGATTTGTTTTTAAAGTGGGGCTGAGCGTGTGTAAGGCTCATGAGGGTAGCTGAAAGGACATTCATGATGTCATCCCTCGCTCCACGGTGTGTGTGTGGAGGAGCAGAGGTGGGCCAGTACCAGAACATGATGGTGTGTGTGTGTGTGTGTGAGGTGGGTCAGTACCAGAACATGATGGTGTGTGTGTGTGTGTGTGTGTGTTTGTGTGTGTGTGTGAGGAGAGCAGAGGTGGGTCAGAACTAGAACACGATGGTGTGTGTGTGAGGAGAGCAGAGGTGGGTCAGTACTAGAACATGATGGTGTGTGTGTGTGTGTGTGTGTGTGTGTGTGTGTGTGTCTGTGTGTCTGTGTGTGTGTGTGTGGAGGAGCAGAGGTGGGTCAGTACTAGAACATGATGGTGTGTGTGTGAGGAGAGCAGAGGTGGGTCAGTACCAGAACATGATGGTGTGTGTGTGTGTGAGGTGGGTCAGTACCAGAACATGATGGTGTGTGTGTGTGTGTGTGTGTGTGTGTGTGTGTGTGTCTGTGTGTCTGTGTGTGTGTGTGTGTGGAGGAGCAGAGGTGGGTCAGTACTAGAACATGATGGTGTGTGTGTGAGGAGAGCAGAGGTGGGTCAGTACCAGAACATGATGGTGTGTGTGTGTGTGAGGTGGGTCAGTACCAGAACATGATGGTGGCGATGGCGTAGATGCTGAGGAAGAGCCAGATGATGAAGGGGTCGCTGTGAAGCAGGACGCGGCCGTACTTCAGGATGACGGTCAGGGCTGTCACGGAGATGGAGAGCTGGACGAAGCCCGTGATGAACCAGGCCACCCAGTGCACGGCGTTGTTCAGGCCCATCATCTTCATCACCTGCGGGCAGGAACCAGGGAGAGTTACGGGGGATGGGTGGAAACACCTCCACACAGTCACGTAAATATAGCGCTTGAGAAAGAGCTCAGTAACTCCAGATGTATGACTACAGAATCCTCCAAATGCCTGGGTGAGGAACGAGAGCCTTCCTTTGAAGAAAGAGAGCAAGAGATAGAGAACAGGAAAAAAGAGAGAAAAAGAGAGAAAAAAAAGATGGGGGGGGGGGCAAGGAATTTAAATGAAGAGCTTTGAAGTTGAAGAGCGAGAAACAAGAGGGAGAGAGAGAAGGAGTTAGATCAAAACAGGGGAGGGTAGAGAAAAGACAGACAAGGCGACTGAGAGACGGCCCTGAGAGAGAGACTGAGAGAGACGGCTCTGAGAGAGAGAGACTGAGAGAGACGGCTCTGAGAGAGAGAGACTGAGAGAGACGGCTCTGAGAGAGAGAGACTGAGAGAGACGGCTCTGAGAGAGAGAGACTGAGAGAGACGGCTCTGAGAGAGAGAGACTGAGAGAGACAGAAAGAGACGGCCCTGAGACTGAGAGAAAGAGAGAGTGAGAGACACGACTCTGAGACTGAGAGAGAGAGAGTGAGATAGACGACTCTGAGACTGAGAGAGACACTGAGAGAGAGACGGCCCTGAGAGAGCGACTGAGAGAGATGGCTCACCTCTTTGAGACGATGCTCCTTCTCAGCCACGATGTGCTGGATCATCATGGCCACTGAGTACACCCAGGAGATGACCATGCACAGAGGCATCATGTGCTCGATCACAAACAGGAAACTGTGGCGGACATAAGGAGGAGGAAGAGAAGAAGACGAGGTTAGGCCCTTGCCTCTGTTTCTCTGTTCTCATCCAGAGGTGAAGAGAATGAGGGGTCTTACTCATCGCGTGTGTAGCAGGGGTACGGGAACATCTGCACGTAGTTCCCTGGCTCCACCACATCATGTCCCACAAATGTGTTGATAATGGCTCTTTCCATCATGTCTAGACAGAGAAAGAGAGAGCGAGGGAGAGTGAGAAATAGAGAGAGAGAAAGTGAGAGTGAGGGAGATAGAGCGAGAGAGAGAGAGAGAAAAGGAGAGCAGGGAGAGATAATAAGACAATTTTACTGTCTCCGGTCCAGCTTCGTTCGAACACTTTTAAAGCAGAAGTAAGCAGATTCTCAAAGGATAACATTAGTATGCACCTTGCAATAAAAAAAATGTCCGGAGGCAAAGGCCCACCTCATCAAGCTACGGATATGCCTTTTGGCTTTTTTTTTTCGTGTAGGCTTGGCATGACTGCATCTTTGAATAATAAATGACGCGGTGCTGCTTACTCCACACCTCCCATCATGGGCGTCATCAGCGAGCCAGGTGTTGGGGGGTTTAGGATAAGCGGGTTAAGCAGAATGAAGTTAACTTTAATGAAACATGAAGCCCAAAAGGGACTCAGCTCTGTCTGGGAGACGTATTGCTTTGTCTAGAGTTTTCCTCTGTACTTTGCAAATACTGCTGAACCAACTTGGAGTTCATCCGGGGCCGCTGGGAATTCTACGACGCTAACAAATGGTGCTCTAACTCAGCTCAACTTTGCATATATCAGCTTAAATAAAGCATGGCGGTGGATGCTAAATCCATGGTAATAAATACTTCAATGTTTTTTTTTCTTCTTTTCTGCATGTCGTCCAGAAAGATATTTATGTTTTGTTATGACTAGAAACGGAGGCGACGCGGACATTTCAGCGCTAGCATTTTTGTGAAGTTTTCATCAGCCAGTCTGTCGACGTACCCTGGATCCACACGAAGCCGTAGAGGAAGTAGAACTTTCCGCCCGTGTTGGGTCCGGGTCGCCAGTACGCCCGGCGGATCTCGTTGGTCTTCTCAGTGAAGCTGGAGTTCTGCCTGATCTTGTACATGACGTGTGGAGGCAGAGAACCATCCTTGTTGGTCTGAAAAATCACACCTGTCAGATACAGAGAATTATAGATAGAGTGAGAGAGAGAGGGGGGGGGAGAGAGAGGGAGATGGAGAGAGAGAGAGGGGGGGGGGGAGAGAGAACAGGGGGAGGAGAGAGAGGCAGAGAGGGGGGAGAGTGAGAGAGAGGGGGGGGGGGGAGAGAACAGGGGGAGGAGAGAGAGGCAGAGAGAGGCAGAGAGGGGGAGAGAGAGAGAAAGAGAGAGAGGGAAAGAGAGAGGGAGGGAGAGAGAGAGGCAGAAATAG
>NC_137913.1:6462778-6470278 GCF_963457725.1 Sprattus sprattus | reverse complement strand
ACTAAACGAGATCGCTCTCTTCTGGGGATGTGTGAAAAGAAAAAGGAAAAAGGAAATGGCTCCCTTTAGTTTCATCTCTTAGTGGACTCATCTTGTCTCAGTACCTTTAGTTTCATCTCTTAGTGTACTTATCTCGTCTCTCAGTACCTTTAGTTTCATCTCTTAGTGTACTCATCTGGTCTCAGTACCTTTAGTTTCACTCTTAGTGGACTCATCTCGTCTCAGTACCTTTAGTTTCATCTCTTAGTGGACACATCTCGTCTCAGTAGCTTTAGTTTCATCTCTTAGTGGACACATCTCGTCTCAGTAGCTTTAGTTTCATCTCTTAGTGGACACATCTCGTCTCAGTAGCTTTAGTTTCATCTCTTAGTGTACTCATCTTGTCTCAGTACCTTTAGTTTCATCTCTTAGTGGACTCATCTGGTCTCAGTACCTTGTCAATTATGCTCTGCGTGTCAATCTGTTCTTTGAGCTCCTGGCTCATCTCGCCGAATATCTCAGCTCGTTGGGCGGCCCCTCCACCACACACCGCCGTCCGATAGGCCTGGAGCAGCGACTGTTGCTTCTCGGGAACCAATAGGATTTTGCCCAGCTCGCTGTGCCCGCCCTCTCCGCAAGTGAGCACCTCGAGCACTGCACCAGTCAGCAGGATTTCCTAGAGCACAGGAATAATCACAGTCAATCCTCGAGGGATACAGCTGGCAGAGCGATACAAACAAACAGAAATGAGCAGATTTAAAAATAAACACTAAGATAAAACATCAGAGAGGAAACATCTCCCTCTTCCATCACACCCTGGAAAATAACCTTCACGACTGCTAGTGCAAACAAATAATACGAAATACATATACGAATATGATAAGGAAACTAAATTACATTTTGAATATTGAAAAACAGTTTTTCGAATGACGTACCTCCATCTCCTTGAGTCCCTGAGGGTCAAACTTCTGGCCCAGGCCTCCGCCAGCGAGGCCCAGAGCCTGGGACAGGAGTCTGAGAAGAGCCTGCCGATGAGCTGCTGTGCTGGGGTCCTGCAGGGCCTTGTGGATCAGCCCCCCCTCCAGGCTGCGCCACCCACCCAGCAACTGCTTCTGTGGAGAGAGGTGACAGACGCAGAGGGCAGAGTAGGTTTCTCCAGCTTCCACAAACCATTAATTTACATGTCAGGGATGATTATTTTTTAATTATTTATTATTATATTATTGATTATTATTATTATATTATTTTGTCTTAAAGAACGTCAGAGAGCTGGACTATGAGGGCATACAGTCTGGTGGTATTTTTTAACGGTTACGTCACTTCATTTAATTTTCTCAAATGAACTTGGCACTATCTCAAGTATACAACTGCAAACAGTCTCCCGCGGCTGTGGAGCGCTCACCTCCAGCTGCAGGACCTTCTCTCCAGGGCTGTGCGCCCCACTCAGCCCCTCGGACAGTCCTCCATCTCCACTGCCCATCTTGGCATAGGAGCCGAAGATGAGGTTGTACACCTGGAGAGGTATGGAGAGGGAATGTCAAGGAAGAACAGAGGCCACACAGAGAGAAAGAGAGGAAGGGAGCACCACAGAGAGAGAGAGAAACAAGGGGAAGCACAACAGTGAGAAGGGAACAAAACAAAGACATCCCTCATTCATTGGTCATTTTCGTTAAGCAATAAGGTTTTACATCCACTAATAGCAATACTTATCAGTATTGAGATCAGTATTAAGATCAATATGATACCAATAACAATGGAAAACAACATTGAAATACTGACATAATTAACTATGAGGTTAAAATCGCAAAAGACTAAAAATCATACAACAAAAAAGTTATCGGTTCGACACTTCTAACTTAAAGAAACTGACCCTGGAAGAGAGTCTACATGACAGGTAAGAAGTAAGTGCCGAACGGGTAACTTTTTTGTTGTATGATTTTTAGTCTTTTGCGTTTTTAACCGCATAGTTAATTATGTCAGTATTTCAATATTGTTATACATTGTTAATGGTACCATACTGATCCTAATACTGATCAGTCCTGTCCTGTGAGAGACTGAGACTGACCTCTTTGAGATTGACAGGAGAGGAGAGACTGACCTCTTTCAGATTGACAGGAGAGGAGAGACTGACCTCTTTCAGATTGACCGGAGAGGAGAGCAGCAGGTTAGCTGTGTCATTGGCTAGAGAAAGGTTCCGCACCAGGAACTGGTGGAACACCGATTGGTTCCTCAGTACACTGCCCAGGGTGAAGCCTAGGACGCAACAGAGATGCATGCGTTTGACGCCACTGTGAAGCCTAGCATAGCTACGTCAGTTATCTGCAAGTTTGATCAAAATCGGCCAGTCTGTTAAACAATCAATATGCTTTTAATAATAAGTTTAATAACAGATTAACATGACAGCATGAACGTAGCCGACACGCATGCCGGTATTTAACCCCGTTACGATAGGATGCAACAGAGATACACGCGTTTAACTCCACTGCAGAAATCCTTTGGTAAACGAACATCTGAGGCATTTTGAAACTCTATGATCTCAACCTTCAAGAAGTAAAGATTTGTGATGATTGCAATGTAGATCAAGATACTCCTCCAGATATCATTTAGCAGTACAAAGAAGCAACCCAAATCAAACTCACTCTGCTCAAAATTATGAAACCCTTTAAAGGAGCTTTATTATTGTGTCCCATCTATTATAATAATCAGCAGAGGAGACTAAGACCAGACAAACAACCCCACACCAAAAGAAGAAGCCCTTCAGACTACATTTCAGTTAGGCCTCCTCTGTTACAGTGTGCTCATCTTCAGTTAGGCCTCCTCTGTTACAGTGTGCTCATCTTCAGTTAGGCCTCCTCTTTTACAGTGTGCTCATCTTCAGTTAGGCCTCCTCTGTTACAGTGTGCTCATCTTCAGTTAGGCCTCCTCTGTTACAGTGTGCTCATCTTCAGTTAGGCCTCCTCTGTTACAGTGTGCTCATCTTCAGTTAGGCCTCCTCTGTTACAGTGTGCACATCTTCAGTTAGGCCTCCTCTGTTACAGTGTGCTCATCTTCAGTTAGGCCTCCTCTGTTACAGTGTGCTCATCTTCAGTTAGGCCTCCTCTGTTACAGTGTGCTCATCTTCAGTTAGGCCTCCTCTGTTACAGTGTGCACATCTTCAGTCTGGGGGACACTACTGGGGACAGTGGATTCCCCACAGCTACTGTTAAACTCACTTTCACTTCACTTCACTTCACTTTCACTTCACTTCACTTCACTTCACTTCACTTCACTTCACTTCACTTTCACTTTCACTTTCACTTTCACTTTCACTTCAACTTCACTTCACTTCAACTTCACTTTCACTTCACTTTCACTAAACTGGCTGCATTCAATTATTTGCTGTTGGCACAGAAGATGCTATCAGTTGAGCCAGGCAATTGTTCACCTGAGAGAGAGGCACTGTAATTAAGTCTGGGCCTCGCAGTGGCTGACGAGGTCTACCCTGATAGTTGTGGAGTCTCTCTGAGATGAGTTAGTGAATTGAAACAGTGTTATGGCACTGTGGGTATAAGGTTAACCAAGGCCAGTAGTCCTTCTATAAATGCAGAAGGACTTTGGCCTTTGTCAGAAGCTGGTGTGTTAAGTAGGTAGAAAAAACAACTGACAAGGAACATTTCTCCTCTTGTCCCTGTAGCTACACTTATGAAACAAGGTCATGAGTTCAGCCAGGTCAAGGTCAAGGTCAAGATCAGGTCAATAGCTCCACTCCCAGGGAGAACATATACTGTTTCTGTGTTTTCCTGATCTGTGCTCCAAGTCAATCTGGATAAAGGTATCTAGTAAATGAAAAAAATAAATAAATAAATTCTGTCACTGGCCCTGGTTGTAGTACTGGCCCTGTGTTGACTCATGAGTGACTCACACTCATGTCTCCAATAGACCATTCTGTCGTCTCTACTGTAGTCCAAATGAGAATACATGAGAGATGTGGCAGGCAGCGACCTGTGAACTCATTCCCTGTGTAAGAGGTGTGAGTGAAAGGTGTAGGTGTTTGTGATAGGTGTGTGTGAGTGAGAGGTGTGTGTGATAGGTGTTGGCTGACCTTGGCCGTGTGAGTGGTGTGTGTGATTGAGTGCCCGACCCCCCCCCCCCCCCGTGGGTGTGTGTGAGAGGTGTAGGCTGACCGTGGGTGTGTGGGAGGGATGTGTGATAGGTGTAGGCTGACGGTGGGTGTGTGGGAGGGGTGTGTGATGGGTGTATGCTGCCCGTGGGTGTGTGCCAGGTGTCTGTGTGTGTGTGTGTGTGTGTGTGTGATAAGTGTATGCTGACCGTGGCTGGTGTTGAACTGGCTCTCCAGAGGGCTGTGGGCCGAGCTGAGGCTCTCCAGGTGCTGCTGCAGGGACTCCAGCTCCTCGCCCAGGCTGGGCCGGTCCGACGTGAACAGGTGGTTCTGCTCCACCACCTCACCGATGCGCTCCAGCAGCTGAGTCACACTACCGGCACAGACAGAGGGACAGGGACGAGAAAGAGAGAGAGAGAGAGAGAGAGAGAGAGAGAGAGAGAGAGAGAGAGGGATGAAATGGAGGCAAAAGGATGAGGACAGAAAGAAATGAGCATAGAAGAAGAAGAAAGTCATGTAGATAGAAAGAGTAGAGGCAGAGGAGACATGACTCATGAAAGAATAGGGCTATTATAGAATTTAAATACATTTAAAATTCAAGAAGCATTAAAGATTCCTTGACATTCAAAGATGGACAATTTGAATTGCTAATGTACACTAGCTAATGTAAATGTAGGTAAACCAGTGGGTACATATTAATTCCTTTTAAATAGAATGCATTTCTGATGAAAATGGCCACCGCCTGAACCACTGAGGTTATTCAGCTCTTGCATCTTGTGGACTGTACTGAACTGATTTGTGCTCTCTCTTCATCTGTCTCGAGTCTCATTAATGCAGCCGTGACATTTGGAACCAGCAGCAAAAGAAACTAATCTCAAAGGCGAGTACCCAAGCCCTAGCAGAGCGTCTCAGTGCAGCGCCCTGTAAGACAGCATTAGCTTTAAATCTGTGAGTTCTGAGTCCTTTGCATCGTTTGGCTTTCCTGAGCTAGCTGAGGTCATGAAAGACGTGTTTGAATGTGTTTTTTTGTGTGTGTGTGTGTGTGTGTGTGTGTGTGTGTGTGTGTGTGTGTACATGTGATTTTGGGCATTTGTGTTTGTGTAAGTGTATATGTGTGTGTACATGTGTGGTGTGTGTGCATTTGTGTTTGTGTATGTGTATTTGTGTTTGTGTATGTGTGGTGTGTGTGTGCATTTGTGTTTGTGTGTGTGTGCATGTGTGTGTACATCTGTGGTGGTGAGTGTGTGTGCCTTTGTGTATGTGTATGTGTGCATGTGTGTGTACATGTGTGGTGTGTTTGCATTTGTGTTTGTGTGTGTGTACGTGTGTGTGGTGAGTGTGTGTGCATTTGTGTGTGTGGTGAGTGTGTGTGCATTTGTGTGTGTGTACGTGTGTGTGTGTGTGTGTGTGTAGGTGTGTTTGTGTATATGTGCATGTGTGTGTACATGTGTGGTGAGTGTGTGTGCATTTGTGTGTGTGTACGTGTGTGTGTGTGTGTGTGTGTAGGTGTGTTTGTGTATATGTGCATGTGTGTGTACATGTGTGGTGAGTGTGTGTGCATTTGTGTGTGTGTACATGTGTGTGGTGAGTGTGTGTGCATTTGTGTGTGTGTAGGTGTGTGTGTGTGTGTGTGTGTGTGTGTGTGTGGCGTGTGTGTGTGTGTGGACCGACGCAGAGGTTCTGACTCACGTGGAGTTCTTGTACTGGAGGAAGCCGAACTCGTCCCGTTGGCCGTCCGGGCACAAGGACTGCATGATGGGGATGATGCCAGCCGAAGTGAGGGGGGCCGCACTGTAGAAGGCTGGGGGAGGGTGTGTGGGGGGGGGGGGGGGGGGGGGGATGGAGGGGCAGTAGAATGAGAAAGAAGGAGAGTAGAGAGCCACAGAAGGGGGGAGGGTGGGGATGGAGGGGCAGTAGAATGAGAAAGAAGGAGAGTAGAGAGCCACAGAAGGGGGGAGGGTGGTGATGGAGGGGCAGTAGAGTGAGAAAGAAGGAGAGTAGAAGGGGGGGAGTAGTGGCACATGGCAGGTTGAAGCAGAAGAGATAGAGGTGATGGAAGGAAATGTTTAGAAAGGAAAGAAACACGTTTTAGTTTAGGAGGAGAGGTTAACAGGAGGAGAGGTTGACAGGAGAAGCGTTAGGAGCACCTCAAGAAGGAGGAAGAAACATGATTTAGTTTAGGAGGAGAGGTTAACAGGAGAGATTAACAGGAGAAGCGTTAGGAGCACCTCAAGAAGGAGAAGGAGGAATCCTTTTACACATAACGGGTGTGTCAGGAAGTACTGCAGATGTCAGTTGCAGATTTGTCAATGTCTCGGTGTGTGTACTTCCTATACCCCTCGCAACTGGACAGATTCTTTCTTCCTATACCCCTCGCAACTGGACAGATTCTTTCTTCCTATACCCCTCGCAACTGGACAGATTCTTTCTTCCTATACCCCTCGCAACTGGACAGATTATTTCTGTTTTGTCTGTGTCTTATGTTCTACCGTCGATTTATTTGACGAGAGAAAATGCTAATTCTGTGTCAAAAAATAACGATAAACCTATTTTTATGTTTTCACTGTCACTAAGTGGCAACAGATTTGGCCAAAATAGTGTTGCATTTCACGAATCTCTGACCACATTTGACCTTCCAATAGCTCCCTCATCACCCAAAGTGACTCTGTAAATGCCCAGATTAGTTCATGAACCCGTTTTGCTAATGGATGGCTCTCGAAATAATAAAAACGGGAGAGCCACCATAGGAATGATTGAAGGCCATGTTTTATGGTATGAATTTCAAGCGTTAGCCTTTTGTTCCCTTTGGCAGGCGCCATAAGAGGGCAACGCGAGTGTGTTGGCATGGGAGATTCGTTACTAAGCTCTTCATGCTGACACTCATTCTTCCCTAAGTGGCGTAGCACTGCAGTGGATAGCCTCCAAAACTGGCATCATGGCTCTTCCCCCTCAAAGATATGGGGGGGGGGGCTTACTGCAGTGGGTTTATACAGATGGGCGGGGGGGTTAATACGATTGGGGAAGAGAGTTTTGGATTTCCTGATGTTCAGCAGATAAAGCCAAGGTGCAAGACGCTTCTCAACAGGTCTCTGTATGAACATGGATAAGAGCGACACTGTGTAGGACTTATGCACGTGAATAAGAGCGACATTGTGTGTGTCTTATGCACATGAATAAGAGTGACATTGTGTGTGTCTTATGAGCATGAATAAGAGCGACATTGTGTGTGACTTATGAGCATGAATATGAGCGACCCTGTGTAGGACTTATGACCAAGAATAAGAGCGACCCTGTGTGTGTCTTATGAACATGAATAAGAGCGACATTGTGTGTGTCTTATGAGCATGAATAAGAGCGACATTGTGTGTGTCTTATGAGCATGAATAAGAGAGACATTGTGTGTGTCTTATGAGCATGAATAA
>NC_137913.1:6442778-6457778 GCF_963457725.1 Sprattus sprattus | reverse complement strand
CCCTCTCTTTATATCAGTCCCTCCTCTATACCTCCTCATCCCTCTCTTTATATCAGTCCCTCCACATCTCTCTCTTTATATCAGTCCCTCCTCATCCCTCTATTTATATCAGTCCCTCCTCTATCCCCCCTCATCACTCTCTTTATATCAGTCTCTCCTCATCCCTCTATTTATATCAGTCCCTCCTCACCCCTCTCTTTATTTCAGTCCCTATTCCTCCTCTACATCAGCATCTCAGTGCCCCCCCCCCTTCCACAAACACCCTTTTCTACCTTCTTTCACGGGGATGGCAGGCTTCTTTTGGCGTAGGCCCAGCAAAATGAAGAAGAGGACCAGTGGGATGAAGATCTCAAAGGCCAGCACCCACTAGAGAGAGAGAGAGAGAGAGAGAGAGAGAGCGAAAGAGAGAGAGAGAGAGAGAGAGAGAGAAAGAGAGAGAGAGAGAGAGAGAGAGAGAGAGAGAGGGAGAGAGAGGGGGAAATACACAAAAGGTTAGACACAGTGTTTCCCGTCTTCACGACAGATATAGTATAGTATACGAATATAGCAGATATAAATATAGAGTTGAACCTGTAACATCTAGAAAGCCTCCACTGTATTTTTTACATTGAAGAAAGAACCAGCCACATTGACTTAAAAACTCAAGCTGTACTAAAAATAGAAACGTATAAAAATAAAAGACCCTTCTGCAGTGCTACAGAAGTCGTGAGACGGCCAAACAAACACATTTACACACACACACAGGTGTTTTGAGTTTGTGTTCTTGAAACACATTTACACACACACACACACAGGTGACTTGAGTTTGTGTTCTTGAAACACATTTACACACAGCACAGGTGTCTTGAGTTTGTGTTCTTGAAACACATTTACACACACACACAGGTGACTTGAGTTTGTGTTCTTGAAACACATGTACACACACACACAGGTGACCTGAGTTTGTGTTCTTGAAACACATTTACACACTACACACTGCGCAGGTGACTTGAGTTTGTGTTCTTGAAAGGCATTTACACACACACAGGTGACTTCAGTTTGTGTTCTTGAAACCCATGTACGCACGCACACACACACATGACTTGAGTTTATGTTTTTGAAACACATTTACACACAGCACAGGTGACTTGAGTGTGTGTTCTTGCACCCTGCTCCGCCCTCTCCTTGTCAGCTCCCATTCCCTTGATCATGGATCAGCTGGCAACTGAATGAATTGAGGAGAGTTTGCTTGGTGTCGCGTATCGATCCATTCATCTTAGCGGCTGGCGTGGAACATTGTCCAGTTTGCTAAACGGGCAGCGGGGGAGTACACACTCACTCACACACACACACACACACACACACACACACACACACACACACACACACACACACACACACACACACACACACACACACATACACACACACCAGGGGGAACCTGCCAGCCCAGGGACGGCCTCTCCAAAGTGGTTTGTTAGAGAAATTATAAGCGAGAGGTCGAGGGGCAGCCATAAAGGTGAAGCACTTTATAAATGACAAACTCCCTCCTTTCACTCTTTTTTGCTTTTCATCCTCTCTCCCTTCATCCTCTCTATCAGAACCCAAACGTCTGTCTTTCACTTTCATTGTGCAAAGTTTTGTTTTGATAGGAGTAAAGGAATAAAAAAAGACATTTTTGAGGTGTATTTTTGCCATGCATTATTTGCACACATCTCAGATTGATGAGAATTAAACATATTTCCTCAACTAGGATTTCTTAGGACTTTTAGTATGTTGTTCTGGACACCTCATAGAAATAATCTATGCTGAAAAACATTCTTTGACAATTACTTCTATTTTTGGCTCCAACATGGGTTATTTTGCCTGGACTATAACCCTAACCCTAACTCTCCCCTCCGGTTGATAATAATACACTAACACACCCTAACCTAACCCTGCAGTGGACACTAACACACACTAACCCTGAGGTGCTCATGGTACACTAACACACACTAACCCTGAGGTGCTCATGGTACACTAACACACCCTAACCCTCCGGTGGGTCATGATACACTAACACACACTAACCCTGAGGTGCTCATGGTACACTAACACACCCTAACCCTGAGGTGGCTCATAGGCCCTCATGGCCCGCAGTTGTGGTAACACAAACGCTTCCTGTGCTTTAAGCATGCTTGCATGTTATATCATGAACACTAGAATTTCCTATGGGTCAACTTAACACACAGACGCAGTTTTAGTTTTTTTTTTATTATTATTGGTTTCGGTTGTGGGTGCTTCTCACGTCCTCGGATAATGCTACTTGATGCTGTGCCGGCATGACATGGATAATACTGTAGGAATGCACTCTGGGAATCTTTTTTTTCGCTCGGATATTATAGTCAGGGGGTGAGTTCCGTGTTCCATAGCTCTGCTGGAAAATACAGATACCAATTACGGCTCCGGGATTTATGAAGTCACGGCGCCCCCTGGGGAGAGGGTTAATGAACGATGAGCGATGCATTGTGATCAATAGAAAAGAGTATAATATACAGATGGAACAGCAATAATAGACTGCTTACTGAGACAGCAGACCAACTCCCAGCTGCGTGTATGTGTGTGTGTATGTTTGAGTGTGTGTTCATGCGTGTGTGTGCGCATGTGTGTGTGTGTATGTTTGCGTGCATGTTCATGCGTGTGTTTGTGTGTGTGTGTGTGTGTGTATGTTTGCGTGCATGTTCATGCGTGTGTTGTGTGTGTGTGTGTGTGTGTGTGTGTGTGTGTGTGTGTGTGTGTGTAAGACAGAAGGTGTGTGATCAATAGAAAAGAGTATAATACACAGATGGAAAAGCAATAATAGACTGCACAGGGAGACAGCAGACCAACTCCCAGCTGTGTGTATGTGTGTATGTATGTTTGCGTGTGTGTTCATGCGTGTGTTTGTGTGTGTGTGTGTGTGTGTATGTGTGTGTGTGTGTGTAAGACAGAGAGTGTGTGATCAATAGAAAAGAGTATAATACACAGATGGAACAGCAATAATAGACTGCTCACTGAGACAGCAGACCAACTCCCAGAAGAGAAGAAAGGCGCTTGGTTCTGTTTCCTAGAGACGTGGGCTCACTTGGAATGCACAACATCACTCAGGGCCCTACATCTCTCTCTCTCTCTCTTTCTCTCGCTCTCTACTTGTGTGTGTGTGTGTGTATGTGTGAGGTGTGTGTGTGTGTGTGTGTGTGTGTGTGTGTGTGTGTGTGTGTGTGTGTGAGTGAGTGAGTATGTGTGTGTGTGTGTGTGTGTGTGTGTGTGTGTGTGTGTGTGTGAGTGAGTATGTGTGTGTGTGTGTGTGTGTGTGTGTGTGTGTGTGTGTGTGTGTGTGTAAGGGTGTGTGTGTGTGTGTGTGTGTGTGTGTGTGTGAGTGAGTGTGTGTATGTGGTGGATGAAGGAAGTAGATACTAAGGCACAGTGTGGGACACACACACACACACACACACACACACACACACACACACATCAGAGGGCAGAGCCGTGGGCCGGGTAACTGATTGTGTGAGTGAGGTGGAGGTGTGAGATGCTGGTTTGAGGGAGAGAGGGCAGTGGGGGCTGTGGTGAAGGGTGGTGGTGCTGGTGGTGGTGCTGGTGGTGATGTGTGTGTGTGTGTGTGTGTGTGTGTGTGTGTGTGTGTGTGTGCATGTGTGTGCGTGTGTGTGTGGTGGCGGCGGCACTGACGTCTGTTGTTGACATTTCTGTACCCGACTACAATGTGTCATTCAGAGCTGCCAGAGCCCATCTCACGGAGGTGGTGACGCAGTGTCAGGATGTGCAAAGGCAGTGGAGGGTACACGGGGACAGAGAGCATGGAGACACACACACACACACACACACACACACACACGCTCGCGTGCACACACACACACACACACACACACACATACAAACACACACACACGCTCGCGCGCACACACACACACACACATACACACACAAACACACACACACGCACACGCTCGCGCGCACACACACACACACACGCGCAAACACACAAACACACACATGCGAGCGCGCACACACACACACACACACACACACACACACACTAACACACGCGCACGCACACACACACACACACACACACACAGACACATACAGACAGACAGACAGACAGACAGACAGACAGACAGACAGACACACACACAGACACACACACACACACACACACACACACACACGCTTGACTGTTGTTCACTCCAAGAATGAAAATACTTTAAGGGACAAAAAGGAGAGAGAGAGTCTGACGAAGAGCAGCAGAAAGAGGAAGTGACACTAAATAGGTGAAGCAAGGCATCTGCTCCAGAAAAACATCCTGTTTGCTGAGTCACACTATAAAGACGGCAGAAGGCTCGTTTTGTGTTTATACTGTATAAATATTTGTATATGTGAGTGTATATGTGCGTGTGTATGTGAGTGTATATGTGATTTTGTATGTGTGTTCGTGAGTGTGTATGTCTGTTTGTCGTGAGTGTGTATGTGTGTGTGTGTGTGTGTGTGTTTGTGTGTATGTTTGCGTGCGTATGCATGCGTGTGTTTGTGTTTGTGTGTGTATGTATGTTTGTGTGTGTGTTCATGATTGCGTGTGTGTGTGTTCATGCGTGTGTTTGTGTGTGTGTGCATGCGTGTGTTTGTGTGTGTGTGTGTGTACACATGTGTATGTGTGTATGTTTGCATGCTTTTCCTTGCGTGTGTTTGTGTTTGTATGTCTGCTTGCATGTTCATGCGTGTGTTTGTGTGTGCGCATGTGTGTGTGTGTATGTTTGCGTGCATGTTCATGCGTGTGTTTGTGTGTGTGTGTGTGTGTGTGTGTGTGCGTGTGTGTGTGTGTGTAAGACAGAGAGTGTGTGATGACAGAGACATGGTGGAACCCTCATGCACAGGCTCTTGTCATCCCCCTCATCCCTCTCTATCAGACTCTGTCCTCCCTCTCCAGACTGTCAGTGAAGGTCAAGATAGACAGACTGCTCATCTACACCGCCTACACACACACACACACACACACACCATACACACACACAATGCACAAAGGCCCAACTCACGCTTTACAAAGACTTCGTTATACAGACCTGAGTGCTGAATACTACTGTTCTCCATATGCATACACACACACACACACACACACACACACACACACACACACACACACACACACACACACACACACACAAAATATACACAGGCAACAGCTGAATAAAAAAATCCCCATCTAAAACCGAGAGCTTGTCTATTTTGCCTGGTTTTCCATTCTTCATGCTTATTGATTTGCAGGGCAGGAAAGGGCGAACAGAAACATTTGATTGGAATATTAAACAGCTTGCCCTGCCAAGTCACTGAGTCTGAAAATGGCCTTTTGTTTCTCCATTTATTTATTTATTTACTTTCTTTTTGTCTCCCCTCATTCAGCCCCTCGTTTGCATGGCGAGGAGAGCTGTTCCATAATTTAAAACAGAAGCGCTGCTTTTGGCCTGTGTGTGTGTGTGTGTGTGTGTGTGTGTGTGTGTGTGTGTGTGTGTGTGTGTGTGTGTGTGTGTGTGTGTGTGTGTGTCGCCTTTCCCTTTCTGAGCACAGGTCATGAACAGTATCAGACACACACACACACACACATAAACACACACGATACAAAAAACATTCTCTTTCCATTTTTCATTAGACAGAGATATTATAATTCTGGATTCTCCATTTTGGCAAGTAGTCCGTGTTTGGAAGGAAGGCAAGGAACCTAACAATACCCACTGACCTAAAAAACAAATTGGTGTCGGTCACTGATGGAGCTTTCTCTCCTCTGCAGAGGACTGTGCATCTGTCGAGCCCAGACATGGGCAAAGTACGTATATATATATTTGTATTTATTTTTATTTTTATTAAATGACGCGTCGACTAGAAAAATCCACGTCGACCATTTTTCACAATCGACGGCGTCGATTTTGTCGACTTATCGTTGCAGCTCTATGCCGCACAGAGCCTGCGTGGCTGCTCTAACCTGATAATGCAAATAATAAAGAAGTTCAAGTGAGGCAATTGGTTTGGGCGCAGGCCTCAGATGTTTTCATGATGTTTGATCAGTCACGTTACGACATGTTTTTGCATTGTTCATGTTCGCGCAATATGTTAAATTGCCTTGCAAATAAATGCTTTGCTACCTGTTAAAGGCCAAATCCTTTCATGTGATGATTTTTACATGAAATGTATTAGTTCACACAAACACTCCATCCATCTGTTCCTGGCCCGGCCCCTCTGTCAAATTTTAGAACCCATTGTGGCCCGCGAGTCAAAAAGTTTGCCCACCCCTGGTCTAGCCCAAAACAGCACTCCACAGAGCTACACAAGGCCTGAACAGGTATAGCACTCCACAGAGCTACACAAGGCATGAACGGGTATAGCACGCCACAGAGCTACACAAGGCATGGACGGGTATAGCACGCCACAGAGCTACACAAGGCATGAACGGGTATAGCACGCCACAGAGCTACACAAGGCATGAACGGGTATAGCACTCTACACAAGGCATGAACGGGTATAGCACTCCACCCATAGAGCTACACAAGGAATGAACGAGTATAGCACGCCACAGAGGCATGAACGGGTATAAAATCATCACTTCTCACGATCATTATGTCACCAGCACGGAAATTATAAGTGGTGTTCTGAGATGGTGTGGTTTAAAATGTAAAAAGTAAATTGCTATACATAACAAAAATAATAATAATTAAAAACTTTAATTGTATAGCACCCTTCATGCAAAACAATGCAGCTCAAAGTGCTTAACAGCAAATATATATATATATATATAGACTACAGCAAGATTTTTTTTTTTTTTACAGGACTGCAAAAATATCAATAATCGTGGAGATTCTAAGAATTGGCCCATTGACAGCCCATCATGGAGCATTTCCACTGCAGTGAAGCAAAAATACAAGAAAAACATCCTTCAGGAGACATCTTAAAAGACATCTTCCATGAAGTGAGCCGTTAACGACAACATTTATCTCCCGCTTGGCTGGAACTGTGATCATCTTCCTGCTCGGAGCGCTTGCAAGTTTGCATGCGCACTCATTTTTATTCCATCTCTGCTGTGCAATACCAGTCCCTTTCTCGGAAAATAAATCGACTTATTTAATTCACGCTCTTCCCTCACAGGAAGACAGACTAATGAATGAGAGCACTGTAATTTGGTAAAAAGGACTCCACAGAGTCTGAGAATATCGCTTTACATTCCAAATTACATTTTGGTGTGCCGTAAAAAATGTTCCCAATGCACAACACGGAAGGGAAGCAGAGTTGTTGCTCTGTGTATGTACTAGCTCACGGTCATGGTGACGGTAGATCTAGCCAATGGCTCTTACTCAAAAAAAGGTTTGAACGACTGGCATTTACTGGCATGGATTTTTCATCCATGATTTATTTTCGAGCCTAAAGCCCAGCATAGCCCAGTTCAGTTCAGTTCCTTACTGTAGGCCTGTTTTGATCTTCCAGAGATATGGTGCAGGACTTGGAGTGTGACAACTATATGTCCGTTATATTTTTTTTTAAACACTTCAATCCCACCCCTCCCAGTGAAACATCACTGCTCATTTCATAGAACATGCCTATTGAACATCTACTACAAACCAATTACAGGCTGAATCTAGTTTGCATGAACCAGACTCTAGACTCCAGTGTGGAACATCTACTACAAACCAATTACAGGCTGAATCTAGTTTGCATGAACCAGACTCTAGACTCCAGTGCAGAACATCTACTACAAACCAATTACAGGCTGAATCTAGTTTGCATGAACCAGACTCTAGACTCCAGTGTAGAACATCTACTACAAACCAATTACAGGCTGAATCTAGTTTGCATGAACCAGACTCCAGACTCAGTGTATTTCCTAAAGTGAGTTTGGAAGGAGCTCTCACCTCAATCAGACTAACTGAACATCAGAATCAGAATCAGACTAACTGAACAGAATCAGAACATCATGGGTGACTGGGCCTGGGGCTGCAATAACTGATCCAGTAAGGCACCATAAAGCTTCCGGTGGGCTAAGCAGCATATTTTACTATCAACAGAGGAAACAAGTTTACAAGTTAACAAGTCTTTATTTTTTCAGATGCACAAAACGACACAGGGTCAGACAGGGCACTGAAATTCTAAAGACAAGGCACCGCCCAAAGAACCTGCCATAACACAACATAACAAAGTATAACAGAACAAAACATGACATACACTCTGTAGCCTACAAGCACTCTGAACATAATTTACAGGTAATACACATATAATAACCAAATTAAATCATTAATAATAATTAGGCTACATCAAATTAAATTACTAAACCGCACCTCAATTAGGCAGCAGGAATCTCAACAGAAGGCACGACTAACAGCTGCACTCTACAAAAAGACTTGGCTAACAGCTCTAGCAGCTAATAGCTATAATCCCTTCTGGCTAAGCACAACTCTTTTTAGCAGCAGCTTTCCCTGAGAGCAGCTCTGGCTAATAGTTTTGCTATCAGCTGCTCCAGCTAACAGCAGCTCTCACTAAAGCCTGGAGGCTCAGCTTCAGCATTAATACTCTTCTGCCGCAATTGAGCCATGGGGGAAAGAAAGTGGGATCGATATCGCTGGATTGATTTCCTGTGTAGCATCCTGCTATCTGTCTCCTGTGTACACAGCACCCTCCTCGCAGACACCTTGCCCCACTTCCTCACTTCCTGCAGTCTGAATGTGATTTCCCCTGAGAATCGCTCATCACCGCACCTTCATCAGGTGTGCTGCCTGCTCCATTAAGACCAGTGCGTCCCAGGACTCCCATATATTAACACAGACTCCTCTAAAGTCTTTCACTTTGCATAAGGAAGCCTGTGTGCTCTCCTAAACCAATTACGCTGGCTGTCATAGTACTATAGATATAACATACTATAGATGTAAATGACAATATTATATCCTAATGTTTACAAAGCTGTACTGTTCATTATTAAATTAAAATAAAATCGCCTGGCAATAAGTAAAATTACAATATTCCGAAGAATTCCTTCCCAAATACCTCATTGGATTAGTTCACCGCTAGAAGGTAAATCATGCATAATCGGAAAACACTTTTGCAGTTTGACCTGTATTGAGAGAATCCCAGCAATCCAAACAGCATTCTAGCCTAATGGCATTTGTGACTCTTACCATATAAACTAAACCACAAAACGCTTTCACTGCACTGCAAAACATTTCGTAAAGTGCTCTCCATAATTAGTGTCTGTACGCTATTTTTCCACATAAAACAGTACTTGGCTGTCCAGATCCATCCATTCATCCAGACTCAGATCTTCTATCTAAGAGCTCCAGTATTACCACAGACAATGGCGTCGACCACATGTTCTGCCTAGTTGCAGGTCCACTCAGAACATGGCCCAGCTAGTCCTTCTGTCCTGGTGCTGTAACCTGACCCTACATATTGTAACCACACTGGATCCCTGGCATCTGGGGATAGAACTGTTTGTTGTTCTCCCGCTAGAACTGTTTGGTGTTCTCTGCTAGAACTACTTGGTGTTCTCCTGCTAGAACTGTTTGGTGTTCTCCTGCTAGAACTGTTTGGTGTTCTCTGCTAGAACTACTTGGTGTTCTCCTGCTAGAACTGTTTGGTGTTCTCCTGCTAGAACTGTTTGGTGTTGTCTCACTAGAACTGTTTCCACCATGGGAGGAAGCCGGGCCTCTGTGGACATACCTCAAAGAAGATGCAGAGAGAGAACGAGAGCAGTTCTGTTGATCTTAACCAACGTTTACACTGTCAGAATGAAATCTAATCAAAGACAAAAACAAAATGGACCATTCTGTTTCTTCAAATCTGCATTTTGTGGGACAAAGTGGCACAGAAAGTGCAATGGGAAAAGACACAGAAAAAGCGGAACGAGAATGCACCACTTTGCTCATCTGTGGTAAGACTAAGTGCTCCTAATTACGACTGAGCGTTTGTTATTGTTTTTGCAAAAGCTTTCTCGACTTCCCAAACAAACTTTGATCTTTCTGCTCGTGGAGCTGTCCGTTTTGATCAATAACTATCAACCTGCGATCGCCCCCGGAGTCTCTCTGCATAAAATCCCCCACACCATATTATAGAGATGTTATCACTGCAGTTACTGTAGCAGCACACACACACACCACACACACACGCGTACACACACGTATACACACACACACCACACACACCAATCAAGAACAAACACACCACCAATGCACCACCGTAGCACCACACACACACACTCCCTACTCCCTCCCCCACTGAGAGGCTTTCTGAAGCACAATTACACACCACACACACCATATTATGGAGATGTTATCACTGCAGTTACTGTAGCAGTAGTCCTCTGGGACCTTTCCGTTCTTACTGAAAACCACAACGCACACACACACCCACCACACAAATCAAGATCAAACACACCACCATATCACCACACACACATGAGTACACACACGTATGCACACACACAGACACACACATCAATCAAGAACAAACACATATACACCACCGTAGCACCACACACACACACTCCCTACTCCCTCTTCACCGAGAGGCTTTCTGAAGCACATCTACAAACAATGAGTCAGAAAACACTAATTAGCTTCTTAACTAAACGCATCAGTTACAGTCGTCAGAGACTGGTAGAGTGGCACAGGAGGAAGGGACTGGTAGTGTGGCACAGGAGGTCAGGAGGTCAGAGACTGGTAGTGTGGCACAGGAGGAAGAGGCTGGTAGTGTGGCACAGGAGGAAGGGACTGGTAGTGTGGCACAGGAGGGCAGGGACTGGTAGTGTGGCACAGGAGGAAGGGACTGGTAGTGTGGCACAGGAGGAAGAGACTGGTAGTGTGGCACAGGAGGAAGAGACTGGTAGTGTGGCACAGGAGGAAGGGACTTGTAGTGTGGCACAGGAGGAAGGGGCTGGTAGTGTGGCACAGGAGGAAGAGGCTGGTAGTGTGGCACAGGAGGAAGGGACTGGTAGTGTGGCACAGGAGGAAGGGACTGGTAGTGTGGCACAGGAGGAAGGGACTGGTAGTGTGGTACAGGAGGTCAGGGACTGGTAGTGTGGCACAGGAGGCAGGGACTGGTAGTGTGGCACAGGAGGAAGGGACTGGTAGTGTGGCACAGGAGGATGGGACTGGTAGTGTGGCACAGGAGGTCAGGGGGTCAGGGACTGGTAGTGTGGCACAGGAGGAAGGGACTGGTAGTGTGGCACAGGAGGCAGGGACTGGTAGTGTGGCACAGGAGGCAGGGACTGGTAGTGTGGCACAGGAGGCAGCCAACACATCAGAGAGGTCTGACCTCTGACCTCTGAGTCAGACCTCCTCAGCGAGCTGGACACATCCTGTCAGACCTCCTTAACAATGGCTGAATGTAAACACACTGAACACTTTCCCTGAGTAAACAATCTCTCCCTCTCTCTCCCTCTCCGTCTCCCTCTTTCCATCCCTCTCTCTCTCCCTCCATCTATCTCTCTCCCTCTCTCTCTTTCCCCTCTCTCTCTCCCTCTCACCTCTCTCTCCCTCTCCCCTCTCTCTCTATCCCCTCTCGCTCTCTTCCTCTCCCCTCTCACTCTCTCCTTCCCTCTCTCTTTCTCTTCTGACATGCACGACATAACCCTCTCACTCTCCCCCTATCTCCCCTTCTCTGTTTCTCTCACTCTCTCTCCCCTCTCTCTCACTCTATGCCCTCCTCTCTATGTCCTCCCATCTCTCTCTCTCTCCCCTCCCTCTCCCCTATCTCTCTCTCCCTCCCTCTCCCTCTCTCTACTGACATGCACAACATAACTCCGTTTAGGAGACTACAAATGACAACAGAGATGTCCAGTACCCATAGTGCACTGCAACAAGTGCCATTACAAAAGGCAGGAGAGCGTAGCTTCACACACTAGATGGGCTCTTATTAATTCAGGCTGTAAGTGTGGATGCGATCTTCTGTCTCTCTCGGAGTCGAGTGCTGTTGTATGTAGTTGTTCTTATTAATTCAGGCTGTAAGTGTGGATGCGATCCTCTGTCTCTCTCGGAGTCGAGCGCTGTTGTATAGAGTTGTTCTTACTGCTAAATACTCACTAAGTGCTGCCCCTGAGTACTGTGGGTTACATCTACCACCGAGAAACACCATTACGGCTAACGCTACACTGCAGTGCGACAAATGTTTTTTCTTTTTTTTTTTAAACACGTCCTTCAGAAGTCATGCTAAAAACAACTTACGTAACACAAAAGTGCTCAAAGCCATTTCAGTAGGGCATCCATCTTTCAATTAGCTGGAGCCACGGTCCCTCTGCTGCGTCTGAGTGCCACAGGAGGAGGGCTGGACTGGGTGGGTTGGTGTGTTTGTGTGTGTGTGTGTGTGTGTGTGTGGAACAGGCGAGGCGGCTGATCCATCAGATAGCGAGTGACCTCTGATCGGGAGCAGCGGAGCGGGGCGCCCACCAGGCCTCATTTAGCAGCACAATGGCTGGGCATGACAGGGCACTGCCACCTGAGCCACCTGAGCCACCTGAGCCACCTGAGCCCACGGTCCCGGTCCGCCTCATCTTTCACGGCAAACCTTATTTAAGTAGCTCTCCTTGAATGGGTGTTACATGCCTGTCTAGGGCTTTGGGATGTAACAAACATTTAAAAACACGGGCAGACAACGGAGTAAACAGAACCGTGAATTTATTGGACAAATAATAAAATAAATAACTAAGGCTCCAAAATTAACCCCACAAACAGAAACCCAAGGTCTTGAGAGCAGGCCTCAACAGCCTGACGCTCTCTCCCGGTCTCTCACTCCGGTGAGTAGCGAACGTTAGGTAGAGGTGCGGGTAAGGCCCGAGGCTTGGCCTAACGGAAACGAATAGTGGCAGACAACAGGAAATCGCAATCCCCAAAGCAAGCTCCCATGTGATGAAATCCGGCCGCTTTTAAAGGGCCGGGACTTCTCTAACCCAATGGGATTAGAGCCCCAATCAGCACGGCACCAACCTGTTTGCAAGACACAGAAGGCAAAACAAAACGCACAGGCAAAAATAGACAGACAGACACACAGGGTCGTAACAATGGAGTCCCCCATTCACACTGGCCGCACAGCTCCTGCCTCCTGAACCCACTGCTGTGTCTCAATTGCAGCTTTGTCTCTGGCACTGATACCGGCGGCCATCTTGACACAAAAGCAGAGATGCAGCCTAAATCCACGGCCTCTGAGGAATCAGGCTTCTTTGGCTTCTTTGGCTTTATAATGCTTCAGTGCAGGAGAAATACACTGAGAGATAAAGCTAACTGGTTTGTGATTTGTAACTGTAAAGAAACATTGGAGAACTGCAGTGCCTTTATGGGGACAGACCCTGAGGCCCTGAGTACATTTTAGATTGCACTAAAGTGAATAATGCACCATCCACTATCTAATAGCGTTGATCAGGGGAATTGCGTTGGTTACAAACCACTCCAACCACCTCCCCTCAGATTGCCTAGCTGAGGTCACATCCTGTTTACTCCCCAGGAGCAGGTGGAGCTACAGGTCTCTACGCATGAAAAGGGAGTGATTGAGATGGATGATAAACAGGAAATACTGGAAGTATGTGTGTGTATGTTGAGTGAGGTCACATCCTGTTTACTCCCCAGGAGCAGGTGGAGCTACAGGTCTCTACGCATGAAAAGAGAGTGATTGAGATGGATGATAAACAGGAAATACTTCCATGTGTGTGTGTATGATGTCACATCCTGTTTACTCTCCAGGAGCAGGTGGAGCTACAGGTCTCTACGCATGAAAAGAGAGTGATTGAGATGGATGATAAACAGGAAATACTTCCATGTGTGTGTATGATGTCACATCCTGTTTACTCTCCAGGAGCAGGTGGAGCTACAGGTCTCTACGCATGAAAAGAGAGTGATTGAGATGGATGATAAACAGGAAATACTTCCATGTGTGTGTATGATGTCACATCCTGTTTACTCTCCAGGAGCAGGTGGAGCTACAGGTCTCTACGCATGAAAAGAGAGCGATTGAGATGATAAACAGGAAATACTTCCATGTGTGTGTATGATGTGTGTGTGTCTGTGTGCTTATTCTTAATTACGATAGGCAGTTCTTCTCTCCCAGTCCTGTTCCTCTTAGTAGTAACTGCATCTCCGTAAGTAAGCCCATCTCTTTCTCTCTCTCTCTCTCTCTCTCTTCCTCTCTTTCTCTTCTCTGGCTTGACAGCCCTACAGCGTTGCCTCTCTAATACAATGCCGGCGATCAATTATTGAGCCGCTCTGTACTCGTCTGTCCTTAAATAATTAAGCAGGCTGATTATGAGAAAGCATTACTGCTGATGCGTCTACTGGGAGCTAGGACAGAGCTGGGACTCAAGTGAGAAGCACAAGGACCTGAGAGAGAGAGATGGGATAGGTAGGGAGAGAGAGAGAGAGGTAGGGAGAGAGAGAGAGAGAGACAAAGGCAGGGAGAGAAAGAGAGACAGAGAGAGAGAGAGAGAGAGAGACAGAGGTAGGGAGAGAGACAGGGAAAGACAGAGACAGACGTAGGGAGAGAGAGAGCGAGAGAGAGAGATAGAGAGAGAGAGACAGAGACAGAGGTAGGGAGAGAGAAAAAAATAAAGCAGGTCTAGGTTCTGTACAGGGCTGTATGATGTGTGTCTGTGTGTGTGTGTGTGTGTGTATGTGTGTGTGTGTGTAGGTGTGCGCGTGTGTGTCTGTGTGTGTGTGTGTGTGTGTGTGTGTGTGTGTGTGTGTTTGTGTGTGGACTCAGGTGTGATCTTAAGATCTTTACCCAGCTGAGGGTGTTTGTGTGTTCCTGAGTGTTAATGGGTGGAGACACAAGACAGGAACGGTAACAGAAATCAAAGCACCATCTCTCGCTATCACACTCACTTTAACCTGACAGCTGGCTGTGATACGCGACTGTTGATATAAACTCCTCAACTCCACAGAGGTGAAGCGCCGCCATCCACCACGTCAGCTGTCAGCTCTCCTCCACCCCAGCACAATCACAACCCTCACACCCCTCAACACCCCTCAACAA
>NC_137913.1:6380278-6437778 GCF_963457725.1 Sprattus sprattus | reverse complement strand
GCACGCTGCCAGATGTTAATTAGCCCTCAAACAAATTGCAATTTGGCAAAAGGGATTTGGGAAGCCAACAAGCTTGAGCAAACACCCGCTCCAAAGCCACGGTCGGCGGGGATAGAGCGAGTCAAGTGTGCCGCGCGGACGAGTCGTCTTGACACAACGGACAGACCGTGTCGCATCACCAGGAGAGAAACATCCCATCTCCACCCGTGTAACGCCAAAGAGTCTTTGACTGAACACGCAACACTGGCGACATGACAGGCACAGAATAGGGCTGGAGGTATTTTAGTCCCTGTCAAGAGAAGCATAAATCTGAATATCATTTTCATGTTCAAACAATACATGAAGGCCCCTGTACAGTGAGGCATATGAGAGAGAATGAGAAAGAGAGAGAGAGAGAGAGAGAGAGAGAGAGAAAGAAAGAGAGTTACGAACGTGGGATGTGAAAAAAAGAGTGGCGATGAGTTGGAATGAGAGTACACTAATGGAGCGAGTGAGAGTGAGATGTGTGCAGAGAGATACTGTGAATATGACAGGATGGAGAGATAGAGAGCTGGAGAGAGAGAGATAGATACTGTGAATATGACAGGGTGGGGAGAGAAAGAGAGAGAGAGCGGCCCAGAAAGGAGAAGAGGAGGTGTGATATAGAGAGAGACAGAGAGAGAGAGAAAAAGAGAGCTAAGACTAAGGGAAACTGCATGGCAACAGGCAAAGCAACAAGCCAAGTCTGCAGCACATGAACTAAAGTAAATGTAATAACTTGGCAAGATCATTTTGTCTAATACCATGAGCAACAACCTAGACGCAAATATGGGTGGGTCCTCACAATGTTCCCACACGATAGCTTTAGTTCATGAGCAATGGACTTTGCTTGTGGGCCGTCAAAAACATAGGGATCTAGGTGTGTCACGAAGTTGATGGACCTGGCATTGAGCAAACGAAAGTGGCATTGCCAACTTCTGCACATCCCAAAAATCTAAAACCCCAGGGGGATTGAGGAAATGACAACGAGAGGGCGGGTGAAAAGTGGCGTGTCAAACTTTCCACACCAGTGTTTCTGGCAGCCTCTTCCTTCTAAATGGATAAGTGGCAGGTGGTCCAGGTGCATAGCGTGACAGGTGTGTGTACTTAAAAAATAAATAAATAAATAAATGACCGACTGCCGGATGTAACTTCCTGTTAGCACTGTAGATAGCAGATTGCCTATTCACAGACAAGGCTGTCATAAAAGAATAAAGTAGACTGCACAGGCCTCTCTAGACAGGCCTTATTCAGAGTGACCTAAAGGAATTGTGGACACGTTCTCAAAATGTAACATGCAGGGTACTGATTACACACACACACAGACACAGACACACCTCCACTAGTGCGCCACCAAAACTAGGACACTGGGTAGGTATGGACGTGCAGTCACAACAGGTAAAGCCAACCGGGGCAGACAGTCTGGAGTGTGTGCTGGGCATGCCACTGGCAGCTGGGAGTCTTAGGAAGGACATGACATCTAGTTTTGGTCACAGCTGGGAAGGACATGCCATCTAGGTTTGGGCCAAAGCTGGAGTCTTAGGAAGGACACGCCATCTAGTTTTGACACAGCTAGGAGTCTGTGGCTAATCCTCTAGCAATGCGAGCTCTGCTGTGGTTAAAAAAAAATAAAACCGGAAAACTTGGGGGGCGGACTCTTTCATCACTTTGCATATTCTCCCTTTTCCCTCAATCTTTACTTCCTCCCTCCCTCTCTCATCCGCTTCTTTCTCTACCTTTTGCCTCTTTTTGATTTCCACACACAATCCGCAGCTGTTCCTTTCTCCACACACACGCTGCTGCTGTTCATCCCTCCACACACACCGCCACTGTTCATCCCTCCACACACACTCTACCCAAAACCATGCCTCCACCCAGACCATGCCAGGATCCTTCCATCACTGCAGCCTGAGGATCTCCCTCCTCCGCCAGGATCCTTCTTGAGGGCTCCCTGCTTACGGCTTGACCTTGGCTCATTCTCTGCCTAATCAATTGGAGTGGGATGACTCCCTGACCTCAGATTTGACCTGGAAAGTCATCCACCTCGTGGAAGGGCACCGACTAACTGGCTCAGTAGACAGACAGACAGACAGGGGAAATGCAGCAGTTTGGTTGGAGAACAATTAGATGTGTCCATGATTTGTTTTGAAATGTTTATCATATGCCATGATCAAAACATGTATTTATCTGAATGAGATTGGCTCACTTGTTTTTCGCCTCTTAGAATAAGGCCCAGTACCAGACCAAGATGCAGAGAATACAGCGAGCAGGCCGGCATATTAGGGCCCAATCATCCACCTGAGCCTTACCACTTGGCCTTACTGCTCCATCTCGCACGCTCCCGTTTCGAGGGTAGGTGGCCATCTAGCCGTCCACAGGGAACGTTTTCACATGCAGACTCCAAATAGAATGGTAGAAGACATTTCCCAGAATGCTTTGTGCTTTTAAATATGTTGGAATGTCTGTGAATTACTATTGATGTCAATAGAACTTCATGTAAAGAACGATCTTTGTGTTTTCTGCACTTTCCAGCTCATGTGATATCAGTGCAGGACCCACTCACCTTGATTCATGCCTAACATATAACATATGCAGTACCTAATAACCCATACACTCTCCCACTTGTCTGACTTTATGCTGCACGATACACATATGTCCAAAAAGTGAATTGATGTAGGAGAGTTTTCTGTATTTCTGTATTTTTTTTGTCATTGGCTACAAAGATTTGATCATATAGATATTCAGAACATTATGTGACAGCACCAACATTATGTGGGGCCTCCGGCCTCGGTGGCTGCGGCCGAACACCACCCATGGGAATATCCCTTACCTACCCCACTCGCTCTCGTACTATATTGCTTAATTGATAGCCTAAAGAATACTGCCTGTGAAATGTTTGGTATCAAGAAAATCTAAAGTATTCTATGTCATATGATCATAGAACACATAGATACAAAGGATATGGCTGATGATGGCTTTGCCATCTTGTCTCGGAGTCTCTGTGATCATGTGAGAAGACAGGGCTCTGACACTGACAGTGCATGGGATCTGCCCTTCTGCCTCTGATGTCCCGGTCCAAGCTGCCTGAATAGACTGCCTAATTAGTGAAATGGGATAGCGCTGATCATGTTGAACTAGCGAGCCAGCGAGCAGCATCCAGTGTTGCTGTGCCAGGCATTTTTCAAGTCTACGAGCCACCGCAAGCCATTGTGAAAGGACAGGCGCTTTTCTGTGTGAATGACTCTGTGCTTGTGTGAGTGAGATGCTTGTACTGGGTCACCTGCGCCAGTTGGTCTGGGAACAAAGGGCATGTTGGCCAATGCGTGTTGTTAAAGCATCGCTATGCTGAATCTTGACACTTGCTTTTATAGGCTCCTATTTCTTATAACATCTTCAGCACATTTTGATGGTCATACGATGGAGACCCCTGTTGTCCACTAGCCGTCCAGGCTATGCGCTAGCCTATATAGTTTGTGGTCAGAGGCAGAGAACCCCACAGAAATGTAAGAAAAGCTTGGCGAGCATGACATTGCCAAAAGACAACCGATAGCATGCTAGAAAGCATTTCCCTGTACCAACTGTACTGCTAGTGTTTGCAAGGTTTTTGCAGGCCTTTCAGGTAGTTAGCTTGCAAGTTTTAGAACCAAACTTCTTACTGCTTCTTTAAGTTTGGCACCCCTTGCTCACGGTACAATGGGCTTGATTAACATTCACCTGAGTTCAACCCCAAGCGCCTTAAGCCTCACATCTTAAGCTTTAATCAGCCAAATTCATCCAGCAATGGCACCGCTCCACTGATTAAACAACTTTTTCAAAATTACGCAGATTAGAAAAAAAAAGGAGGAAAAGAAGCTGCCAGGTAATTCAGAAGTCCTAGGGAGAGCCTGGCACATGTTTTGATATTTTAAGGTTTAAGACCGGTGCTTTTAGAATGGCCTCCAAGCCTGTTTGTGCCTGGGTACTGAGTAAAAGTATTGGTGGTAAAACAAGGAACAGAACTGACAGCATGATATAAATAATCAATAATTAATAATCAATGACTTATTTTGACTTTTTGACAATATACGAGGTATGTGGACATTCTTCTGGCTGGAACACAAGGTGCAGATTTTGCTGACCTTTCACATTTGGCACCAAAAAGTATCCTCTCAGCAGTGTATGTTGGAAAAGGTCATATTGGAGCAGAACTACTTTATCTTTCTTTCTTTACTCTTATTTTTTATCCTTTTATTGTATTTAATGTAATTCTTTATTGTCCTTACTGTTATTGTACTTGTACATGTATATGTAAAGCACATTGATTGCACATATGCATGAAGTGCGCTATGTAAATAAAGTTGCATTGCCTTGCCTTGCCTTGCCATGCCTTGCCTTTCTTGCTTTTGTAGCCACACCAAGAGCCTCCTGAAAGTATAGTGCTAGTGCTAGTTGTAGAGTTAGGTAGTTCTAACTAACAAATAAATAGGCAGAGAGGTTTCCAGCGTGTATACTGTAAGCTTGACTTTATTCCTCTGACCTTTTACAACCTCCCAAGCCTAACCACCAGGGGGCAACATCATATACTGTGTCATATGAATCCATTAACACTACATCCCCCTTTCTAAGATCAGTTGTACTGATGTATCTAAATAACAAATACCTAACACACTTCTGTACTATAACAGACTATATTAAAATGATGAACTGTTCCCAGTCTCTCGAATTCCTGTTAACTGATTAAAGAGAGTATCTTTTATGAACTATCAGTATGAACCTTGACTGGCAAACTGAACTAAGAAGGTGGGGTGGACTGCCCCAACCTCCTACTGAGTGTGGGGGTTTATTCTGCCCCGTAGAAATCACTCAGTCTTACCAGGGGTGTTCGCTATTTACCTACATAGTCTTTTAGGTACCCTGGGGGTTGTCGCTCTCTTGCAGGGTAGCGTGCCAGAGGCTCAGGACTGCCTGGCTGAACTGGGTCCTGCTCTGCTTGATCTGGACTCACTGGCCAACCAGTGAGTTGCTCCGGCACTGGTAGGACAGTCTGCACTGCTGGCGCCACTGGAGTAGTGACAAGGTGATTTCGATTGCGGCGCAGGATCCCTCTGGGAGTGTCTACGACGTATGACCTTGGTGCTTCCGCCTGTCTTATCACTGTCCCCCTCTCCTTTGTATCCTTTACCCAGACATGGTCGCCTGGTGTCAGACTTGTGAGATGTTGAGCTCTGTGTCTTTTGTTGAAGTTCCAACTCATTCTCTGTCGCTTCTTCTGCTCCTCCTTTTTGAGCTGGGTTATGTCAGTCCAGCCAGGGTTCAGAGATGAGAGAGTGACCGGAACTGTTGTTCTGAGCTGCCGGCCCATTGACAGCTGTGCTGGACTGTACCCATTTGCGAGTGGCGTGGCTCTGTAGGCCATGAGGGCTAAATAAGGGTCTTTTTCTTTCTGGAGGAGGCCTTTAACTGTACGCACAGCGCGTTCTGCCTCTCCATTGCTCTGAGCGTATCTGGGGCTGGACGTTGTGTGTGTGAACCCCCACTGTGTAGCGAACCTAGTGAAGTATTCAGACGCAAACTGGGGTCCATTGTCTGTCATGACCTCAGACGGTATGCCATGTCTGGCGAAGATGGCAATGTTCCACTACTGCTACTGAGGTTGTTGATGTGAGTTTAGCTACTTCAATGAAACGGGAAAAATAATCTATCACCAATAGGTACTGGTTATCATTCCACTGAAACAGATCAGCACCCACCTTTGCCCATGGTCTATCAGGAAACTCAGAAGGAAGCAGTGGCTCTCTGGGATTGACTCTTTCTTTTGCACATGTGTCGCAGCTCTCGACCACTTTCTGAAGCTGTGTACACAGTCCCGGCCACCAGACAGATTGTTTGGCTCTTTCACGACACTTTGCTATGCCTTGGTGTCCTGCATGCAATTTCTGTATTATGTCTGTCTGTAACGGCTTGGGGATAACTAGCCTACATCCTTTTAGTAGTAAGCCATTCTCCACTGATAGTTCTTCCTGAACCTGTATATATGGTAGGTAAGCTTTGTCTATTGCGGATTTGTCTGGCCAGCCCTCATTACAGTACCTTTTCACCTGGCTCAGAATTCCATCACGTTCCTGGTGTACCTTTATTTCTTGCAGCCTCTTTTCTGTAGCTGGGAGAGTTGACATGACCATGTTTACATAGAGGTTGACTTCCTCCTCCTGCTCCGGCTGCCCTCTGTCTCTCAACGGCGCCCTTGACAGCACATCTGCTGTGGCCAACATCTTGCCGGCCACATGGGAGATAGAGAAGCAGAAAGCCATCAGCCTCATTCTGAGTCTTTGAATGCGTGGGGGGAGCTCATCCAGGCTCTTGGAGCCTAGTAACGGAACCAGAGGCTTATGGTCCGTTTCCACGTGGAACCTGATGCCCACCAGGAAGTCCGCGAAACGCTCGCACGCCCATGTGATTGCTAAGGCCTCTTTTTCAATCTGGGCGTACCTTTTCTCTGTGTCTGTGAGTGCTCTGGAGCTATATGCGACTGGCTTGAGGTGGCCCTCCTCCTGTCTCTGGAGTAGCACGGCTCCCAGTCCGAATGATGATGCATCAGCTGAGACGACCGTCTCCGCTTTTGTGTTGTAGAGCACCAGCCCTGGTGGTGAACTCAGCTCCTTTTTGATGTTGTCGAATGCTCTTTGTTGATCAGGTCCCCACTGAAACATGTTTTGCTTCTTTAACAGGTCCCGGAGTGGCTGTGTCTTTTCTGCTATATGAGGTAAGTACTTTCCCAGGTGATTCACCATTCCGAGGAATCGTCTCACTCCACTCACATCCTCCGGCTCCTCCATGTCTGTCACTGCTCTCACTTTGTTTGGGTCTGCTCTAACGCCGGCTGCATCTATGATCTGTCCGAGAAATTTGACATGGCTTTTAGAGAATTCACATTTCTCACCTCTCAGCGTGACGCCTCCCTCCTGCAGTCTCCCCAACACCGCCAACAGTCGTGTGTCGTGTTGGACCTGTGTGTCTCCGTACACAAGCACGTCGTCCATCTGACACAGGACGCCGTCGAGTCCCTCCAACATCTGGGACATTCTCTTCTGGTAGTGTTCAGGTGCAGAGGATATGCCAAAGCAGAGGCGATTAAAGCAAAACCTCCCAAAGGGAGTGAGGAATGTTGTGAGGAGGGTGGACTCCTTGGCAAGGGGAATTTGCCAAAACCCTGAATTAGCATCGATTTTAGAAAATACTTTGGCGCCCTCTAGCTGTCCAAGTGTGTGTTCGACTGACGGGAGCATGTGTCTCTCCCTCTTGACTGACTCATTCAATTTTGTAAGATCCACGCAGATGCGCACCTCATCCTTGCCTGGTTTCGGCACAGTGACCATTCCGGCGCACCAGTCTGTGGGGTGTTCAACCCTTGATATCACCCCTATCTCTTCCATGCGTGAGAGTTCTTTTTTCACCTTGGACATGAGAGGCAGAGGTATTCGACGAGGGGTTGATATGGAGAATGGTTTGGCGTCTGCTTTAAGCTCTATCTTGTATTCCCCCTCCATCTTGCCTAGCCCTTTGAACAGTTTGGGAAACTGCTCCTTGACTCTCTCGACTGAGTCTAGTGCCACTGTGTCTATTCTAGCCACTAGCCCTAGTGCCTGTATAGCTGGACGTCCCAGCAGGCTATACTTCAGACCTGGGACTACATACACATCCTGTGTAGTGCTTTTACAGTCAGTTCCTATGGTAGCAGTGAACTTTCCCCTCACCGTGATGGGTGTCTGACCTGGACCTTGTAGCACCCTCTTTGCATTCTCTAGCTCTGGAAACTGCCCCTTCTGAAATTCATCTTCCGATAACACTGTCACATCAGCCCCCGTATCTATTTTGAATACTGCTGTGTGCTCATTCACATTAAGGTTGATTAACCAGGGTTCACCATCTGAGGTGACTGTGCCTAGGAAAGCAATTCCCTCCTCATCTGACTCAGCTGTATTGACTTCATTGAGAACTCCTGCCCTGCACACTCTTGCATAGTGACTCTTTTTCTGACACTGGTTACATTCTACGTCTCTAGCGGGGCACTGGTTTTTGCTGTGTGCTGGCGTTCTACCACACCACATGCACCGTGTCTGGTTACCTGGCTGTGTGTGATAACTGCTATTGTCATTTGTTCGAACCTGCATTTTCTGCTGTCTTCCTCTGCCTAAGCTGAACTTGTGTTTTGCTTGAACACTGTCCACGTCTGTGGTCTCTGCCTTGAAGTTACTCTTCAATAGGTCCTGTTGCTTTTTCACTCGTTCGCTCTGACGCGCTCGCATCACCGCTCTCTCCAGCGTCAGCTCCGAGTCCAACTGAAGTTGCTCCGACAGCTTTTTATCGCGCAAGCCAACGACCAGTCTGTCCCGGACCAATTCATCATGCAGCTGCCCGTAGCCGCAGTGCTCAGACAAGCAATGGAGTGAAGTAATAAAACTGTCCACAGTCTCCCCTTGCTCCTGCTGTCTTTGGTTGAATTTTGCACGCTCAAAAATTACATTTCTCCTCACCACGAAATGTCCCTCTAGCTTCTGCTTGACAGTGATGTACTCGCTAGCTTCTTCCTCCGTCATACGAAGTGAAGTGACAATATCTTCTGTTTCATCCCCCATAGTATAGATCAAAGTGTTCACCTGGTTCTCCTCTGATTGTAGCTCTAGACCCGATGCAATCCGAAATCTCTCGAATCTCCGAATCCATCTGGGCCACTCTTCTGGCTTTGTGAAATCAAACTTGGGCGGCGGGGGAATCTGGAACCGCTCCATTTCTGTTGTCCAACTGCCACGACTGTTAGCTATAACCACGAGTCACGTTAACTATGCTAGCTAGCTAAACTGAAAACTTAAAAACTCAAAACTGACTAAGATGGACGTGAGTTCTCTCCAGGTAGGTCGGCCAAACAAAACCTCGTGTTCACCCGACTTGAGTAACTGGAGTCTTCTGACACCATGTAGAGTTAGGTAGTTCTAACTAACAAATAAATAGGCAGAGAGGTTTCCAGCGTGTATACTGTAAGCTTGACTTTATTCCTCTGACCTTTTACAACCTCCCAAGCCTAACCACCAGGGGGCAACATCATATACTGTGTCATATGAATCCATTAACACTACACTAGTCTAATCTCAATCTGGACAGTGGTTTCTCACTAGCATGCTAGTCTGATCTCTATCTGGACAGTGGTTTCTCACTAGCATGCTAGTCTGATCTCAATCTGTACAGTGGTTTCTCACTAGCATGCTAGTCTGATCTCTATCTGTAAAGTGGTTTCTCACTAGCATGCTAGTCCGATCTCTATCTGTAAAGTGGTTTCTCACTAGCATGCTAGTCTTATCTCAATCTGTAAAGTGGTTTCTCACTAGCATGCTAGTCTGATCTCTATGTGTAAAGTGGTTTCTCACTAGCATGCTAGTCTGATCACTATATGTACAGTGGTTTCTTATTAGCATGCTAGTCTAATCTCAATATGTACAGTGGTCTCTCATTAGCATGCTAGTCTAATCTCAATATGTACAGTGGTCTCTCATTAGCATGTTCAAACTGTAAAACGTGCTTTACCACGAGCACAGAGTATCAGCTCACAAGGAGATGTGGATGTTTTTCAAGGACAACAGAATCAATTCACTGCCGGTTTGAAGAAAGGCATATCACATCTATGTTCAGAGTACTATACGTTATGTTATGTTATGTGTCTTGTCTTAAGAATTTCAGTGCCCAGTCTTGCTCTTTATTGTTCTATGCATCTGACAATCAAAGACTTGAAATTTGAGTCATCTGTAGAGTATTGTTGCCTACCGTATAGCTCAAGAGAGTATGGTTACACTGAACATTCATTTCTACACGTGTTTTCTCAGAACAAATGAGTACTCTCACTTTTCCCTGAGCTCATCCTTACATGTTCACTTTCTCTCGCTCTCTTTCTCTTTCACCATCTCTGTCCCTCTGTCTCGCTCTCTTTCTCTCTCACCCTCTCCGTCTCTCTGTCTCGCTCTCCCTCAATCTTTCCACCAATTCCCTCTCTTCCTCACAAGGGCATTAAGAGATTCAAAAGAAACCACTGCTCAAGGGCATGGTGTGTGTGTGTGTGTGTGTGTGTGTGGAGAGGAATATTTTAAGTGCTCCCACTGTTTTTCCTCTATCTCTTTCTTACTCTTCCTCAAAATGAATGCCAGATCAAAGTCTTTAGCTACATTTGCAGTAACATGCTCCATATCATTGGAATGTAGGTGACAAAACTGTGTTTTATTTCAAGAAGATGGTTAGACCTATGAGAATGACTGAGGAGAGGGTAAGACCAGACGACCTCCTCTCAATCCCTCTCTGCACTCTGACCAAACCTTCAGCAGAGGCTTCTGTTTGATTAGCAAACAAGAAGTGCTTAATGCTGAGTGCTTTGTATACCAGGGACATCCAAGACACCAGGGGGTCAAACACACACACACACACAGACACACACACACACACACACATACACTCAACACAAAAACACACACACAGTTCATACACCTGGGCTGGGACTGGCAAAGTTCAGTTTTGGATGTGAGTTTTAATTCTGGCTGGATTAATATTTCATGTTTATCAAAGTGGTAAATATTTCATGATATGCTTTATTCATGAGGACAAAATTAGCCGGAGCTGAGAGGCAATTTTCATTTCATTAATTTCCAGCATCAACTCACAGGGTGATTACTGCTGTGGAAGCCAAAAAATAAGATGCAGCGAGAGAGAGAGAGAGAGAGAGAGAGAGAGAGAGAGAGAGAGAGAGAGAGAGAGAGAAAACAAGAGAGAGAGACGGAGAGAATGATAGAGGGAGAGAAATGTGAAAAATTGCCAATCATGGCCCAGACAGAAACCAAGACAGATTGAGAGAGAGAGAGAGAGAGAGAGAGAGAGAGAGAGAGAGAGAGGAATTCAAAAACTCTAAGAACTACAGCTAAGTTTTGTATGAAAGCGTGAAAACATAAATACGAGCAATGATTCAGTCCTACCAGTGGGACTTATCTGGAACATTCTGTGGCAAGGGATACCTGGTCTGTTCTCAGGTTCCCTTCACTTTAGAGAAAGCTGTCTTACAAACCATCTACAGCAAGCCGGAGGGGGAAACAAATAGAAACGCTGGCCACAAAGAGTGGGCAAATCACAAAGGAAACAGATGGAGAATTGAGAGATTAATAATTGAAAGAGACAGGGGGAGAGAATCGGCCAGTAGATGTGTAAGGCAGGGCTGGGCGCGCGCGAAGGGAGAGTGAACGACACGCCGAGCCGAACAAGATCAAAGGCATGAGAGGACTGGGAGGGAGGGATGGGGAGAGGGATGGGGAGACGAGAGGAGATCGTGAGAGGACAGGACATGATGCATAAAAATGGAATATCAGAAAATAGGGAAAGAGAAGAATAGATGCGGGGGGGCTGGGGTGGGGGGGGGATATGGGGAGCGAGAGAATACAGCACCAGGATAAAAGAGAAGAGAGCGTGAGGGACTGAGAGAGGATGAAAACGAGAGAGAGAGAGAGGATAAGAAGGAGTGAGAGAGAGAGAATGAGAAACAGAGAGAGAGAGGACGAGAAACAGAGGGAGAGAGAGAGGATGAGAAGGAGTGAGAGAGAGAGGATGAGAAACAGAGAGAGAGTGGATGAGAAACAGAGAGAGAGAGAGAGGATGAGAAACAGAGAGAGAGAGGACGAGAAACAGAGGGAGAGAGAGAGGATGAGAAACAGAGAGAGAGAGGATGAGAAGGAGTGAGAGAGAGAGGATGAGAAACAGAGAGAGAGAGGATGAAAAACAGAGAGAGAGAGCGAGAGAGGATGAGAAACAGAGAGAGAGAGGACGAGAAACAGAGGGAGAGAGAGAGGATGAGAAACAGAGAGAGAGAGAGGATAAGAAGGAGTGAGAGAGAGAGGATGAGAAACAGAGAGAGAGAGAGAGGATGAGAAACAGAGAGAGAGAGGATGAGAAACAGGGAGAGAGAGAGGATGAGAAACAGAGAGAGAGAGGATGAAAAACAGAGAGAGAGAGAGAGAGAGAGGATGAGAAACAGAGAGAGAGAGGACGAGAAACAGAGGGAGAGAGAGAGGATGAGAAACAGAGAGAGAGAGAGGATAAGAAGGAGTGAGAGAGAGAGAGAGAAACAGAGAGAGAGAGGACGAGAAACAGAGGGAGAGAGAGAGGATGAGAAACAGAGAGAGAGAGAGAGGATAAGAAGGAGTGAGAGAGAGAGGATGAGAAACAGAGAGAGAGGACGAGAAACAGAGGGAGAGAGAGAGGATGAAAAAGAGAGAGAGAGAGAGGATGAGAAACAGAGAGAGAGGATGAAAAAGAGAGAGAGAGAGAGAGGATGAGAAACAGAGAGAGAGAGGATGAGAAACAGAGAGAGAGGATGAAAAAGAGAGAGAGAGAGAGGATGAGAAACAGAGAGAGAGAGAGAGGATGAGAAACAGAGAGAGAGAGAGAGGACGAGAAACAGAGAGAGAGAGAGAGAGGATGAAAAAGAGAGAGAGAGAGAGGATGAGAAACAGAGAGAGAGAGAGAGGACGAGAAACAGAGAGAGAGAGAGAGGACGAGAAACAGAGAGAGAGAGAGAGAGGATGAGAAACAGAGAGAGAGAGAGAGGATGAGAAACAGAGAGAGAGAGAGAGAGGATGAGAAACAGAGAGAGAGAGAGAGGATGGAGCTGAGCTCACATAAGCTGAAGTAGAGCTGAGAGACCAGCCTGGCAGACACTTTAATCGTATGTTATGAAATGACTCACATTCACATTCAAGTACAGTTGTTCTTCAGAACAAAAGGATGAAGTTGGTTGCCTATTCCTTGTTTTGTCTCCGAGATGAACTGCCGTTCTCTTTCCCAAGTCTCCCTGGCTGCACTCCTTTCAATAAAAGGCTTTGGTTTTCGTGTTCTGTAGGTTTGTTAAACACTACAAAATGGTTTTATGTTCTTTTTGTGTTGCGGTAGCTGCGGTATAATAAAGACTTGTAAGGTGTGTGTAAAGTGTGTGTGTGTGTGTGTGTGTGTGTGTGTGTGTGTGTGTGCGTGTGTAGCATTACTGGAGAGACATGATCATTTTCCTTCCAGAAAGCTAACTGTAGCTTAAAAAGTGGCTTGAAACGTGAATATTTGTACTACAGAGACAGGGTTCAGATGGCAGCTAGTCATTGCAAACATATTACAATGCAGATGTGACTTAGTTTCTGTCAGGCAGCATGCGTGAACACACACACGCACAGACAGACACACGCACGCACACACACACACACACACACACAGACACACACACACACACACACACACACACACACACACACACACACACACACACACACACACACACACTCACATCTCTTTTATCTGGCCACAGTTCTGTTGGAGCAAACAGGTGGCTCACACAGCAGGGCTGGGGAAAAAGCCATCACAGCAGGGATATGTTGAAACAAAACCAGAAGGAAACACCCACACACAGACACACACACACACACGCACACACACACGCAGGCACACACACACACACACACACACAAACAAACACACATTCATTACCGTAAGCACATCCAAAAACTGGCCACTATGTCCTTACATCCCACACTGTCATAACTACACCATTTTCATCATCGAGTCATATAAACATTTGAGTGATCTCATTGTATGCAAGATACTTCATCCTCTTTCAGTTACAGTGTCTGGATTCAGGATTATATTCAGGCTTCAGAGGATAAACACACAACAGGAAATGGTTCCACTTCCTGTTTCTAGCACATTGATGAAGGCCCTATGAAATCGGTTCCATTTTTTTGACAAACTCTTTTTCGTTTAATTTTTGCCAGATTGTATGTTTTCTGTTTTACTTTTTCTAGATTCAGTTTTATCAATTTGATTTTCATCCAATCATATGTCCAATCAAAAACTGTCCTGAGAAAATAGAGAACATCTTTGACGTGCCTGTGTCACTCATGTGGGCAAAAATGTTGCCTATTGCCATCGAACGTATTTCTCTCCCAAAATTGTATTAGAAATTCTGAAATTCCGCGCGCTTCCCTTTCCTTAATGTCTGCGTTATTTGCATCACAGAAATCCTGGGGCTCTAATCGAGTAAGGACATGAAATCTAGTTGGCCACCGGGGCTGCACCGAGGTTAGACGCACCTTTGGGAGAGGGTTTCTGGACTAGATTAAGCTGCTAGTTAGGCCCCTCCGCATCACTCTTGGACTAGATTAAGTAAGTAAGACTTTATTTATATAGCACATTTCGTACAAGAGTGGCAGTTCAAAGTGCTTTACATAAAAAACTATAAAAGCAAGCAGCAATCTGTAAGCTGCTAGTGAGGCCCCTCTGCATCACTCTTGGGCTGATTAAGCTGCTAGTTAGGCCCCTCAGCATCACTCTTGGACTGATTAAGATGCTAGTTAGGCCCCTCAGCATCACTCTTGGACTGATTAAGCTGCTAGTTAGGCCCCTCCGCATCACTCTTGGACTGATTAAGCTGCTAGTTAGGCCCCTCCGCATCACTGTTGGACTGATTAAGTAAGTAAGACTTTATTTATATAGCACAAAGTGCTTTACATAAAATAAAAAATAAAAAAGCAGCAATCTGTAAGATGCTAGTTAGGCCCCTCCACATCACTCTTAGGCTGATTAAGATGCTAGTTAGGCCCCTCAGCATCACTCTTGGACTGATTAAGCTGCTAGTTAGCCCCTCAGCATCCCTCTTGGACTGATTAAGCTGCTAGTTAGCCCCTCAGCATCCCTCTTGGACTGATTAAGCTGCTAGTTAGCCCCTCAGCATCCCTCTTGGACTGATTAAGCTGCTAGTTAGCCCCTCAGCATCCCTCTTACGGTGCAAATCCATACCAGCGATATGAGCGACGCGATTTCTAAACCCCATGCATTTCAACGGGAGCCAGTCCATTGTGACGTAGACCAGCGATCTGGGCGACATGACCGCTGAAAATTCGAACAAGTTGAAACTTATGCAAATGAGGAGCGATTTTTCCTGGCGGCGGCCAATGAGATTGTTTGGTGTCGTCTTTGACAGTTTGAAAATTGTAGGACTGTATGCTATTTCCACACGCTACACCACGCCCACTCAAAGCGATGGAATTTGGTTGCGTCGCTGGTATGGATTCGCACCGTTAGGCTGATTAAGCTGCTAGTTAGCCCCTCAGCATCACTCTTGGGCTGATTAAGCTGCTAGTTAGCCCCTCAGCATCCCTCTTACGGTGCAAATCCATACCAGCGATATGAGCGACGCGATTTCTAAACCCCATGCATTTCAACGGGAGCCAGTCCATTGTGACGTAGACCAGCGATCTGGGCGACATGACCGCTGAAAATTCGAACAAGTTGAAACTTATGCAAATGAGGAGCGATTTTTCCTGGCGGCGGCCAATGAGATTGTTTGGTGTCGTCTTTGACAGTTTGAAAATTGTAGGACTGTATGCTATTTCCACACGCTACACCACGCCCACTCAAAGCGATGGAATTTGGTTGCGTCGCTGGTATGGATTCGCACCGTTAGGCTGATTAAGCTGCTAGTTAGGCACCTCTGCATCACTCTTCACCACAGGCCCCCTAGCCCCTCTCTGTTAGCCTCAGAATTCCCTGGGCACGCATCAGCCGCTAGCTTTATGACGGGCGCTTGACCAAAGTGATTAGCGTTTGAGAGGGGCCAGGCCTCCTATGTAGCTCTCAATGATGGCACAGCCTCTGTGGCGACTGGTGTGGGAGTCAAGGGGCCAGCCATGACTGCGGACTGCTAAGAAGTCCTTTCATCCAGCTCGGCCCTTGGTTCTCCCTGTCTGTCTGTTATGCCACCTGTCCGCTGTCTCCCTCTCTGTCTCTCCATCTCTTGATCTTGTCTTGGTTCACGTCTTTCTCCTGTCCTCTCTGTTCTTCATCAACTCTGCCACGTTATTTCTCTCAAATTACCTTTCGTTTTTTCGTCTGTCTCTCTCTTCTCAGATCAAATCCCACCCTCTCTCTTTCTCTCTCCAAGTCTCTCTATATGCAGTATAACACCAGACTCTCTATATGCAGTATAACACCAGACTCTCTATATGCAGTATAACACCAGACTCTATATGCAGTATAACACCAGACTCTCTATATGCAGTATAACACCAGACTCTCTATATGCAGTATAACACCAGACTCTCTATATGCAGTATAACACCAGACTCTCTATATGCAGTATAACACCAGACTCTCTATATGCAGTATAACACCAGACTCTCTATATGCAGTTTAACACCAGGCTCTCTATATGCAGTATAACACCAGACTCTCTATATGCAGTATAACACCAGACTCTCTATATGCAGTATAACACCAGACTCTCTATATGCAGTATAACACCAGACTCTCTATATGCAGTATAACACCAGACTCTCTATATGCAGTATAACACCAGACTCTCTATATGCAGTATAACACCAGACTCTCTATATGCAGTATAACACCAGACTCTCTATATGCAGTATAACACCAGACTCTCTATATGCAGTTTAACACCAGACTCTCTATATGCAGTATAACACCAGACTCTCTATATGCAGTATAACACCAGACTCTCTATATGCAGTATAACACCAGACTCTCTATATGCAGTATAACACCAGACTCTCTATATGCAGTATAACACCAGACTCTCTATATGCAGTATAACACCAGACTCTCTATATGCAGTATAACACCAGACTCTCTATATGCAGTATAACACCAGACTCTCTATATGCAGTATAACACCAGACTCTCTATATGCAGTATAACACCAGACTCTCTATATGCAGTATAACACCAGACTCTCTATATGCAGTATAACACCAGACTCTCTATATGCAGTATAACACCAGACTCTCTATATGCAGTATAACACCAGACTCTCTATATGCAGTATAACACCAGACTCTCTATATGCAGTATAACACCAGACTCTCTATATGCAGTATAACACCAGACTCTCTATATGCAGTTTAACACCAGGCTCAACTTTTCTCTTTCTCTCTTGATCTCCCCCTCCTTTCTCGCCACCTTTTAACACTCCTACGTTCAGTTCTTCTGTATCTCTTGCTGTCTTTGTATCCTTGTGGTTATTCATCTTCTCCTCCTCTCTCTCTCTCTCTCTCTCTCCCTCTTTTTCTCCTTTCTCTCTCTCTCTCTCTCTATCTCTCTCTCTCCACCTGCGGCATACAGCCTGCCTCCTTCCTTCTCTCTCTCTCTTTCCCTCCTTTATCTCTCTCTCTCTCCCTCTTTTCCTCCTTTCTCTCTCCCTCTTTTCCTCCTTTCTCTCTCTCTCTCTCTCTCTCTCTCTCTCTGCACCTGCAGCATACAGCCTGCCTCCTCTCTCTCCCTCTTTTCCTCCTTTCTCTCTCTCCCTCTTTTTCTCCTTTCTCTCTCTCTCTCTCTCTCTCTCTGCACCTGCGGCATACAGCCTGGCTCCTTCCTTCTCTCTCTCTCTCTTTCCCTCCTTTATCTTTCTCTCTCTCCCTCTTTTTCTCCTTTCTCTGTCTCTCTCTCTCTCTCTCCACCTGCGGCATACAGCCTGCCTCCTTCTCTCTCTCTCTCTTGATCCTTTCTTCCATTTTATCAGCTCGATTCCTGTTCTGTCTCCTCCCATTAGTCACCTCTTCCTCACCTCTTCCTCTTCTTCGCGCTCTCAGCTCCTGCCCTGTTATGCTCCTGTGTAATGTAATTATCACGCTCAGCTCCGAGAGATTCCCCAGTACCACACCCATGCCACCTCACAACACACAACAATCTCTGCCCACAGTTCTTCGCCCAGAGTGTTCCTGGACTGTTGTGGACTGATCTCTCTATTTCTCTCTCTCTATTTCCCTCTCTCTCTCTCTCTCTCTCTCTCTCTCTATCTATCTCTCTCATGTATATTTCATGGGCTCTTTCTCCAGTGCAGTTCCCAGGAGTCAGGATCGGAGAGCTTTCAATAATTCACCAGACGGACTGAGCCGAGCGTCTGTGCAACGGCACTGATGCCACGTCGGGAGGCTGGGGCCTGGGCGCTCTAAGCTCTGCCCAGGCCTGCTCGTACCCATCCATCATGGGGTGGGGTGGAGGGGGGGCAAACGGACAACAGTCAACAACAGTCACACTGTCCAGAATGCCACGTGTACCAATTCCCCAAACCTAGAGCCTTACTGTCTATTCACTAAGTGGCCCAAAACGCATCATGGCAATATAACGCCCACATTCATCATGTTTTATGGACAATAAATGTTCTATTTTCACACAACTATCCAATTATTACAACACACAGAGGAACTTGTTTTGTCCAGCATTAACCTTGTCCAACCGCAAACAGTGGCCTTTTATTGCTGCCCTTTGTCATGTATCCTTGCCAAAAACGCTTATTACAGTTGAAAACATGACACATAAATGATGCCATTCAACTCTCTGCCCTTTAGACTCTATCGGGGTCATTCATACTGCCCCCACGTCCCAAAAGCACCCGTCAACCTGGCAAAGGTCCAGTAAATCTCACACCCCACGATGGCGAAGACCCCTAGCCTACTTCTTAATGGTGAAGACGCCTAGCCTATTTCTTAAGGCCATTCTATGCTGGACCTATAACCGGCTATTCATCCAGTCAGACAGTGTGATGTTATTGTGGCTGTTTAAAAATTAAACATCCTCTTGAATAGATGGTCTTACATTCCCCTCAAAGCTTCATCAAATCCTCAAAGGGCCAATATATAACCTTTAATGTTCAGTGGCCACTATGTTATTGTGGGTTGAACAGAAACAAGCACAGTTTTTGAGCAGACACTTATTTCTTTGAGGAAGAGTACTTAAATGGAGTCATTACGGAGAAGGTAAAAATACGTGATTCATTTAGTGATTCTATTTAACCTGAACAGCAAGGCACCTAAGGCAGAAGAAGAAGAATTTCCTGTGTGAGGGCTCTGGGGGTGCTAACTTCAAATGCTGTGATTTATTTTTTTCTGTACCTCTGTTACTGGGAGTTGCTGGAGATTGACTGACAAAAAACTGCTTACCCTGATCTTGAAACCTTGCATAAGTTCTAGCTGAGGTGCAGTTTATTCCCATCTTTAATAGCTTCATAAGTGCTTCTAGCTCTATATTTAAAGAGAGAGAGAGAGAAGAGAGAGAAAGAGGAAGGGAGAGAGAAAGAAAGAGAGTGAGAGAAAGGGAGAGCGAGAGCGAGAGAGAGAGAGAGACAGCTCTGTGGCTGCCTGTGGGACACAGGATATGCCAGTGGTTTGGTTTCCAATAGGTGAACTATGAGGGGTTTCCTACAACAGTGTGCCTTACAAATGCTGACAGCATTGATCAAACAATACGTTTATAAATTAAGGGTGAAACCTAATAATAACAATAACAATAGATGCATTTATGTTATCTCAATTCCCAAAATGACAAATGAGAGCAATATATTATCGTTAGGCTTAAAGGCCTAGAAGGAACCGGACTCTTCTGCAAAGTGCCCAAATAATCAGCAGAGACTGGAAGCTCCTTTGGTCCCGTGGTGGAAACTAGACCCTTTTCTCCGAACGCACAGGATGTTTGGGGCTTGTAGGACAAGAGTGCGGAGCGCAGGCGTGATCAAGGGAGCGCTTCTCTCTTTTAATTGATGCTGTGGCAGATCCGGTGTCCCTCCCGTGACACCCCTGCACGCACACACACACACACACACACACACACACACACACACACACGCACACACACACACACACACACACACACACACAAACTCCAACGGGCTCCTGTCAGCATCCCTTGCCCGCCAAGCCTGGACCTGTTCATTACAAGTTTGCCGGCCGTTTGTTTAATTTATACAGCAGGCATTTGACTCCTGTCTCGTTGGACATCCTGCCTTAATGTCTCTTTCCCGCCCGTCCTTGATTTCTCTTTGTGTCTATCAGTATCTGTCTATCTCCCTCTTTTCTCTATCTCACCCTCTCTCCTTCTCTCTGTTTCCATTTGAGTACGTGGGTGAACGATACTGGGGTAAGTAGGTCAGGCAGTGCTGCTCTTAGCAGTAAAGGTAATTGCAGTTCCACCGAGAACCAAAGATGCAGACTGATGCTGCTGCTGCCCTTCTCCGTGATCGCGCTCTCCTCCCTCTCCCAGGACATTACACAGAGGGAGGAAGACGGCAAGAGAGAGAGAGAGAGATGGAAAGAGAGAGAGATGGAAAGAGAGAGAGACATGAAAGGAAGAAACGCATCTGATGATGACATGAAAACATCCCGACCTCGTGGTTTCGACATGAGCACAGGCACAGTGGGGTGAGACAAAAGGATCTCCCTCAACATGACAAGACAAACTAGACAAAAGAGTGAAAAACAAAAGGCCCCCTCATCCTCTCGTCGAATGTGTACCAGAGCTCGGTCAAACGAGGCCAGGGTGAAACGCAGAGTTGTTGCTGCACCCCCACAGACACCCACAGCAACGCAGCTCCACTGAAAGCTTCATAAGATGTAAACGCTGAATGTGAACAGGGCTTGTTTTTTTAATTTATTGCCGAGATGACTAACATTTTAAAGCCCTGGCTCCATGGCACTCATATGCCGTTGCCATCCCAACGGTTGCGTTTCCTGGCACTGCAGGCAGGTAAAAGTGTGCCACCGCTTGCTGGGTACATAATAACGCACTCCCCCCCCCCCCCCCCCCCTCCCTTGGCATCTTCTGTCACAGACGCAGCACAGCAAACAGCAGATGAATCATTAACTCATGAGATCGGAGACTAATCATTAACTCATGGCAGCGGAGCACCAGAAGAACATCAATGCTCAGGGACGCCTGCCTGTCTTGGCCTCTCCACCACATGCTGTGTGACCCAGTTGTCTCTTTACCGGTGGTTAAAACTCCCAGATAGAGAGAGAAACGATTCCCATGTAAGTGGTTGCATAACCAAATTGTGAGCTGAATATGAGATGCTTCACTAAGCATAAAGCACATCACACTACCTGTGGGAGTCCTGCGGTTAGCATCCTGAATGCACACAATGCAAGGGAATGAAGTCAACAACACGCTAGCACGAAGCTAAACCCCACAGAGGTTACGAGAGGATACAAAACAACACTGTATTCTACCGGTGTTTTTAAGGCAGCACGGAGAAAAAAAAAGAACAAAGTCCTCTCTCCCCCCTTCTTCTCTACTGCCAACTGCTGACTAGCCAATTCCCAGGATCCATCAATCTGCAGGGCTATCGGCAGGGGCTTGAACTGGGACTGGTGATAAACCTACACAGTGACGTGGATGTTGCTATTATTACCGTGGCGATCCCGCCCCCCTGGGAGCCTGATGTCTGTATTAAGTGGGATCTATAAATGTGGCTGTTGCTAAAAATAGAACATGAATAATGGGTCCTGCCATATAGGTGCATTAATAGCATCCCGGGGAAACACACGCCACAGGTAAAAAGCACAGCTTCAAAGGACTCCAGATATGCCGGCGAATGCTCATACGTGCAGACTCTACTTAAAGGTGTAGTCTGCAATCCTAATCCATTTAATCTGAATGTTTAATCTGAATGTGTTTGCTCAGAAAAAAGATCTCTATAGTAGTCTTAACTCTGTACAATAGGAAACAAACAACAGGGTTCGGACAGGGCCATACACAATTCCAGCCAAGGGGTGTCATTTGATTTGCTGCGGAGTAAGAAAATCAAAAACCTTTCACCAGAGTCACAAACCACCCTTTAATATAGGCCTATATAAATACGAGAAGACCTCCTGGCCTCCTCAGTTCCTATGGAGATTTGCGTAGCATGTACCTGAATTTCATATTCGAAAGGCATCTTAAAATTTCAATTCTCCCTAAGGTAAACATGTGCATATGTAAATCCACTAAAATTGCCAAGTGCTCATAAAATTACTAGTAAAAAAAAATACCTAAAATAAAGTGTATCCCTGTGTGTTATCTCCAACCAAATCATGACAACCACTGCTGAACCTGTTGTATAACACTTATCCAAATCGACTGAACGGGTTAACCCTAATTTTTGGCAAAATGGAATGCTCTGTCAGAAGCAGGGCTGCCTTCTAAAATCCTTGCTAAGCTCTTATTTGTGACAGCACTTTGAAATACAGTCCCTTCCCCTGTTTCGTCTCTGATATTGGAAGGAGAATGAGTCAGGGCTCTCAGTCAGGGGATTCTAATCCAAAAACCCCTCTGGAAGCTTGACTGACAGGAGACAACAGAGCATCTCTGTCACTGCCTTCTCAATGAGTGTCCTTGCAGATTACTGATGATACTCGTGCATAACAACATCATGTGGCCATATCCACATATCAAGAAAGTTTGTATAGGGTCCATACAATTAAAGAGGGAAGTAAACGTTCGTTCTTTAACGGAGCTTAAATATAGCTATAGACGGAGTCTGTCGTTCATGTGCCATTCATTCTGCATAAAGGGAGGAGTATATGCAACCTGTTTTTCACCATCACTTGAAAGCGCTAAACAAGTGGTGGTGGTCTCATGCCACTTACAAGTAGGCTATAACAACTGCATATCGTTTAATTTGAACGAACCTCATATAAACAAACGAGTTGGTTTTGATCTGATATTCCATGACATGACAAGAGTGCGAATTCATTTAATTTTAGAATGCCGTCAGATATAAATATGTGCATAGCCGTTGGCCAACAGCCGAACCAAGACACCGACGCCCGTCGGCTCTTCCGCTCCCATCCACCCGGGGAAGAGCTAACGGCAAGGCCCTGCACGTAAAGTCGTTAACCTTATTTTAAATAGCTTCTTAGGACTGAAGTCTGATGAGAAACGTATTTCAACTTACCGGTCCCCTCCGCTTTAAAGACACATTCTTCCATAACAGGAGATGGAGCTGGTGAAGGAATCCCATTGCGGCACCTCAATAATCGCTCCCCGGTTGATTCAAAGCAGGATATCAGGCATCACAGAGATGTTTTGTTTTGACAATGCTGTAACGTTACGAACCATGTTTTGGCTTCGGCAGTGAAAGAATTACATTGTGAACCCGAAAGCTTCCGTGAGAAAATCGTCTCATGTGACTAGCTAGCGTCTTTTGCTCTTGTCCATGGAGTGGGCTATTCTAAGAATGCCTCGGCTGACTACTGTTGATGATTTCGTGTGTGCGCGAAAAGCCAAACTGTCATCGCACGGCAACTACGTTATCCGAAAGATACAGCTGTGAGCGATACCTTGGAATTAGCTGGATGGAGACCCACCGGATATATTTCACTGTGCCGTGTGGTGTGGGCGGAGACGCGCTGCCACTTCTGACTAGCATGTCACCACTGTTCTGCCAGCGGGTTTAATGGTTATCAATTCCATAACGGAATTACCTGACCGCAAATTACCCGATGCCAGGGAACTATTGACAATAACAGATAACGTTTTATTTAGTGCTCTGCAAACAATGCAACGCCATGGTTCTAGGAGAGGCTATAGTAATATTAAAGCTACGTAGCAGACGTTAAATATAGAACCCTACTAAAAGGCCCTGTCTTAAAAAGAGAGTGTTCTTTACTGAGATGTTTGTGGATACACTGTATAGCCTACTTAAAGGGCATTTACTCCCAACTAACTCCCTGTCACCTCCCTTTTGTAAGTAATTGAAGGAGAAACAGGTACAGAGAGAGAGTGGTGGCAGTATTGTTTTTTGGGAGGATATTTCTTAAGTAATTAGGATTTCTCCAAGGTCCTATACCCAAACTCTGTGATGAATGGTAGAAAAGAGATATGGGGACTGAACAAGTGCATTTCTCAAGGATACATAAGATTATGATTGACCCGTAACATGTCATTTTTCCCACTGACATTTTTATACTTGGTTATGTGTCTCATGTTCCTGTCTATGCAGTGGAAGCCTAATGGATTGCATGGGCCAGATGTTGTGGGGTTATTTACGGAGAGTTTTAGAGCTTTGAACGATGATAAGCTGGGAGGATTGTGACGTGCCACCACTGTTGTTGCAATGTTGTCAGTATATGAACTCAGGCTCAGTTTGTTGAACCCACGTCTGTAATTCTGAGCAGTATCATGCCTTTAATATGGCCCTGTCTATATAGCATGAAATACATCAATGTATCTCTATTTCTGTTTGTAGTGCTACCTCTGAACTGACATCATCACAAGTGACAGAGATCCCTACAAACCTATTGCTTTTAAAAGGTGGGAAATACATGAACCATAATCACCCACTGACACGAGTACTTTGTACTTCCAAGAGTCTCTGATAATTAGATATGCATGAAGTATTTCATCTGTGCCTCAGTTGTATAATGAGTGAGTAATAATGTGATTTAGAGTCGAGCTCTGGAGGTGATGAAGGATTACTGAACATTGCTGACATACCTGAGACCTACTGTAATGACAGCGGTGAACAGTCCATTGTTTTTTGTTAGAGGATCACTCTCCTAGTACACCATGTGAATGAAGATATGTGGGAAGGATGTCTACATATGACCTTTTCATTGCAACCCTGCATGTTGTGCGATATCTTAGACAAAAGTGCACAGGATGAAATCTAAAACTAAACCAATACCCACAATGTTGACGCTGTAAGATGCTGAACAGCAGTTGTCTACTGCCCTCTTGTGGCCAAAGTAGAGTACTACAATTTGTAGCGTCAATGGCAACCTGTGGCCCCAAGTATATTCACCAAGCTGACGTCTCTTACTGGACACAAAGAGAAACTATAGCAGTGCATAATATGACCACCACACAAAGTGAGGGAATGACTGAGCAAGAATTAAGTGAAATTAGAAAATATTTTCCGTTTCAAGAAAAGTGTGCCATCTTCAATGATGACGCTTTGGACTAAACTAGACAAAAAAGTTTGTGGTCTTGTTCTGAGTGAAATAGTAAGGAACTGTAATTTGTGGATATGGTGGCTATAATAATAATAATAATAATACATTTTATTTATAGGGCACCTTTCAAGAAACCCAAGGTCGCCTTACAACAGTGAATAAAACATTGAATAATACAATAGTGTGTGAAGCAGTACCTGTTAGGTTCATTCTATGGTTCTGCAACCTGTCTAGTGACTATGAGGCATGAGTGGGATTTTAGAACAGATATATTCTTGTGTGCATGTATGCATGAGGAACAATATACAGCTTCTTGTATTAATGACCTTGGCATTTGTATACATTTATTTACATGTGCATCAGTGCATGTATGTGTTAAATGTAGGATTATTAGTTGAAGGCAAGAATATGTTTGAAAACAATAGTAAAGGAAGAGTATGGACCTGTATAAAACAGGACAGGGGTATACACTATCACAATTATAAGTTTAGTTCGAACCGCAACCAGTGATCTTCAGGATGCAGGCGGACCGATTTCACCAATTAAAAAAGCTATGACACTGCGCACTGCGCTGCAGCAGCCGTCATCATTATTGTGTGGAAGCAATTTCACAGTTTCATATCTACTTCCTCATACACCACAGGAAAACGTGCACTGGTGGCTGGTTGCGTGCATGCGTGGCTGGTTGCGTGGGTGCCTACGTGGGCGTGATTTATTTATTTACCACTACCATATTCAGCCACCTGGCCATGTGTTTATCCCATGCATGGTGTGTGTGTGTGTGTGTGTGTGTGTGTGTGTGTGTGTGTGTGTGTGTGTGTGTGTGTGTGTGTGTGTGTGTGTGTGTGTGTGTGTGTGTGTCTATCTATGTGTTTATCCCATGCATGGGTGTGATTTATGATTACTTTTCAAAAGCGCAAAAATCGTTTCTATTGTCGAAAGTATGTGCTTGGGTTTACAATGGTTATTTAATTATAAAGTAATTATGTGTTTGACATTCTACCTGCAAATTTCAAGTTTGAAGCTTTTTTTTACATTTCTCTAGTTTCAAAGCCAAAGTATAAATCCAACTGTTTTTCCATTAGTTGTATGTGATGGTAAAATATGTCTCAGCAGCAGTTTCAAATGTGACACTGATGAACTAATGTTGCCTACTAATAAGGTACATTCTAATGACCTGTGCAAACCAATGAATTACATTCAAAAAAGTACATTGTTTTATTGTATTTTTTCAACCATCTGGAATGTGTTCTAACCATGCTATTTTTGTATTACAACCAAAGCTTTGTCACATGGTTCTTCTGTATATGTACCATACTGCTTAGAACCACATTCACATGTTAGCAGCTTTGTGTCTTTGTTGACAGTCTTTATAGAAAGTGTGACCAAGAGAATGTAGGTCTGTAGAAACAGAATTTGAGCGTTTTGCCCCAAAAAAGAGGTTGCCAACAAAGGGATTATTGTGGGGATATTCTGTGTGTGTGTGTGTGTGTGTGCGTGCGTGCGTGCGTGCGTGCGTGCGTGCGTGCGTGCGTGCGTGCGTGCCAAGCTCCATGAGTAACTGAAAAAGTTGACTTTCTTTGTAAAAAAAAAATGCGTTTCCTCACTGTAGACACATTAGGCCTCTGGCTTCATCCTGTGTGTTCTTTGCCACCTAACTGCAGCCCCTGTGAAATTGAAATGCCCGTTGGCTAACCACTTCCTCTTCAGTGGAAAGTCACTAGTCTTTCCACTTCCTGCTGGTCGACCAAGGGAAGTATAACTAACCCCACGACTGCCCATCCACAGTGGTAGACTGAGACTCTTGATCATGACAATCTGTGTCGAGTTTTTAGATTTGGACCCTTAACCTTTTAAAGTAACACTATGCAACAATTTCACTCTTTTTGAGGTATGGTTTTATATGCAACTAGTTTTGATACCATCCTCAAATTCATTTTGATAGCATATGGTCATGTGAAAGACCCCCCTTGCCATCCAGGATATGCTGTATGTAGTTCTGTATACTGGGCTGGAATACCCTTCAAAAATGTAAGAAAAGCTTTAACAGAATGACATTGCCAGCTATACTGCCAAAAGACACCAGTTAGTGTTTTGGCAGTCTTCTATCAGTGTCAACTGGGCTGCTGGTGGCTTGCAAGGTTTTCGCATACCTTGCATAGTGTGTGTGTGTGTTTGTGTGTGTGTGTGTGTGTGCGCATGTCTTTTAGGTAATTAGCTTGCTAGTTTGGGAACAGAACTCCTTATTACTGCTTTAAGAAATTCTTTGACACTAGTAGGTTCATGCGCTTTTACCATCTATAACACCCGGCGGAACGAGTTCTTAATAGCAAGCAGCAAGTTCCATCATATGAAAACATATGGGTGGGACGTCGATAGTTCCACTATTACGCAGCAGCACCACAAGTAGAGGTGGCATACACACACATGGGGTGAGGGCCGTGAAAAGTCTCGATATAGATATGGGGTTGAGCAGATATGAATTGAGTCAGAGACGTAGCCTCTAAATGCGGTTACAGTGTTTGCACAGGACTACTACGCAGGGCGTCAGAGCAGCAACCCACACACCTCATGTCCCTGGTTGAACCGTAGTGATGCATCTTGAAAGTATTCAGTTTGTTTATTTGTTGAAGAGGGACAGTGTACATTAATAAACATTAAATTGTAAATGCACCCAATTGTAGCCAAAAGGCTAGTTTCCATTGGCAGTCCCCCTGCCAGAGTGTTAATGGCTAAACAACTTTAAAAAGGCATTAACTATATACAGCCGCGGAAAAAATTAAGAGACCACTTCAAAATTATCAGTTTCTCTGGTTTTACTATTTATTGGTATGTGTTAAAGTAAAATGTACATTTTTGTTTTATTCTATAACCTACTGGCAACATTCCTACCAAATTTCAAATAAAAATATTGTCATTTAGATAATTTATTTGCAGAAAAATGACAATTGGTCAAAATAGCAAAAAAGATGCAGTGTCTTCAGATCTCGAATAATGCAAAGAAAACAAGCTCATATTCATTTTTAAACTACACAATACTAATGCTTACACTTAGGAAGAGTTCAGAAATCAATATTTGGTGGAAAAACCTTGATTTAAAATCACAACTTTCATGTGTCTTGGCATGCTCTCCACCAGTCTTTCACATTGCCGTTGGGTGACTTTATGCTACTCCTGGCGCAAGAATTCAAGCAGCTCGGCTTCTTTTCATGGCTTGTGACCATCCATCTTCCTCTTGATCACATTTCAGAGGTTTTTGATGGGATTCAGGTCTCGAAATTGGGCTGGCCATGACAGGGTCCTGATCTGGTGGTACTCCATCCACACCTTTACTGGCCTGGCTGTGTGGCATGGAGCATTGCCCTGCTGGAAAAAACATTTCTCAGAGTTGGGGAACATTGTCAGAGCTAAAGGAAGCAAGTTTTTCTTCCGGGACAACGTTGTACTTTGCCTGGCTGAGGTTTGTAAAAGACCATAAGGATTGAAAAAAGCGGACTGGAGGGTCTTCTAGTTCGTCTTCTCTGATGAGTCCAATTTTCAGCTTTGCCCAACACATGGTCGTCTGATGGTTAGACGGAGACCTGGAGAGGCCTACAAGCCAGAGAGTCTTGCACCTACTGTGAAATCGGACTCATCAGAGAAGACGAACTTAGAAGAACCTCCAGTCCGCTTTTTCAATCCTTATGGTCTTTTACAAACCTCAGCCAGGCAAAGTACAACGTTGTCCCGGAAGAAAAACTTGCTTCCTTTTGCTCTGACAATGTTCCCCAACTCTGAGAAGTGTTTTTTCCAGCAGGGCAATGCTCCATGCCACACAGCCAGGCCAGTAAAGGTGTGGATGGAGTACCACCAGATCAGGACCCTGTCATGGCCAGCCCAATTTCGAGACCTGAATCCCATCAAAAACCTCTGAAATGTGATCAAGAGGAAGATGGATGGTCACAAGCCATGAAAAGAAGCCGAGCTGCTTGAATTCTTGCGCCAGGAGTAGCATAAAGTCACCCAACGGCAATGTGAAAGACTGGTGGAGAGCATGCCAAGACACATGAAAGTTGTGATTTTAAATCAAGGTTATTCCACCAAATATTGATTTCTGAACTCTTCCTAAGTGTAAGCATTAGTATTGTGTAGTTTAAAAATGAATATGAGCTTGTTTTCTTTGCATTATTCGAGATCTGAAGACACTGCATCAATTTTGCTATTTTGACCAATTGTCATTTTTCTGCAAATAAATGATCTAAATGACAATATTTTTATTTGAAATTTGGTAGGAATGTTGCCAGTAGGTTATAGAATAAAACAAAAATGTACATTTTACTTTAACACATACCAATAAATAGTAAAACCAGAGAAACTGATAATTTTGAAGTGGTCTCTTAATTTTTTCCGCGGCTGTATATACACATATACAAACATAACAATGACAAAATAAAAATAAAATATAATAAAATAAATGTTACATTGATGTATTTGCCCTCTGCACAGCCTCACTATCTGTGTGACTGTCCAGCAGAAGTCATTTGGAGGATGAAAGCAGCAGTGTGTGTGCTAGAAGAGTGTGTGAGTAGTAGTATGAGTGAGTTGTAGTGTGTGTGTGAGTAGTAGTATGAGTGAGTTGATGTGGGGAGTTTGGCTGCTCTCTAAAAGGTGTCAGAAATGAATGCTGAATAACACAGACATTAACTGACAGTGAGACAGGAAGTCATGGTTGACCACTTAAGAGTTCTTAATCAAATAAGAGAACTTAAAAATGTAAAACATGACTTAAAAATAAACGTAAGTTAGATTTTAATTATAAGATGTTCTAGGGGCACCAATAATTGTCGCACCCATGTTTTGGAGAACATTTTTTATTTAATGTAAAAAAAAAATTGTACTTTCAATCATTTTACTTAAATGAAAACGTATTTTTTTTGTGAATATTTTGAGTGAAAGACCAAGAGGATAAACAGCAGACACATTAACTGCGTTTCCACAGGATAGATACTTTGGGCTACTTTGGGGAGGAGAATTCTCATTTGAAGAAACAGTCCCACCCTTGAAGCCAAAGCACAAAGTTACGTTTCCATGGTGACATGCAATGAGCAGGTCTATGGTAGCTCTTATTCTGTTACTCTCTGGGAAACAGTGCCCTTAAGTAATAATATCAAAACAAATTGAAAACAGAAACAAAACAATTAGATCAAAAAAATCAGATAGAAAAGAGAAGCAAAACAGTCAACTAAGCATCAATATACACAGAACGCAATCCTCTCCCCAACTCTTCTCCGCCTCGCTTCCTGTCATACCTTCAACTGTCCTATCCAAATAAAGGCATACAAATCCCCAAAATAAGAAAGCAAATATACAAATGATCAACTCAAATCAGGAGGATCCAAATGCTAAAGAATAAAAGTAGGTTTTGAGCCTGGATAGAGGAGTCGTTAGAAGGGGCTGAAAGAGCGATCAGACCTGGATTCAAGCTTAGTTTGGGGGTCTGCCAAGAGCCCTAAATTAGACGACCTGAGGGGCCTGGTGGTGGAATAAGGGGTAAGCAGCGTTTTGAACTAGTTGTAGGCGGGACAGGGAGGAGTGGATAATTCCAGTGTACCACCAACTGCAGTAGTCTAGCCAGGAGGATATGAAGGCGTGGATGACCTTCTCAAGATCTTTGGGTGCCAGGAAAGACCTGATTTTGGCAAGGGTGCGAAGTTGGTAGAAGCTGGCTTTAACTACTGCATTGACCTGTTTATTAAATTGAAATGCCTAGGCTGCTGGTGGTCAGTTTGATGGAGTCAGGGGGGTTGAATAATATAACTTCAGACTTATTTTCATTTAATTGTAGGACATTTTGTGCCATCCATGCCCTCATGGCAGTCCCAGAGACTGTTTAGATTTCGCCGGTCGGTAGGTTTCAGGGGGACATAATGCTGTGTGTCATCTCTTGATTTAGTCAGAGACAGCTGACATGGAAAAAAAAAAAATACAGTGGGAATTGATGGACAGAGTAAAAGACAGAAAAATGGGAAGAAGAGTGAAAAAGAGAAAGAGAAGGGAAGAAAAATAGTTAAGAGATAAAAGATGGAAAGCAGAAGAGAAAATGGAGAGATGCAGTGAGTTGGAGGGTGAGAAAGAGTAGATTTAGAGGATTAGATAGTTTGACATATAAAGTGCCCTCCAGAATGATTTACCTTAGTAGGCTAAATATAATGGGGGAGCAAAGACATGGTTAGATGATCGATGGACAGACTGGAAGTTGTATTAGCTTTTCTTTAATATTTAAAATACATAGCTGTAGGGTCAAGACCTAGGCAACAACGTTTGAACGAAGTTTGTACGTCAAGTAAAAACAAGAAGGAGAAGAAGCCTAGGAATAACAGTACATGCACTGTATCAAGAAGGCCAAAAAGAACAGTGCATGGCATTACATGCACTGAAGCCACCGGATAACAGTGCTGCAGTGCATTGCTTACTACTGAAAACGAGACCCATTTTCAATTGAAGTCTCAAATCACAAATGTCAAAATCAGCTAAATTTGCTCTGTCATTTGAAAATGCTTTCAAGTGCCCTACATTTGGAAGGCGTATGTGTGACTGAGCGGTTTCCGTTTTTTTTTTTTTAAATGGCAGTGCCACCTCAGCGGATCATGCACTACCACCTTAACAACACACCAGTGTTTCTTTTGGCACGGCAAAACCCACAACCATAGCCGGTGGCTATTTATTATTCTTGTAAGTAGTTTTAATTCTACTGATTTCTTATTGCTACCTCTCTCTCTCTCTCTCTCTCTCTCTCTCTCTCTCTCTCGTATGTCTTTATAGATTTTACAGCTTTTTATTCAATCATTTATTTAGGAAAATGTGATATTATCGAACTATCAGATATACAACTAGAAAGGTGACAGATATGGTAAAATGATTGTGATGTGCAGGTATAACATTATTCCAAAGTCAGCGTTTAGGTTTGTCTGTATGTTTTCTGAGTTGAATGGAGAGGGTCGTCTGAGTTTGTCCCGTCAGAAAAACTTGGCTATCGACATTTATGCGAATGAGGATTAGAATGTAGGCTAACGGTTTTATCTATAGTTTACATGTAAAAGACAATTATCATTGTCGGTGCGATTTCAGAGCATATAAGAATACACATGTTTGCAAAGGCATTTTCATGCGTCTTCCTCTGTGATAGTGAATTCATTTGAAAAATGTAACGCGTTAAAAATAAACGCGCAATTAACACAGTTGCCATAGTGTTTTTTTATAATTTCTGTTAGCCCATATTCAATGTTTAAAATACATGAGGGCAGGGCGTACACTTGACACTAGGCTTAGTAGAATTCACATGCTTCCAAGTTTATTGAGCGCTTCAACTTGCCCTGTGCAAACCACGGTCTAACTATCGCCCTCCATACAACGAATCTCCCTTCCAAAAAAATCCGTCTTAGTGCTCTGCTTCCTCGTCTAAATCCCCGTTTTAAGATGACAGTCGATTTTGATGTCCTTGATGAAAAGTCTTAGTTTTCAGGAAATAATCTGTGTTCAAAGTTAAGAAGATGCAAATAAACAACAGCATTTGAATTTTAATATACTTCCATTTGTGTTGACTCTACATTCATTCCGTGATTTAATCACAGCACAGCGATCTTTATATTTGTATCGACTGGCATTAGACTAAAAGCTATGTAGTAGGGCAACACGGAGTTATTTTTCAAACGAAGTTATTTTTTTTTTAATTGAGAAAATTAGTTTGACTTATTTTTGGTCAAATAAGAGGAAGTATAGTGAAGAAAGTGAGTGGAAACTAGCATGGCACTGAAACTTTTTTTGTTTTACGTTTTTCTGACAGGCTGTGGTTTTGGGCGAGGGCGAAGGCTGCCTTGCTTTTCCGTTACAATGAAACTGAGAAAAGCCTCCATGTGGTTGGCGCCTGCCCTGCTGTCCTTGACGTTAAGCACATGTATGGCATTGCTATACTTTCTGAACTTGCCCAAACTGACAGGAAACAGCCATGGCTGGCATCGGAACATTTCAATCCTGCTGTGGCACTGGCCCTTCAACCGCCCCTACCCGCTGGAGGGAGATGTCTGCCTCGATATGTACAGCATTCCTCGGTGTCTACTAACCGACAACCGCTCGCGCTTTGACCAGGCGGACGCGGTGGTTTTTCATTATAAGGAGCTCCAAACGGCCCAGGAGAAACTTCCGCTGCACCTGCGGCGCCCGCCGGCTCAGAAATGGGTTTGGTTGTCGCTAGAATCTCCGGCGGTGATCAAAAATATCCGTGCATACAACCACCTGTTTAACTGGACCATGACCTACCGGCAGGACGCGGATATCTTCATGCCTTACGGGAGGATGATTCCACAGAGGACAAACGAAAGTTTCCTCGTTCCAAAGAACCGCTCGTGTCTCGCTAGCTGGGTCGTCAGCAAATACAATAGTCACCACAACAGATCTCATGTGTTCCTTCAACTGCGTAAGCACATTAGTGTCGAGGTCTATGGCTCGTCTAACAGGAGGCCTTTGGCTAAGGAGCAATTGCTGCCCACCATTGCCCGCTGCCATTTTTACCTGGCCTTTGAGAACGCCATCTCCAAAGACTACATCACAGAGAAGCTGTGGAGGAATGCCTTCCAAGCTGGTACCGTGCCCGTGGTTTTGGGACCACCTCGGTCTAACTATGAGGCGTTCGTGCCCCGTGATTCTTTCATCCATGTTAATGACTTCAACAGCACTAAAGAGCTGGCCTCCTTCCTCAAGAGGCTGGCTACGGACACAGCCCAATATGAGTTGTACTTCAAGTGGCATAAAGAGCATGCCATTCACGTTTACACAGACTGGAGGGAAAGGCTCTGCCACATCTGTAAACGCTATAATGAGCTGCCCTCTTTCAAAGTGTACCATGACCTAGAAGGATGGGCCTGGCAGTAACATGATTGGAATTGAAATCAAATCATTGTGTGTATATGCCACTGTGGTGTTGTTTACATGTGAAAATTGCTATGAATTATAACTATGTCTAAACACCACCTGTTGAAAACAATGTTTTTATTTGATCAGTAGGACATGACATGTAGGCTATTTCCATACTCCGTGGCACAGATAACTGACTACATGCAATCTACTTCATGTGTTTGATCATAAAATAATAAATACTTGCACCTAATCTAGGTAGTTTCTGAAACCTTAAAAATGAATAAGCATGTACCCATTAAAGGATTATAGACACTAAACAACTTTCTTAAAGATTGCATTGATGTGGCTTGATCATATACTACATCCTACCACAACCAGGCCACAGCACTTGGTGTGGAGACTAAAACACGCTACTTATGCATAATGTATGCTATGACACTGAGATAGTATGATATGATTTTGTGTGAACGCACTAAGGATAGACAATATTGAACCCAACAAGAAAAGTATTTCTGATTAAGTTTTACTATCATTTCGAAATGCGCAAAATGTGTGAGTGAGTGACATTTTACAAGTTGTCTCCCAAAAACTGACACAGTATCAAACCTAAAAGATCAGACCTAAAAGAAACCTAAAAGAGCAGCAGGATACAACAAGAACGCATAGCTGGCTGGTGACAAACGCAACGTGCATCCTATGTTGTACCCGGCGGCATCCTTAAAGGCCCTCCTTCACAGTACAACATGCACTGTCTGCAGCTCACAAGTGATAAACACAACAACATGACTGCCCAACCATAGAACCTGAGCAGCAGGATATAACAATCAACAACAAAGCTGGCTTCACAAGCATTTCACTGGCGTTTTCAAGAAGGCACCTTTATTGAATGAGTGTTTCATTGAACTAGGCCCACGGTACCTCCAGAACCCTTACCCTTTACCCAACGACACCTCCATTAGGCTCAACAGTCATGGCTGGCGGCCCAGACCCAACCCCCTCAATACTCAAGATGGGGAAGGACACTTGCCACTACCTGAAACAACAACACCTCAAGATACGCCTTGACAAGATCTCACATAACTCAGTGTTAGTTCAGGTGAATTGAATGAGCCCAAGTGGTCTGCAAGCACCTCAGTCACAACTACTGACTCGCCTTTTCACAAGCCTCAGAGTGACTGGGTCGAGTGACTGCCCTCAAAATCCAATAGGAGTGTTGTAGTTGATTTAGCTACAACGCCACTAATGCCTGTCTCCAGTGGCCTTGTGTGTGCTTGTGCTTCCGCTACCAGTTTCACATACTCCACCTCTGAAACAGCAGCTTCATTCACAGTCAAAGGCCACCTTACACATGGGCACCGCAGTTTAAGTTTACCAGGCAAGAAGGTGTCCCACACTGATAGCCTTAACAGCGAATTCTCTAAGCACTCTAAACCGTGACTCAACGTAGAATTGTACCACCTGCCTAAACTCACAGGTTTTTTCTTCAATGGAGGGAATCACCTCATCACCATCAATATAAAACCTTTCTTCCACCAGTTTTCCCTTACTAATAAAAACAGTTTGCGAGGTTTCACATTCATCCTTGCCCATTTCAGACTGTCATTTAACCTGGCTAACAGCTGATGGGTACACAGCAATATGTCATCCATCCAAGCTCTGCTGGGAGGTACCTGGGTGCCTTCCTGCAGCATTTGACCAACACCAATCCATTGAGATGCCTTTGTAATTACCTCCATCTCCATGGTGAAAGCCAACAGTGAAATGTAGTACACCCAGCCGTGATACCAATCTTCAAACATTGACAGGATTTGATGAGGTTACTTGTGTTAAAGCACAACTGAATGTTCTCAGAATATGCCCTGACTAACTGAAATGTTTTTTTTTTTTGAGGGACATGAAAGTAGTTGAATGCCTTCAAAAAACAGACAGAATCGCAAAGAGAGATCCAAAAATACCACAAGGAGGTGTGATATCCTGTGCTTTTCGGTGCTTGAGCTTTTGAGCTTTTTCTAAACGAGTAGTCCTCAATGCGTGGGCCCTGTACTCCTTCATCCAGGCATCTCTTGATCCCTGCTGGATCCTCAAGTCTTTCAGTGAAGTCTCCTTCCTCCATCCACATATACAAACCTGAGGTACATTCCCCTTATCCCCCAAACTGGCCGTATCTGTGTTCATCCCCCTTTCTCATAGTGGAAGCCACGCCAAAGTCCAAAGCCATGTGGTCTCTCTGTGAGGTATCTTCCAGCCCTGCTCCCACTGACTCTAGGGGTATCTTCCAGCTCTCACTGACTCAAGGGGTATCTTCTAGGGGTATCTTCCAGCCCTGCTCTCACTGACTCAAGGGGTATCTTCCAGCCCTGCTCTCACTGACTCAAGGGGTATCTTCCAGCCCTGCTCTCACTGACTCTAGGGGTATCTTCCAGCCCTGCTCTCACTGACTCAAGGGGTATCTTCTAGGGGTATCTTCCAGCCCTGCTCTCACTGACTCAAGGGGTATCTTCCAGCCCTGCTCTCACTGACTCTAGGGGTATCTTCCAGCCCTGCTCTCACTGACTCTAGGGGTATCTTCCAGCCCTGCTCTCACTGACTCTAGGGGTATCTTCTAGGGGTATCTTCTAGGGGTATCTTCCAGCTCTCACTGACTCTAGGGGTATCTTCTAGGGGTATCTTCCAGCCCTGCTCCCACTGACTCTAGGGGTATCTTCCAGCCCTGCTCTCACTGACTCTAGGGGTATCTTCCAGCTCTCACTGACTCTAGGGGTATCTTCTAGGGGTATCTTCCAGCCCTGCTCTCACTGACTCTAGGGGTATTAATTTGGTTTCGTTCTTCTGAAGCTTACTTGGGAGCATCTACTTGGCTGTATCAGCCACAGATGCTGCTGCTAAGGGTTGCTAGTTTAAGGCATCCTCAATGGGGTCCATTCCCCCCTGCCAGCCATTCTTTATGAGCCGTCATATAGTCTTTTATTATTAATATTATTAATAACAACAACAATAATAATAATAATAATGATAATAATAATAAGTATACAAATATTAATAATAATACATCACATGGTCTTTTCCTTGTTGTCAGCTGCCCTTATTCACAGCACTCACTAGACAGGTCATTTTAGCTTTACACAGGAAAAGATGTTAAGTTCCTTGTGCTATTGGTTGCACACTGAGTTTCCTTTGCCATCCAGAAGAACAGGAAACATGCAATGTGCTATGGCAACTTCTGTCTTAACAGTTTGTTACCCTGAAGTGCAGAGGGTTAACTTTGCAGAAGGGCACTTAGAGGTTGGTGGTGTATGCATGATATACATAGCCTCTGCCAGTGTTCATGATGACCACCACCTCAAGTTTGTCCTGAAATATGAATATAATTCCTCTCTTCATAGTAAGTGTTCATTATCATAATTAGAAATATATGTATATAAAATTATTTTGTAACTTCCTGTGATACTCTCACTACTTTAGTTTCAACTACTGAGGCTTCATGTGGGCGCCATAAAGCTCACAGGAAGCTGCCTCTGTGCCATGTCTTGAAATGGGTCATCAAAGGAAGCTGCCTCTGTGCCATGTCTTGAAATGGGTCATCAAAGGAAGCAGCCTCTGTGCCATGTCTTGAAATGGGTCATCAAAGGCTATCTTGTCTCTCCTCATCACTTCCAAATACATCACATCCTTTGGTGCTCTTATAGCTTGGTTTTGACTCCGATGAATGTACAAGTTCTCATTTTGGTCCGAGCACAAAATCCTTTGCTTAGAATTGTTCATCCAGCAGATGGCATATTTTCTGTTTATACAATAAACCTTATTTCACTGCTGAAATATTACTGTATCCATGAAGTGTTAAATATATGACAAAGAAGTTCCTGATCCAAACGCCCAATAATTTATGAATGAAAGTAATGGAGATTATCAGGGGTGCCCAAACTTTTGCAGAAGGCATTTCTGGCCTTGTGTTGAATCTTTTCTGTTATGCTTATGTTAATATTTAAATTTGTTTTTCATTTTATTGTATTATTATAGTTATTTTCTAATATGTAGGCACTCTGAGATTCCTTTGAATGAAAAGTGCGTTAAAAATAAAATGAATTATTATTATTATTATTATACGACTGTATGTCCTGAAATATTAAAATAATTCCACTCTTCATAGTGAGTGTTCATTATCATAAATATATATAATAAATATATTGTAACTTCCTGCGATACTCTCACTACTTTAGTGTCAATCACTGAGGCTTCATGTGAGCTCCATAAAGCTCACAGGAAGCTGCAATGTCTTGAAATGGGTCATCAAAGGAAGCTGCCTCTGTGCCATGTCTTGAAATGGGTCATCAAAGGCTATTTTGTCTCTCCCTCATCACATCAAAATACATCACATCCTATGGTGCGTTAAGAATATGCTCGTATAGCTTGGTTTTGACTCCGGTGAATGAACAAGATCTGGTTTTGATCGGAGCACCCTATCCAAAAATGCTTTGCTTAGAATTGTGCATCCAGCAGATGGCAGCTGTAATTTGTGTTTGGTGAAACAAAACTATCTAGGATAACAGTAATTCTAAACATTGAACCAAGCGGTTTGGATCTCTAAAACAACTATGCTCACTCAAACAAAAATATGTACAATCGACTCATAAATTCCTCTTGACAGTCCACACATCACACGGAAAAAGAATTGAAGATAATATAAATATTTATTCATATTTTTCATCAAATAATATCCAATCTTTACATGCACGTGAAATTATCCATCCGTGTCATAGGAAATTGAACTGCACATCCCATTCAATTAGAGTTGAGAGGAGTTTTTCTAATAACCAATTCAAAGGGGTCAAAGTCAAAGTCAAAGTAGCTTTATTGTCAATTACTTCACATAAAAGCTACTTTGACTTTTACTTTGACTCTGTCATGGGATAGCATACGATTGTAAATAATCCAAACCGGGCAGGCAGAATAAATCTGCCACTTGGGGGACGCCCGGTTGAGGATCTCCCTCCCAAATCAGAGAAACTGGACAGAGGCACCGTGTTTGCCTTCTTGACAGCACAGGGTTAGCAACGCTGGAGCAGTGTCCTGACACGCAGTCTGTCAGTTCATTACCGGTCAAGGAGTTTGGGGCTGGTTGCTCAGGCACTCTGCACCCCTTAAGGGTCACAAGGCTCCCACTACCCCGCAGTGGCCTTTTGTCTAGTATTCAGAAGCCTCTAATGTCAAAAGAACTGAAACTGTTTAGATGGTCCTCTGACATTTCTGTTTAACACTTCTTGATATTTATCATCACTTGGAAAGTCTTGACATCTTATCTTCCACTATCTGCCTGATCCCACTGTGCTCTGGGCCCCCTTATGCCTCTCTGGCTGATGATAGGCTAGGCAATGTTCTGGGCCATGTTGCTGGTTGATATTATTGAGTAACACATTTTACGCAATTCAAAATGCATTAAATTGCTAATACTAGATGACATTAATGTCACTCTGTTGGCTTCGTGTGACACTGAAGCCCATAATGTTGCCCAGTACTACCATCAGCCTCTGTCTTGATCAAGTACGTTGTGTTCATAAAAAAAAAAAAAAACATTCAGTGTCTGTCAGATTCCTATCTGAATGTTTCTTCCTCTCTAGCGAACGTCAGTATGAGAGATGGCTGGTAAAGGCATCAGTGTTTTTTTTTTTTCATTTTGTCTACATTAAAAAAAAATGACCATGTACCCAGGGGCTAATGTTAAAAGCATCAATCTGATGGTGGACAACAATGGCACTGAATCGCCCGATGCCACTGTGGCTCAAGAAAAATAACAAGAATACCCCTCGAGTCCGAAACATTCTACTTCCCGTGTCCTCCTAATCCCACTGGGGGAAGAAATTAATTCTTTGCCAATCTGAATCACTTTTAAGTGTGCATACTGATGTCCACGTCAGAGTGCACTGAAATCAAAAGTAAGTAAAGTAAGCTACTGTCAGCAGACTTCCTGAGAGACAGTGGCAACAGGCTTCATCCTTAGACAGACATCACAGGAAAAAAAAAAAAAAAAGTGTTTCATTTTGGTAACAACAATCAAAGATACAGGATAGATATATCTGTGCAAATACATTTATCAACTATGTCTCTTTCTCTGTACAGTATAGAGGATATTTACAGAACATCACAAACTCTGGAAACAAGCTATACTTAGTGTGATAACATAGACAGGTGTGTGTACGTGTGTGTGCGAGACATTGTTCCATTGTAGACCTAGTAAAAAGATTCCTGGGAGTACCATTCAAAGCTATGGAATGCTCCATGAAACATCTCATATATGCAAAGTTTCATACACAGTCAGGTGCAAAACCATTAATGCATATAGACTTCCGCAGTCATAACACAGCTTTTGTCAAGTCATGCATAGAGGTACCATACTGACTATACAATGGCTACATAATATAATTTAGGGTTTTGCTTTTATATGCACATTTATGAAAACGATATATTAAGATCACAAGTGATGCTTCCTTACTTTAAAAAATACCATCACCAAACTACATTTGGTTGAAAGAAAATAAATGCAGATCAGTTTAGCTAGTCGCTATGTCTGTACAACGATCCTATGGGTTCTGACTGGCAATCACACTAAGAGTGTGCCCAACGTCCCTCCTCGGTTTGATATTGGCTGGTTTTGATATGTTTTCAGTGTCAAGTACTTACAACAACCCAAAGAGCAGCTGATTACTGGAGTGGTTCTGGCACGCAGTTTGGGCGGATCCGTGGCCAGAACCAAAACCAGGAAGGAAACTCTGACGAGGGGAGTGTCTCATTCTATTCTTCAGGCGAAAAAAAGGCATAGAAACTGGGCAGAAGGATGACCTGAAGTTTGACCTGACCGTGAGCTTAAGGTTTTCCTCTTCTGATTGAATGCACTTCTCATTGTTCAAGTTTACAGGCTGCGGGGCGGGGTGAGCGAGGTGTGGCCTGCCATGTTGGATTGAACACGGAAAAAAAAAGAAAAGTAAAAGAAATCGACAGTAGCTGAAGTCAGGACTATGTAACAAATGCTATAGAATGAGTATACGAAGTCCAGTAGTTTGACTGTTCTCTCCCTTGTACGTCGCTTTGGACAAAAGTGTCTGCTAAATGACTAAATGTCCCACCTTACCTAATACTAGCCAGAGTAAGAACGTAAGGACGCATGAACATGGGTCAGTGGTGGTAGTAGTGACTGAGAGTCCTCGTAGGAGACTTAATGGACGCTCCATATGGCCATGCTGTCTATACCACTATAACTGCCTGATGAGGATCAAAAAGCTAGCTGTGAGATGCTAATGGACACAAGGACACAAAAGAAAGCAGATATGTCCACAATTAAGCGGGTAAATTGTTTCCATCGCACCCGCACATGTGTCTGTGTATGTGCGTGTAAGTGAGTCAGAAATGGAGTAGTTGAACAAGTGACAAGTCGATAAATAAAGTACTAAACCAGTAAGCTACGAGGGAGTTCAAGAGAAGTGAAACCTTAAGAGAGAGAGAAGATAAACAAGGACATTTGACATGAAGAGGCCGCTGAAACAACACTGAGGCAGTCAACAGAGTCTTTGCTGTGTGCTGTGCTCATGTTCCGCTCCTACACTCTCTTCCTCCACGTTCCACATCCATACTCGCCCTCCTCTCAATCAAGTCCACTCCTCTCATTTGCTGCCTCTAAGTTCTGTCCATCTTCCTCTTCCACTCCAAACGCACAGGTCAGCAGCGCTTATGGTGCCTCGTTGGGATGGTGATGTCACACAGACGAGGGCAATGTTACATAAGGGAGTGCGAGCGCGTGTGTGTGTGCGTTTGCGTGCGTTTGTGTGTGCGCGAACATAAAGCGATGATTGGTAATGCAAACGTTATTTTGGTGATGACTGGTAATGCACAATTGTCCGTGATCACTTGTGGCCTCGATGAGCGTGGAGGTGCAGGGTGGAGTCGTCGAACAGCGGATTCATCACCTCCATCTCTCCCGTCTGTAAAGAGAACAGACACCATCTCCATCAGAGGAGCAGCTACAGCAGCTTTTTTTTTATTTTTATTTATTTTTGGACTTTTTATGCATTTAATTGAAAGAGCAGTGAAGATTGTGACAGGAAATGAGAGGGAGAAGAGGTGGGGAGTGGACAGGAGAAATGGCATCAGGCCGGAAACAAGCCCGAATGTGGTCGGGGCTACTGTTGGAGCCAGAGTGCCCCCCAGCTTCAGCAGCTTTAAGTCTTAGAATGGCTCTGTGGCCACAGAGGGCAGCAGTCACACACAGTCAAGGGAACGGTCAGGGGTTTAGCTAGCCGCTTACCCGGATCGTCCGCTTACAGGCTGGCAATGCTAACCACTGTTCCACCACACTCCAGTATTATTATATTATATTATATTATTATACAATATTATTCATGCTGGCACTAATTCACAGATACATTCCTTCAAACATCTTCTACTTTCTCTCCATCCTACTGTCTGTTTCTCTGTCGATTTATCTGTCTGTCTATCTGTATCTCTGTGTGGAGGCGGGGTTGGAACTGTAGGATGACCATTTACTCACTCATCACACTAAACTGTCTAAGGAGAAATATATACACATGTAAAAAGGGACACATATAAACACACACACACACACGCCCACACCCACGCACACGCACACGCACACGCACACGCACACGCACACGCACACGCACACGCACACGCACACGCACACGCACACACACACACACACACACACACATTCAAACTCACTGGAGCCAGTCCTGGGCACTCATAGACTGTGAAATCTCCATCTTCATTCTCTTCATCTGAAGTGGCTCCTGACTCTGTCATCTTGGCCTCGTCCCTGTGTCTAACGCAACAAAACACACGAGAGCCAATGAAGAGATATAAACACACACACACACACCACACACACACACACACACACACACACACACACTTAACAATGGCATGCTGATAAATACAAATCAATAGAAATGACACTAGCTGTAACTGCTGTTAGTATTTTTTAATGTTTGAATTAGTAAGTGTTGTTTAGTGCTCTGGGAGGTCTAATAGGTGACTGCTGGTATAAGGCTAGTTGAGTCATGTACACACACACACACACACACACACACACACACACACACACACTCTAATAGGGTTACACCTTGCAATGTGCACTGGATGAGTTCTCTGTTGACTTACTTGAGGGACAACATCTGCTGCTTCTGATGCTGATAGTGGTACATCTGGGCACTGTGAGCAAGCTTCTTATCCCCAGACTGACAGACACGAGGGGGACAGAGAGACCGAGAAATTAACATAATAATAATAATGAATTTTGTTTATATAGCACACTTAAACAAACAGAGACGTCTCAAGGTGCTTAACATGCAGGCATCCATGAGTGGCTATGGGTGTTTCTGAAGAGTGCTTACCGAGGTGCTGTCGTGAGTATGGGGCGCCAACACGCCGAAGGCTGGATAGTCCACCTTCTGGGCCAGACGCAGTCCCCTCCGTAACCTACAGGGGAAGACAGAGAGCACATTTTCCAATGTAAGCATTGCCATTTCAATATACATTTACATTTAGGGTTAACATTTGTTTTAAATAAAATAGTTTCATGAACTATAATGTATACACAAACAAATCTACGTTTTGGAAAGCTTGGTAAAAATTGTGGAGCTTAACTGCACTTAAACCGAGGAGTAGAAAAACTACATTTGTTTGCGCCACACATACCCACAGAAGGCCACACCTACCCATAGGGGGGCACACATACCCACAGAAGGCCACACCTACCCATAGGAACCACACATACCCACAGGGGGGCACACCTACCCATAGGGGGGGCACACATACCCATAGGGGGCCACAAATACCCATAGGAACAACACATACCCATAGGGGGGCACACATACCCACAGGGGGCCACACCTACCCATAGGGGGGCACACATACCCACAGGGGGCCACACCTACCCATAGGAACCACACATACCCACAGGGGGGCACACATACCCACAGGGGGGCACACATACCCACAGAAGGCCACACCTACCCATAGGGGGGCACACATACCCACAGAAGGCCACACCTACCCATAGGGGGGCACACATACCCACAGGGGGGCACACCTACCCATAGGGGGGCACACATACCCACAGGGGGGCACACATACCCACAGAAGGCCACACCTACCCATAGGGGGGCACACATACCCACAGGGGGGCACACCTACCCATAGGGGGGGCACACATACCCACAGGGGGGCACACCTACCCATAGGGGGCCACACATACCCATAGGGGGCCACAAATACCCATAGGAACAACACATACCCATAGGGGGGCACACATACCCATAGGGGGGCACACATACCCATAGGGGGCCACAAATACCCACAGAAGGCCACACTTACCCATAGGAACAACACATACCCATAGGGGGGCACACATACCCATAGGGGGGGCACACATACCCACAGGGGGGCACACATACCCATAGGAACAACACATACCCATAGGGGGGCACACATACCCATAGGGGGCCACACATACCCACAGAAGGCCACACCTACCCACAGGGGGGCACACATACCCACAGAAGGCCACACCTACCCATAGGGGGGCACACATACCCACAGAAGGCCACACCTACCCATAGGGGGGCACACATACCCACAGAAGGCCACAACTACCCATAGGGGGGCACACATACCCACAGAAGGCCACACCTACCCATAGGGGGGGGCACACATACCCACAGGGGGGCACACATACCCATAGGGGGGGCACACATACCCACAGGGGGGCACACATACCCATAGGGGGGGCGCACATACCCACAGGGGGGCACACATACCCACAGGGGGGGCACACATACCCACAGGGGGGCACACCTACCCATAGGGGGGCACACATACCCATAGGGGGCCACAAATACCCATAGGAACAACACATACCCATAGGGGGGCACACATACCCATAGGGGGGCACACATACCCATAGGGGGCCACAAATACCCACAGAAGGCCACACTTACCCATAGGGGGCCACACCCTCATGGTCTACTATATATTAAAGTGGATAGCAATCGGAATAGCGACGATAGCAATACATTCATATCCCCCTACACCTATCAGACGCACATGCATGTACACACTTACCTGACCGAGAAAGTGGCTGCCAAGATCAGAACCACTGCTGCTATCATGAGACACACACCAGTCATGACTGCATGGGGGGAAAAGGCAAGACAACATTAGGACAAGATGGCAGGTGGGTGTCCATGTACGTTTCTGCATGAATGTAACGGCTGAAACAGTGTGTGTGTGTGTGTGTGTGTGTGTGTGTGTGTTTCTGTGTGTGTGTGTGTGTGTGTGTGTGTGTGTGTGTGTGTGACAGCGTGAGTGTAAAACTGTGAGTGAGAGAGATTTTCATAGTGTGTTACATAGATGTTAGTTTTAGCTGTTGAAAGAAAAGAAATGAGCGAAGAAGTGGCGTGCAGACCAACAGAACTGGCGTACTTAGGAAGGTGTTGTTCTTGGATGAGTCGGGGTCGTGTGTGTGTGTGTGTGTGTGTGTGTGTGTGTTTGTGTGTGTGTGTGTTTCTGTGTGTGTGTGTGTGTGTGTGTGTGTGTGTGACAGCGTGAGTGTAAAACTGTGAGTGAGAGAGATTTTCATAGTGTGTTACATAGATGTTAGTTTTAGCTGTTGAAAGAAAAGAAATGAGCGAAGAAGTGGCGTGCAGACCAACAGAACTGGCGTACTTAGGAAGGTGTTGTTCTTGGATGAGTCGGGGTCGTGTGTGTGTGTGTGTGTGTGTTTGTGTGTGTGTGTGTTTCTGTGTGTGTGTGTGTGTGTGTGTGTGTGTGTGACAGCGTGAGTGTAAAACTGTGAGTGAGAGAGATTTTCATAGTGTGTTACATAGATGTTAGTTTTAGCTGTTGAAAGAAAAGAAATGAGCGAAGAAGTGGCGTGCAGACCAACAGAACTGGCGTACTTAGGAAGGTGTTGTTCTTGGATGAGTCGGGATCGTGTGTGTGTGTGTGTGTGTGTGTGTGTTTGTGTCTGGGTGTGTATGTGTGTGTGTCTGCAGACCAACAGAACTGGCGTACTTAGGAAGGTGTTGTTCTTGGATGAGTCAGGGACAGCCAGCGGTCCCTTCTGCATAGCCGGAGCTTGTGGCAGGTGCGAGGCCAGTGTGGTTGCCATGGTAGTGATGGGCATCGCCGTGGTGAGGCCGCTGGTTATGGGATGTTCTGCGGTGTCCGGGGTGGGGGTGTGGGTGGGGGTGGCCTCGGTTGTGTGGTGAGTCTTATGGGGAACTGAAATATCCCCGTCAGCTGTCAAGGAGACCTGAGAGGAGGACACTGGAGGGGAGAGAAAGAGAGAGAGAGAGAGAGGGAGAGGGGGAGAGAAAGAAAGAGAGGGGGAGGGGGAGAAAAAGAAAGAGAGACAAAGAGAGAGAGAGAGAGAGAGGGACAGAAAGAAAGAGAGTAAGTGAGAAAGTAATAGAGAGGGAGAGAGAGAGAGAGGAAGAGGGAGATGGAGAGAGAGAGAGAGGGATAGAGAGAGAGGGAGAGAGAGAAAGAAAGAGAGAGAAATAAAGAAAGAGCGTGAGTGAGCGCATACATCCTGAAAAATGATCTTCCCACATTATTCCACTACCACACCAACTGAAGTACATGCATTCGTTTTAATCCATGCAACAAAAGCATTCACAAAATAAGCAATTATTCCATCCATTTTTCTTTTAAATATGAAATCAAAAAGGCCATCAGGACTTAACATATACATAATGGGTAACAAAACAAAATCCTAACAGACAGACTCAAATATAGATCATAAACATCCCCTTCAATCCATTCTCTCGCTCTCTCTCTCTCTCTCTCTCTCTCACCTGAGTGTCTGGACTCAGATTTCAGCTGCTTGGTGATGACAGAGGACAGGAAGTCGATCTCCTCGTCCAGCTCAGGGAGGCTGTTGGCCTTGTCTGCGAAACACAGAGGCAGGTCATGTTGAAATGGGCAGTCATGGGCACTTCTGAGCACCTAGTCATGCAGGGTGAGTGGGCCCAATACATTGAGGCTGCTGAGCAATACACAGGGTTCCATAATGATTAGCCTAGCGTGGGAGTTCACTGGTTACGTATCCTGTAAAGGTTAGCCTAGCATGAGAGTTAGCCTAGCGTGGGAGTTCACTGGTTACGTATTCTGCAAAGGTTAGCCTAGCATGAGAGTTAGCCTAGCATGGGAGTTCACTGGTTACGTATCCTGTAAAGGTTAGCCTAGCATGAGAGTTAGCCTAGCGTGGGAGTTCACTGGTTACGTATTCTGCAAAGGTTAGCCTAGCATGAGAGTTAGCCTAGCATGGGAGTTCACTGGTTACGTATCCTGTAAAGGTTAGCCTAGCATGAGAGTTAGCCTAGCGTGGGAGTTCACTGGTTACGTATCCTGTAAAGGTTAGCCTAGCATGAGAGTTAGCCTAGCATGGGAGTTCACTGGTTACGTATTCTGTAATGGTTAGCCTAGCATGAGAGTTAGCCTAGCGTGGGAGTTCACTGGTTACGTATTCTGCAAAGGTTAGCCTAGCATGAGAGTTAGCCTAGCATGGGAGTTCACTGGTTACGTATTCTGTAATGGTTAGCCTAGCACACACACACACACGCTCGCTTAACCACTCTGACACCCACAGATTCACACCCAGTTCATCACAGTCCTAGTATCAGGCTTTACCATCTCCCTATGATGGGGGAGTAAGATTGTGTGCCTATGCGATGGACTGCGGTGTACCAATGTACATCTGCATGTAGTGATGGCTAACCTAGTGTGTCTGCACATATGGTTTTGTGGGTGTATGTAGTGAACTGTAGTGTGTGTGTGTGTTCATCTCTGACAGCCTGGGTGTGTGTGTGTTAATCTCTGGGTGTGTGTGTGTGTGTGTGTGTGGCTGCGGCTGCATTGTGTGGGTGGATAGGTTGGTGTGTGCCATGCAGCACTGATCTCCCTGTGTGGGCGGTGGGAGGGGGAGAGCAGGATGTCTTAAAGGTGTGTGTGTGTGTGTGTGTGTCTGTGTGTGAGTGTGTGTGTGTGTGTGTGTGTGTCTGTGTGTGAGTGTGTGTGTGTGTGTGTGTGTGTGTGTGTGTGTGTGTGTCTGTGTGTGTGTGTGTGTGTGTGTGTGTGTGTGTGTGTGTGTGTGTGTGTGTGTGTGTGTGTTATGTGTGTGTTTGCATGTGCGTGTGCGTGTGTGTGTGTGTGTGTGTGTGTGTGTGTGTGTGTGTGTATGTGTGGGCGGTGGGAGGGGAAGAGCAGGATGTCATTAGAAGACATGGTTTGGGGCAAACAGAAGTGCCCTTGTGAAGTGTAGAAGCCTAATACTCATAATGCTCATCTAAAGGAGGCTGACATTTGCCGTCATGCTGAAGGCTATCAAACTAAACCTAGAGAACCATTGATGTTTCCGATAGATTATGCCCTCATAGAAATAGAACAATTCCATTGGCTAGTTACCATGACATCATGTGTCTGACTGCAGGAGAATGAAATATGACTTGATACAAATCTATCCCCCCCCCACCCCCCAGACCTTAAAGGTAAAGTTTGTGATTTTTTTTAATCCCATACCCCTTTTCTCAAATTCAACAAATTGCTCCTTACTGTCCTCTCATTAACTGTCCTGGCTTGGTCAGAGTGTGTGTGTGTGTGTGTGTGTGTGTGTGTGTGTGTGTGTGTGTGTGTGTGTGTGTGTGTGTGAGAGAGAGAAGGAGATAAAGAGGGAGAGAGAGAAGGAAAGGGACAGAGAGAGAGAGAGGGAGAGAAAGAGGGAGAGAGAGAAGGAAAAAAACAGAGAGAGAGAGTGAGGCAGTGTGTCATGCAGCACTGCTGATGTTGTGTGTGGGCGTGGGGGGAGGAGTCAGAGCAGCGCTGTCTCCGCCTCTGATTCATGAATGAAACCCCGTCACCGTAGCAACGCAGCCCAGAGACAAGACCAGAAAGTGCCGCACAGGGGCAAACTAAACAGGTACATAAATAACAATAACAACAGTGCAAACTAAACAGACAGATAAATAACAAGCTTGAGCAATGCATTCAACTTCAGGCCAATTATCTCCTCCAACCTCCGGTAGCCTCTGCAATGCGTTCTATTCTTAACGGCCGAACAGTACAGAGTGCATTTTCAAAATAGCTGCAATCATTCTGTGGATCTCATTAATCACAGCAAAAGCCTACGCAGCTAAGGGGAAAGATATAAAGAACTGTAATTCAGTACGGAACAAATACAGGCGGAACCTTAACGTCGCTGTTCAAACGAATTCTGTGTTCTTGGACTAAGAGGGGGAGAGGTGACAAACGATGAAAGCGTGACACAAGTCATCTCGAAAAACAGGAAGCTCGTGGTGGTTTTCCTCTATCGCAGATCTGAGTGGGATAAGACTCGAATCACGCGCAAAACAATAAAGACCGGAGCACACAGCAGTCATGTTGTGCTGCTTCTCTGAGAGGCATTCACACATTAATGGATCTCACACACACACATACGCACACAGACACACACACACACACACCGGCACGCACACGCACACACTTAAACCAGCACTGTCCTCGAAAGAGCTAACCAAAATGCACTGTAAAAAATCATCAGCCAACAGGAGGAGCTGGAGGCATTGCTGAGGAACTTATGTGAGACACACACACACACACACACACACACACACACTCACACACACACACACACACACACACACACACACACATTGCTGAGTAGCATATGTAAGGGTGTAGCACAGTGTGTGGGTATTTCTAGTGCAGACGGGTGGAGGACACGACCTTGGACCAGCACAGCCACTCATCAGACAAATAGAAGCCCACAAGCCTGCCAAAGCGCACACACACACACACACACACACACTGACGCACATGTGTGTGTGTGTGTGCCAGGAGGGGTGTGTGTGTGTGTGCATGTGTGTGCGTGTGTGTGTGTGTTTGTGTGTGTGTGCATGTGTGCACAAGTGTGTGCGAACATGGGCCTGTCTGTTCCTTTGTGTTGTTACTGTGCATGTCCATATGAGTGTGTGTGTGTAAGTGTGTACAAATGCCTGTGTATTTGTGCATGTGTGTGTTTATGTTTGTGTATATGTACACACAGCACACGCAAAGAAATATAAGAGGGTGTCTGCAAGCTGTGCTGGCAGAAGGCTGAGTGGTAATTGGAAAGCCTAAGCAAAAGACATGGTGTGTGTGGGGATGGGAGGGGTGGGGTTGGTGGGGAAGGGAGGGGTGGTGTGTGTGTTAGGAGGGGTGGTGTGTGTGGGGTGGGGAGGGGTGGGGTTGGGAGAGGTGGTGTGTGTGGGGAGGGGTGGGGTGGGGTGGGGTTGGTGGATATTGCATGCATGCTTATTTATGCAGACTGTTGATTCCTATTGATTTCCTCCTCCACACTGCCCAGGCAAAAAAAAGAAAATCAATCTTTAATTCCTCTGACTGCTTTTACGAGATCCGTCTCTGAGGAGAATGAACAGCACGGCCAACAGTGGTTTTCACGGGAGTGTCACACACAGAGAGAGAGTGAATGTGCATTGGTATGCATTGAATATGCATTTGTTTGTGTATGTGTGAGTGTGTGTGTGTGTGTGTGTGTGTGTTTGTGTTTGTGTTTGTGTTTGTGTGTGTGTGTGTGTGTGTGTGTGTGTGTGTGTGTGTGACAGTGTGTGAGGGTGTGTGTGTGTGAGAGAGAGAGAGAGAAAGAGAGAGAGAGGCAGACCTCTGCACTGTGTATATGTGTACATGCCATTTTCATCCATTTCATGCATGTGAAAAGAGAAGCGACAGGAGAGAGAAGAAGAACAAGAGGGAGGAGGACCGCTCATCACATCCTTTATCTGCTTACGGGAGAACAAGAAAAACGGAGGTTTGCGCGGTCAGCAGTGCCGTGGAGCTGGGAAGAGGGAAATGGGAAGACGGAAGTGGGAACAGGGAAGTGGGAACAGGGAAGAGGGGAGCACTCTCACTGAGGGGTACAAAATGTAGAATGGAATAGAGATGCCCGGACACAGAGTGAGGGGCAATAGATCTCCTGAAGCCAGCCCATCACTATGAGTGCACCCCATTCAATAAAACTGTCCGTTGACGAGTGGCTTGCATTCCTACCCGTGCCAACAGATACGTCTGGCAGGAAGTTGGTTTAAGTTCCAGATACGTGGATACATCATCCAACCTCCTTCAGACCTCCAGCCAAAGCCTATCTGTCCTCCCTGAACACTGTGCTGTGCACAGCACAATTAGGTATGGCAATTGAATCTTTGCCAATAACATTGCTCGGGTTTGAATCATGAACAGTATGTGAATTCATTGAAATGATGAAAATGTTCCAAAATGAATAACTGTGCCAAGGACAGTCATCGAAATTGTATAAAATAAGTCTTTCGAAAGCAGAAAAAAGAAAAGAAAAAGGAGTTTAATCAACAATATAAAAACGATGATTATGACTCCACAATCGTGACTATAGTACAGTTATGACGTAGATTACTATGTATGATGACTCACACTGTTCACTGACTGACTCTAAACACTGTGCTGTGCACAGCAAAATTAGGTATGACAACTGAATCTTTGCAAATAACATTGCTGGGGGTATGAATCATGTGTGTGGATGGATTCTAACTAATAACTCACAGGTGTGTGGGTGTACTGATGTGTATAGGCTAAGAGAGAGCAGAAGCAGTGAAAATGTTCAGAATTTCATTACTATGCCAAGGAAGGTCATTAAATTGAAATGGTATTATTGAAAAGGATTTTCACTAACAATATAAAAATGGTGATTGTGACTCCACAACCGTGACTATAGTACAGTTATGACGTAGATTACTCTGTATAATGACTATTGCTGTCCACTGACTAACATTAAACGCTGTGCTGACCAAAATTTGGTATGGCAAATGTGTGACTGAAGCTTTGCAAATAACACTGCTTGGCTATGAAACAGGTATGTGGGGGTACTGCTGTACAAAACTAAGAGCGAACAGGCGCAGTGGAAATGTTCAGAATTTCATTACTATGCCAAGGACTGTCATTGAAATGGGATTATTGTTAGAAGTCTTAGAAAGTAAAAGGTTTAATGGTTAAACGTTTCAGGAGTTTAATCAATAATATAAAAATTATGACAATGACTCAACAGCCATGACTTTGGTACAGTTATGACTTAGGATACGATGCATGATGACTGACGTAGAGCTGAAACTCGGGGGAAATCAGTCGAACCTCTGTGGAGGGGTGAGGGAGGAGAACATACAAAGATGAGCAAGACAAGATGGCCGACACCCCCAGGAGAATGGTCAACAGGTTCAACAAGTCCTCGATAGGCACCTTCAGTTTGACTTCTTTACATGGTACCGTGCTGACTGGTGAGCCAGTCTGGAGACAAAGTGTATGATCCCAGTTGACTAAAAATAACTTTTAAAAAAAATAATGACAATATCGTTGCACATCTTTCACAGCAGGCGGTAGAGCGCCAATTTACAATACATCATGTCCTCTTTGCGTGCCTATTAAAAGCTTCATAAGACTGAACGATAAGGTGTCTGAGGGCCATTTTTCAGTTCCACTAGTGACGCTAATTCTGCCTGGGGGATTATTAGCCATTATTACGGGCTGACGCACCACAGTCCACTCATTACACCCGGTCAGAATTAGGTAGCGTGTCTAACAGCCTGCGGTGGAGGGGACCGTCTGCTGGATGAGGGGAGGACAGAGATCGAGCAGACAGACAGAGACAAAGACAGGCCAAGAGATGGAGGCATACAAAAAAGACATGACAAATAACAAAAGACTAAAAGAGAAGAAAGTAACACGTATAATATGAGAATATAAATAACACATATAATATGAGAGGATAAATAACACATATAATATGAGAGTATAAATAACACGTATAATATAACAGTATAAATAACATCTGTGATCCCAAAATAAAAAATGATTTCATGCAATATTGGGCTTTGAATGGCTTGTTGGGTCCTATTTGTCCTTAATAGCTGACAAAAACCACAGCTGATAACCACCTCTGTTGAGTACATGCTCAGCAAGTATAGACTGGCTGTTAGAGAATGCAGGCACAGACTAGACTGGCTCCCTAAGGAGTCCAGGATACGCTCCCACTGTGAGCGAGGCGCAGAACCCTAAGAGTCAAGGATACGCTCCCACTGTGAGCGAGGCGCAGTGGATACCGAAGTGTCTTTTCTCACGCAGTGCAGTCAATGCACTTCCTGGTCGGAAGAAGGGCGCAGAGGTTTCCATACTTCGTGGAATATGTGCTTGTGTGAGTGTGCTTGATGTGTTTGTGTGTGTGTGTGTGTGTGTGTGTGTGCGTGTGTGTGTGTGTGTGTGTGTGTGTGTGTGTGTGTGTGTGTGTATGTGCATGTGTGAGTGTGAGTGTGAGTTTGCGTGCTGTGTGCGTGTGAGTGTGTGAGTGTGTGTATGTGCTTGTGTATGTGTATGTGTACGTGCTGTGTGAGTGTGTGTGTGTGTGTGTGTGTGCGCTTGTGTGAGTGTACGTGCTGTGTGAGTGTGTGTGTGGGAATGTGTGTATATACATGTCTTCGTTGTTTCATCTATTCATATTCTGTAAATGGTGGTTTGAAGTAAAGTCGTTTTTTAAGGCAGCCACATGAGGTGACCAAGAGAAAGGATAGAGACAGAGAGTGAAGAGAGAAAATAGAAAAGAGATAATAGACAGAGAGAGAAGAGAGGGAAAATAGAGACACAGAGAGAGAAAAGAGAGAGAATAGACACAGAGAGAGAATAGAGACACAGAGAGAGAAAAGAGAGAGAATAGACACAGAGAGAGAATAGAGACACAGAGAAAGAAAAGAGAGAATAGAGGAGAGAATACAGAGAAAAGAGAGAATAGACACAGAGAGAGAAGAGAGAGAATAGAGGGAGAAGAGAGAGAATTGAGACAGGGAGAGAAAAGAGAGAGAATAGACACAGAGAGAGAAAAGAGAGAGAATAGAGAGGGAGAAGAGAGAAAAGAGAGACAGAGAGAGAAGAGAGACAGAGAAACAAAAGAGAGAGAATCTGGACCAAGAGAGAAGAGAGAGAATAGAGAGAGAGAATAGAGTGACAGTGTACTTACTGAGGTGGTGGCGAGGGTGCTGTTGTCTCCTCACCACACACTTGCCCCTCTTGTTCTCCATCAGGGGTGCCAGACACGACCCGCAGTGCGAGAAGCCCGGCTGGCAGAAGTGGCGTCCCTCGCGGGCACAGTCCAGACTGCGGGGACATTGTCCTTCTGCAGACACACAGGGGACACAGACAGACCTGTCAGACTGACTTTCCCTTCAAACTGATGTCTGCCTCTACTGACCTCCATGGGGAGAGAAGTGTGTGTGTGTGTGTGTGTGTGTGTGTGTGTGTGTGTGTGTCTCAATTGAACTGATGACGTTAAGACAGACACAGACAGAGGGGACACCATAGACACATTGGACTCATAGCCTTCACATGCATGAGCAACTCTGTCTACAGCAACATCATTGAGCAGTGTGATTTGTACAGTGAGCTGTCCATTGTTGACTACACCTTTGGGGTTTAGATTAGAAAAACATGGTTGAATTGGTGTTGGTTCTGGTAGATCACCCTGGTTTAGCCGGGATTGACTCACACATCAAAGTGCTGTAATCCATAAAAAAAAAAAAAAGCAAAATAAGACTCTGGAGGTAACCTGAGTATCTTTTATTAATACAGATCTTCTCAGCCCGTTGGTCACGGAAGCTTTCCATCTGACACGAGATCCGATGTTGATCCGATGTTGCTCCGATCCCGATCACTAACAACAACATGACGGAGGAATGAGTCAGCACAGCTTTGAAGAGGGGAATTGGCAGAAGGAGTAAAGGCCCTGAGGGGATGAGCCTGTTAGACACACACACACACGAACACACACACGAACACACACACACCACAGTCACACACACATACACCACAGTCACACACACATACACACTCCAGTCTCACACACACACACACACACACACACACACACACACACACACACACACACACACCCCAGAGATGGAGAAGAGGAGCCCCACATGTGAAACCAAGAAGAGGTGAGCCGACGGATCAGATATGCAGAGGAGCGGCCGCAACACCCTGTGCGGCTGTGCTCATTACTTCAGTCTGAGCGCTCATGTATGACTGACTTCAGGTCAGATCTTCTGCTGAAGCCAATTAAGAGCAAGGCCAGAGGAGTCGGCAGAGGAATGGCATCCCAGCATCGTAGAGACAGAGACTAGAGCCATGCATCTAAAGAGTGATGATTGCTCTTTAAAAAAAAAAATACTAAAAATAAAGTACTTTCTTTTCTCTCTTGCGCTTATGTTCTCACTTTCGTTCACACGTACGCACGCACACACGCGCACACACACACACACACACACACACACACACACACACACACACACACACACACACACACACACACACACACCTGGCTCCCTCTCACCCTGACATACACATACTTTCTCATTCACACTCTCACCTGCCTTTCTGTCTCTCTCATTCTCTCTCTCTCTCTCTCTCTCTCTCTTTTTCAGTTCGTCTTTGCATCCTCTATTCATCGCTATTGTTTCTACAAAAGTACAGGTAGTAAATGCCATTCACGACAGAGAGGTTTGATTACATTTCTAGTGCTTTGAAGCGCTCATGATATATGATCCTACCATTTTGGTTCATTTTCCTCTCCGAGACGAGCAGTTTAGCAGAAGGCGGCAAGTGCTAATGCAGTACCTGTAAATTTCAGCTTTATGAATTTACATTTCGTCGTTTAGCAGACGCTTTTATCCAAAGCGACTGACAAGGATGGGCACACATTTTACATTTTTACACTGATGGCTCACTGCACATCAGGAGCAATTAGGGGTTCAGTGTCTTGCTCAAGGACGCTTCAACAGGGAATCGAACTAGCACCTCCTGTACCACTGTCACCCCGTGTGCCAATGTGCCGAACTGGCAAGAATGGAGAAGTAGCCTCTGTATTTAAAAATGCATTTCAGTACAAATAGATTATACTTGGTAATTGTATTTCTTTTGTTTAGTATACCTCAGTTCCATGTTGGAGGGTGTTACGAAAATTACATTTTGAACCATTTACAGACTTCCATGATGTATTAATGACTTTGCTGATCTCTGCTGATATCATAAGATGCAACTTGAACAAACTGCTTTTATGCTGCATGCAACTTGAACAAACTGCTTTTATGCTGTATGGAACTTGAACCTACTGCTCTGCAACTTGAACAAACTGCTTTTATGCTGAATGCAACTTGAACAAGCTGCTTTTATGCTGAATGCAACTTGAACAAACTGCTTTTATGCTGTATGCAACTTGAACAAACTGCTTTGCAACTTGAACAAACTGCTTTTATGCTGTATGCAACTTGAACAAACTGCCCGAAAATCTTAGAAGTGACCCAAAGGAAGTCATTTTTATATCCAGGTTAAAAAACATTTTCATGTGCCTATGATTTAGCTCTAAAAAGTGCACTCTATTCTAACTTGAATTTACTTTTAATTTAATAATATAACTTATCTCGTAATTATTAATTTTAATGATTTATATATATATACACTTGATCTTTAATTTCTAATGTATGTACTATTTCTTGTCATCTTTTATTGTTTGGCACTCTTTAGCACTTTGTTTTGATTTTTCCTTTGGACTTTTCTTTTGCTTATATTTATGGCCTCTGTGTATGAAATGTGCTCTATAAATAAACTCAGTTTATAAAATGTGCTATGTGAATGAATTTGCCTTGCCTCAGCAACCCACGCAACATATAGCCTACCTACATCACTGACTGTGGCCCCGGACAACCCACGCAACATATAGCCTACCTACATCACTGACTGTGGCCCCGGACAACCCACGCAACATACAGCCTACCTACATCACTGACTGTGGCCCCGGACAACCCACGCAACATACAGCCTACCTACATCACTGACTGTGGCCCCGGACAACCCACGCAACATACAGCCTACCTACATCACTGACTGTGGCCCCGGACAACCCACGCAACATATAGCCTACCTACATCACTGACTGTGGCAGGCTCCTGCTGGGCTAAACGAGGGCTGGAGAGATGTGAAGAACTGCTTTTGACAGACTCTGGCAGGCATGGCTACATGACAGGTCTCATACTGGCCATGGAGAACACACACACTCGAATGTGTGCGTGTGTGTGTGTGTGTGTGTCTGTGTGTGTGTGTGTGTCTGTGTGTGTGTCTGTGTGTGTGTGTGTGTGTGTGTGTGTGTGTGTGTGTGTGTGTGTGTGTGTGTGTGTGTGTGTCTGTGTGTGTGTGTGTGTGTGTCTGTGTGTGTGTGTGTGTGTGTGTCTGTGTGTGTGAAGAACTGCTCATGCAGCAGCCTCAGTTTTACCCTTCAGTGCAGAGATGCCCAGTGACTCTCCCTGGAGGTTGTTATTACACACATTATTCATTTTGTAAAAATATAAAGTAGATACCTGCATAGATTCAGGAGTAACGTACGGGTTATCTATCACATACAAACAGATTCAAGACCAACTAAAGATATGCGTTTCCAGATGAGTGGATGCTTCATGTACATAGTCACTGCACGCTCTCAGAGAAAATGAAGATGAATGAAAGTATACTTTCAGGAGTTTTAAGTGTAAGCTTGCAGATGCATCTCCAGTCCTAATCAAACAAACTGGCCTCCTATACGGTCAGGCAGGTGCCTAATGGACTTGGCCTGACTGGTCCAGATGTGTTGTGACTGAGATGTAAACACACTCTCTAAAAAGGCAGGTTAAGTCTGCAGGGGAGAGGAAGCAGGCATTCCTGTTCCAA